>NC_135878.1:1257500-1572500 GCF_031162955.1 Sander vitreus | reverse complement strand
GGCCTGCATGGAAATAGCTAAGTCTGTTTGCTTTCATTTGAAAGTGCGTTGTTTACCGTTGTGTTAAACAATGCAGACAATATTAGAGTTCCAACTTTTTCTACTTCCAACTAAGTGGATCAATAGCATGTCTTGTGTCTTTTTATATCTTCTTTTATTCCAGTTGTTGTTCCCCACTGTTTCCAAATTGTGACATTTCAGATGATTCTGTGTGTGTGTGTGTGTGTGTGTGTGTGTGTGTGTGTGTGTGTGTGTGTGTGTGTGTGTGTGTGTGTGTGTGTGTGTGTGTGTGTGTGTGTTTTAAATGTGTCCTTCAAACTGAAGAAGTGAAAGAAAACTTAATTATGAATTTATGTGACGAATTTAAGATCACAAAATTTGGAAATGCTGTTTTCACAGGTCAGTGATGATATGTTACATTATGGAAAGTCATTTTATAGCATTGTCCTCTGTAGCCTCTGGCTCACATGGGGTTTGGAGCATATCTCTGTTTCTTTTAAATGATGTTGGAGAGGCAATTTGACTTTCTTTTGTTACAATTTTATATTCTGTTAAGATACATTCTGATTTCTGTGCTTTTTAAAGCACATCATAGGAACATTAGCTATCTATCTATCTATATATATATATATATATATATATATATATATATATATATATATATATGTATATATATACATATACTATACACACACACACACACACACACACACACACACACACACACACACTCACTCACTCACTCACTCACTTTTTATTTCCGTCCAAGTCATACATCTGTAAAATGATTAGAGTACACTGCTGTAAACACATCTGACAGGTGATAGACAACTCAGGGCATTAGCCACACGTCTCAGCTTACTACAGAAAAAGTCCAGAAGCCAAAAGACTCAGAAATGGATTTTATATGATTTTTCTTCTACAGATATGTCTGTGCGTTTTGTTTTATTTCCATTTGAAAAGTGCAAAGAAAAAAGCCAAAAAACTACAAAATACAACACTTCTCAAATACACAAACACACCCGCATCAATCACCTTTCCAATGATACCAGGCACACCCCAGAGTGTCAAAGTATATGGGAGCTGTACCACGTCAGGTATGACGTTTAGACCAAAAAGCATGGGTTTCAAGCGTTTCTTCAGCCACTCCTGTCTACAACAGTCGAGAAGCCTTTTGCAATTATGTAAGCACGTAATGTAATCTGGAAACTGCTGCCCTGATTAAAAAAACAATGCAACTGATCTCAGCTGGTATTCTGTCTGGAATGGACATTTCTAAGTGACCCCAAACTTTTTACCGGTAGTGTATATCTACAGTATCTATCTATATCTATATCTATCTATATCTATCTATACATCTATCTCTATTTCTATCTATCTATTTCTATCTATTTCTTGTCTGTCTGTCTGTCTATCTATCTATCTATCTATATCTATCTATCTATCTATCTATCTATCTATATCTATATCTATCTATATCTATCTATACATCTATCTCTATTTCTATCTATCTATTTCTATCTATTTCTTGTCTGTCTGTCTGTCTATCTATCTATCTATCTATCTATCTATCTATCTATCTATCTAAAACAAAGATAGTAAAACCATACACGTAAAGAAGAGCAGGTGTTTCATGGCTCAGGGAACGACATGCAAATGAAGTGAGGTCAAGTCCTGCCATGTTGTTCTTGTGTATGTACATACAGTATGTGCGTTGGCGAAGCCTCCATAACATTAGTTAGGCTATTCTACACAAACTGTACTCACTGTAGCTGTCCAGGGAAAAATCATGTAGCCTATCACTAAATGTGGGGATTTTGCATTCTTCAGACTGAGGACTGAGTGTTCCTTTATGGGTCTAGAAAATCCTCCTGCTTCAGTTGACATTTTGGAGTTACATGGTTTTCCTAGGAGAGAGTCACAAGTCTAACTATTTCTGAAGTCATGTTTCCACCTTCACTGGTTGCCTGCAGACTGTTGTGTAATGTTTCAGTTTCTGTCTGAGCATTGTCTTCACACACACACACACACACACACACACACACACACACACACAGTATCTTGTTTCAGCCAGTCAATCCGCCGGGTTGCTTCACCCGTGCTGATAATCCCCATAAAAGACGGCTGGCCCTGCTTTATTGGTTGCCATGGGAACCAGGAAGCTAGTTAGTGATCTTTCACATTTACTCTTGTTGTTTATTCGTGTGACACAAGAGACAGCTTTTCTGTCAGAGCACATGTGTTTTGGAAAGCATTGTACATAGGACCTAATGCTGTTTGAGGATTATTGTGAGTAAAGGCCACTTTGTTGTTGCTGATGGTATCATAATCAGAGTTTGATACAGCGGGTGCAACATTTTCTCTAGAAATGCAGTAATATAAAACATTCCCCTTCCTGGGACCTAGTGGCATGTGTCCATAAAGTTATCATCAAACACATTGCCTCCTGATAGTAAGTGCAGCCTGTGATGTAAAACTTTTTGGACCCTACCCATGGGGTCCCTCTCCCCCAAGATTTGATCCCTGCATCCAGCCGGGTCCCGCATCTCGCAGCGAGAGCTCGGCTGCTTCCAAAGCCACGTGTCAAAAAGCTGGTCAGCATTTCAAAGAACTCCAAACATTCGTGGAGACGCCCTCAGCTGCCGATGGGCCAGTGCCAACAATCGCTTGTGTTGGCTCTGAGAACGATCGTACACAGAGAGGGATTCAGAAATTGCCAAGGAATGACTTGGTAACCTCGAAAAAGTAGAAAAGAAGAAGCATTTCTACAAAGACGTGCCAGGATTTTTCTGGACGTCTTTCTTCAGCAGAGATGGATTCTGAGGCAGATACAGTTTAGGCTTTGAGGTAATGCTTTTGGGGACTTTTATGGCATTGTGCTGTCAAGTTGGATTTCAGGACAGTCACATTTTATCACTTAACCGAGAAAACAATCTTTTTGGGCTTTCTGGGAGAGTTCCTTCGTCACAGTAAAGCATATATTTGTGTTTACAAGTACATGTGTGAATATTAATCTACCTTAATGCCTATCTGAGTGGATGTTGTCTTCTTCTGTCTGTGTGTGTACCCTGTCCTATCCCAGAGAGCGTCCCGGGTGGTGACGGATCTCAGCAGCAGACAGATCGATGGTCCAGGACAGAAGCAGGGGTCGTTGGTCCTCAGGGGTCCGCCGGTGACATCTCCTGCTGCAGCTCACCGTCCGGCCAGCAGCTCGGGTCAGCTATCCCAGCAGGCCGTTCGCTCTGGCAGCAGTTACCAAGGTGACAGCATGTCAGCACTGCCCTGCAGCCCCGCTGAGGGCGGGAGGGTGAGCAGGGAGCCCAATGCATCACCAGCTCTGATGGGTTTGTCAATACTGCTTAGATCCAGTGGGAGCCGGGCCCGTCGTGACACACACTGGCCCCCTCCAGAGAGCTAGCGCGCACACACACACACACACACACACACACACACACACACACACACACACATAACACACATCCACAAATGCATACAATGTAAGCAACATATGCATTTTGGCTTAGAAACAGACTCACACGAATCCCAGATTACACCCATCCATTTTAAATTGTGGCCTTATTTTCACACCAGCATTTAGGCACAAACATACTGTAAAAGAAAGACATGGAAAAAAATCACCTGCATTTGTTCACGATCATGAAGAGAATCGTACACAAACTTGTTTTTGTCATTTAGAAGGACATCGTAGTGACTAAATGGACAATGAGCCACCATTATGTGTAAACAGCGTTTAGTCCCTACGATTAATATATATAAGTACCCCTGCAAAGACACATGCTGTACAATACATTCACATACACATTCACAAGTGTGCAACATGTGTATTTTGGCTAAGAAACACATACCCACAGTGCAGGATACACACACATATGGTGTTGTGGTTTTATTTGCATATCAACAGATTCACTTTTTGGCACACAAATACAAAAAGGACATGGGGGAAAATCACATGCGTTCACTTACATGCATGATCAAACAGATAGAAGCACATTGCACTCTTTTACATTAATTCCCTAGAGACTTACACTAACCATAACCACTACATGCCTACCCCCAGCCTAACCCTAACCCTAACCTTAACCTAAAGCAAGAGATGTGTCCCAATTCCATACTACATCTAAGCAGCTTTTGAGTATGCAGTTCATGTTCAAAATTGGCAAGGTGAAATAATTAGGGATACCTACTTAAAGAATCTTCAGCATGCAATCTAAAAACTGTACTGTTGATTGTACCTAAAAGCAATGCACACAGAAATAGAAGTTTTACTCACACCTGCAAAAGAAATTGCAAATTCTGGTGAGACAGAAATATCTCAGAAATTTCATTGCGGTCAGACTGTGCACGCATTGCATTTTTTCCATTCAGTGTAAAATAGTAATTTATTTCTTGCACACTACCTGCATAAACAGGATATTATAAAGATTAGTGTACATTCATGGAATTGGGACACAGATCATGTCTTAACCCTGAAATGTAATGGTTAACACTGTGGGGACCTGGTGTTTGTGCACAAATGGAAAGTGAGTCCCTACAATGTGATCTAGAGAGGTACCCTTTCAAACACACATTGGCACGCACATAGGCATACTGCATGTACATTTAAGCTTAGAGACACACCGTACACTTGCACATACACATCGAAACTTGAGCAAAAGAAAAAGAAAGACATGAAAAACAAGTACATTCTCTCATTAGCATCAACACACACACACAGCCATACAGTCCTGACAGACTGATTGTTGGAGGAGACGGCGTGGATTAAGCTGTTGGTGAAGGAGTCGAGAGGGAGCTGGCAGATAAAAAATGACTGTAGTGTGTGCTGCAGCACCAGAGAGAAAAGAGAGAGAAGGAGAGTGAGAGTGAGGTGAAGGAAGAGAGAGCACGCTCGGGCCGTCTGACTCTGTATCTCATTAACCAAAACGAGAGGGGGATTGAAAAAGCAACATCAGCCACGTTTGGCTCAGAGGGGTTTGCAGTGTAACCATTTTTAGGCCCGTGGATTTAATAGATTACTAATGATCGGCCACAGGTATTTCCAAGTTAGACATTAGACGCGGATGCCCGAAATGAGATCACTTGCTAATCCGTACATTTTCACCTCTGCGATTCTTTAAAAAAAAAACACTTTGATATGTGAATAAAAGCAGGGTGTTTGTTAGGATGTATAGGGGGGAAGGAGAGGTTTACAGCAAATCTTGTGCCGCTATCTCGGTGTGGCGAGGTGTTGTAAGTACTGAAGGAGAAGGTGTGAGGATATATGGAGCGCTCATGATTCCTCCTAGGCTCTATATCCAATCTGACCAATCCTCTTAGCAAGAGAGAGTTAAGCTCTGCCTCCCCAGAGAAGTCTCTTTTTTTTCATTCAACCTATTATGTCAATGTTTAATGCCTAAGGATGGAGAGGTAAAAACACTATGATTGGAACCTCGGCAGAGCATGTTTGCAGCTACTGTCACTTTCTCATGGTTGTTTTAAAAACTACAACTGCATCTGCAGCACCTTCCCCTTCTTACCACAGTATACGTCAGCGTCTTAGCAAATGCCCTGATTTAAACAATTTAACGTGCGGCGCCTGAATGCTCATCTCTGCGAGCGTCAGAACACGACTTACACATTAGCAAACACGGAGATTGCTTGCACTCAAACACGCGCCATTCGAATGGCTTCCGCTGCCGTTTAAAAGCTTTGCTCGCTGAAATAAAAGTAATTAATTGGTGTTATACACCAAGGACATAATTATCTTTTCCAGTAACTGGCACATATTTAATTACCAGTAATTGTTCCCCGAGCCTTGTTCAAAAGTGTTGCGCGCCAGACAGTTCTGATATATTATACACTAATCCTGCACTTGATACTCAGTCAATTAGGATATGTGTGTCAAAGAGCAATCATGTAAACAGCACTGTGGAACACACACACGCATACATCCTTCTGAGACATGGCGCCTATGTGGGCCTTTCGTCAGTGTCCGCACACACACACATCTGCTCTGCTCCTTGTTTTCCTCCTCAGGGTACAAATCCCTACCTATCCCATTCCTTCCCAAGGTGTTAATGCCTGCCAGATTGGAGGAAAGTAATTTGAGATCATTTCGCAACAAAGGCCGCAGATACTGATTAACACGGGGGCTACTTTCTAGCCAGTTGGCACGGCCCCATTTAAAAAGCGTCAGGAGCTAAATTTACTCCCCTGTGCCTTGGGGGTGTATGGGGCCAGAGGCTGCAGTGGGGCCCTTGAACATGAGAACAGGGTTTAATAAGTAAACAGAAGAAGCAGAGAACAGTGCTTCTGATCAGGGCTTATTTGCCCAGCCGAGCCCCTGGTACGCGCTACTAGCTGATTAGCCCTGCCGATTGTACCTTGTAATTGCAGTGCCTTGACCCCCTCTAGGCAAATATTAGATTTTAGTGGTTTAACCTTTCCAGTCGTCAGAGTAAATTGCCCAACCAGATGTTAAGGAGCCCAGCGGTAGTCTGCAGCCCTTCTGATCAGCAGGGGTGGAAAAAACTTGCAGATTGAACCTTTTTCTTTTTAATATTGTCTCAATTTCCTCTGGCCTTTCAAGCTGATTTCTCTCAGCGGTTTTTTTCTCCGAGAAATGCTCATACTCCCACCCTCATCTCCTCCTCTGATGTCAGGTTACAAGCGAGACATATTATTTAAAATCAGTCCAGTCGCAGTCATTAGTGGGGGACAAATGATCAATGAAAAGATCAATGGGAGATATTAACCCAGCAACTAGTCCCTCGGTTCAATCACTCCAGCAATTTGTCACCTGGTAAGGTGCAGCACGTCCACTTGAACAGGTCTTTCATAAAATGCTAATTATTTAGTTTACATGTAATGCATCTTATTCACTGCCCTTTAAATGCACAAAATGTGTATGCAGTTTGTCATTGTGCATAATTAGAAGAAAACAGCAACTGCTACTGTTGTTATTAGACTCCTTTCCTCATCTAAAGTACCCGAAACAGAAGCTAACCCTGGTAACGTTACGGGCATGGATGTATGGATACAGGGCCTGGCAGCATGACAGAGAACACTACAGGAAGGCTTTCACCGGTGACCTGACAGCTGCTGGTTAGTACATACGCAGGAACACCAAAAGCGGGAGGAAGCGTGGGTTAATATGTGGATTGATACTGGGATGTCGACACAACTGTGACTCGATTGACTTCAAAAAGTTCACCACTTTACTCGAACCAAAGTTGAAAACACCTGTTCATGTCTTCTTTAGTCTGTTGGCTATTTAGTTTTTTTTCCTGGAACACATCTTACACATTTTGCACTTACTGCGTCTTGTGTAGACTGTTTACATATTTATGACCATATGTAGGCTACATTTTATTTACTGGTGTTATTGTTGAATACATTGTGAATACATATTTCTAAAATTGTATGATGTTTTTGTTGAGTTATTATTACACAATACTTTTTCTGATCTTTTTTAATCCCCCGACAAATAACCCATATTACAAAAAAAGACTACAACTAATAAAAACTAAACTAAAACTAAGCATTTTCAAAAAATAAAAACTAAACTAAACTAGCAAACCCGCTTTAAAAACTAATTAAAACTAAACTGAATTTGAAAACAAAAAGTCAAAACGAAATAAAAATAAAACTAATGAAAAATGCAAAACTTTAAAACCTTGGCAACAGACTGCCAAGACTTTTGTGGTTTAGTTTTGAATGCAACCACTTTCTCCAAAAGTCAGTGAACACCCTTTTTTCCTTTAGTAGCACGGAGAGAAGATTCCCTTCTAAGTATGCTACAATGCAGCGTATAGACAACAACAAATTGCAGACAAAACAACGGGGTGTAGATGTCGTCAAACTGCCTAACATGCCTGCACGAGGTCAAACGAGCAGCAATCATACAATCCCATTCCTCGGATAAAAAGCATTATTTTCCACAAACTCCCTCTCTGTAATAAGCCAGTGATTGATGTGCGACTGCATACGAGAGCTCGCTCCAAGCGTCTGTCCAGATGAAATGGGAACAATATGAAAATGTTCTCTGAGCGATGGAATTTCCCTGACTTTTTAGATCCAGATCGGCATTTAAAAAATCCACCCAGATATGCAAATCTCCCTCCACCGCAAGCCCAACAGCTGTGCCTGGTTTCCATCATTCTTTTGCAGACCTGTAGGTGTCTGTGAAGCCAAAACAGGAATTTGAGGAAGTCACAGACACCGCTGGACAGATTACCATAGACCTCCATCCCTGCTTTACAATATAAGCTTCTAATTTATTAACTTATATGCGGTATAACCTCGGAACTTAATTACTGCAGGGAAAGTGAATATGTGCCTGTTCCCATGGGTGGTTTCTGTGTATTCATGCTTTCACACATGCTTGTTTGAGTCTGTGGGCCTTTAGGGATCCCCTGCCGCCTCTGCAGACTGAGACCATAATGGGAAACACTTTTGGACATGACGGGACGAGACGAGGATGGTGGAGGGGTGGCGGCGGAAGTTTTTCTTGGGTCATTCCCAGCCATTTACAGAGATCTCAGGTTTCTCCCCCATCCAGTGTCGGATCCAGATCCTCTTCCTCCCCGACAGGCCGGGCAGGGCTGGCAGCTGCGTCTCCAGGCCCCGGCTCACCCCGCGTGTAATAGTTTCCTTCCTCCCCGAGCCTCTCACCTGAAAAAAGAGTCGGATGGAAGAAGGGGAGGGAAAGAGTCATCTTTTCATCCCTGAGATGGACTGAAGTAACCCTTCTGCTGGAGAGGAAACCCAATACTGCCTCCAGCTCGCTGTCTGAGAGGACAGAAAGGAGAGGGCAAGGGGAAAGGGGGGGGTAACCAAAGTGGTTCCATGTGGGAGATGGAAGTGAAGTCTGGGAAAGACAGGGATCGACACCGTGAACACCCCTTCCCTTTTACTCCCCCTCCTTCCCTACTCAAAAACCACCTTACGGAGTCCCATCACTCTGATCACCAGCATCGCTCTGGTGCTGTTCTGCCCTATTTAAGACATTTCCTTCCACTCCATTATGTTCTGTTCATATATGATTGAGGAGTTTAAACCCATTAGGTCCCTCAGACCTTTAGGAAGCAGTCCGCTAGCATTGCCTTGAATCAGAATCAAGCCCGGTGATGCTGCATTTATGCTGCACACAGATGCAACTTCCCGGTTATATTAATTTTGCCTTAAGTTCGGCCACTTC
Source organism: Sander vitreus (assembly GCF_031162955.1). Taxonomy (NCBI): domain Eukaryota; kingdom Metazoa; phylum Chordata; class Actinopteri; order Perciformes; family Percidae; genus Sander; species Sander vitreus. The sequence goes on along the minus strand of NC_135878.1, from coordinate 1,563,304 downwards.
CCTATCTAAATTAAACCTTAACTTTTAAGCCATAAGTGCTCAAACTGAAAATTTTAACATCAACAATTTCTATGACAACTCTACATGCTGAGGAAGATCTTATGATACAATCAAAAGCTCCAGAAAAGCTACTAAATGGGCCTTGTGTTATTCTCGGCTACTTTTAAAGATGGGTCAACTTATTACGATACTTAAAAAAATACCAAATCTGTATATTGTTGTATTATGGTATTTTAATTCATTTTATTTTACCTAAATGCATTTTTTTTCTTTTAACTTTGTATTTAAATTGTGTTAAATTCATGTATTTGGCTAATTTGAAGCACTTTAACTGGCTTTTTCTGTTTTCTATTCTGTGCTTTGTCTTCTTTTGTGTCCTTGTTTTTATTCTACTCTGTTCTATATTCACTTATGTTCTTTGGTACTGTTTTCTTTTCTACCCTGTCCTTCCCAAGTCTATTACATTTCCATCTTCCCTGTTCTATTCTGCTCTACATTTTCCTTTCTCTGCTGTTCTGTTCTTTTATTTCTTTCCATCCTCTGCTGTCGATCTGTTCTGCACTTTCCTTCTCATGTCATCTTTCTTTTGTTTCATCTTTAAAGTCGATTTATGTCTTCATGCACTGTGCTCTCTGCATTACATTACATTTCTCTCTCTGTGTTCTGTTCTGTGTTATTCAAACTTTTTCTATGGTAAAGTTCTTTCTTTTCTATTTTATTCTAATTCTGTGCCCCCTTTTTTAGTCTATTCAAGACTGTGCATTTCTATTAGATTCAGTCACAGTCAGCTCTGTTCTGACTGTTTTCTGCGTTTAATATGAAACCCTCTCCGACTGCCTGGTGAACCTGCTGGTGCAGCAGCAGCTCCAGTCTGTTCAGGTAGTTTTCTCCCCTGTGGAGCCGCTCTGAGGGGGAGGCGGGCCTAATATCGGCAGACATCTATGGCCGCAGCCCAATCTGTTGCACGCTCCATTCATTTCACGCACTGCCAGAAGTGCTTTGTAATTATCCTGATATTGATGAAGGCTGATTCCAGCAGGTAATTGCTGGCAGTTCAGCTGTTTTTACGCATCTCAGCAAAATGTCTCTATCCATTACCACTTGCAAATTAATTTCCACTCAATGGCCATACTTGTTGATAATCTACAAATGTGTGTGTGTGTGTGTGTGTGTGTGTGTGTGTGTGTGTGTGTGTGTGTGTGTGTGTGTGTGTGTGTGTGTGTGAGTGTGAAGGGGGATGAGTAATCCCTGACAGAGCTCTGAACCATAGCATATAACTTGGTTTACCTCACACAAAGTGTGGGTGTTAGCTCGACACTGCACAGTGGACCGTAGCACACTGCTGCATGTGCTGCAGTGTTACTCCATATGCATTTACTGTTTATTGAATTAATAGTAGTAGTGGCAGCACTCTATACCATAGTAACAACATAGTAGCATTAGAAATTATAACATTATTATATTATCACACTAAAGTAGCACAATAGTCGTAAAATAACAGCAAAGTTCCAAGAGGAAATAGGAAAAGGTATGGGAAAATAGATTCACATGTAGATATATATATATAATGTAGTAAGAAAAGGAAATGGGAGTAGGAATAAGAAGAGAATGGGAACAGGAATTGGAATCGGGGCGAGAGTAGAATGGAAATAGAAATGGGAATAGAAATTGGAATAAGAATGGGAATGATGTTATGAATAGACATGGGGAAAGAAATGGGAATGCAATGTAAAATAAAAGGAAGTAGAAAGAGGAATAAGAGTAGAAATGGGAAGAGAAACACATGAAAATGGAAAAAGGAGCAGTAGTAAAAATGGGAATAGGAATAACAAATGGGGAAATTAATATCAATAAGAAATGAATGGGAATGATAAAAGGAAGAGGAATGTAAAGGTGAGTAGCAAAAGGAATAAAAATAGAAATGTGAATAGAAATAGAAATGTAATAATAAATAGGAATAGAAATATACGGGAATGACATGACATTAAATAGATTTGATATCACATTTGTACGTATCACCAACTCATGAAGGCACCAAGGCTATACATATATCAGTGGATGTTGTGTTTTACATTAGAGCAGCTGTGATATTTGCAGAAGGGGTCACTCCTGAGGAAAGTGACCCCCTTGTCAGTGTTTGTGTCTTTCTCTTCATTGACCTGCAGAGGGGATGGATCCCCTAAAACTGACAGAGGCAGGACAACACTCAATCACTTACAGGAACAGTACCGTTCCTTTTGAAGATGGACATTCTGCAGGGAAATGGTGCACAACAGACAACACTAACTACAACTTTTACAAACAAATGAAAAGCCCAATTCCTCTTTTGATAATGTATCCTGATGAAAAGATGATTCATAAAGGAGTATGTATATGTTGTTTACTGCAAGATCAACACATGGTTCATAAAGATATGCAGCTAAGTATACTAAAGATGTGAGTCATGGTGTAAATGACCACTTATACTTAAGTACACAATTTCTACATCCTGCTGTGATGTATTGTGGCGTATTGGAGATCCCTCACAGCGCCATGGGTAAATAAATACGCTTTAAAAGAGTAAATGAGCTTGAGCAAAGTGGCCCTTTGAGTCCCCATGTTTGTGGAGCAACCATAATGGATTCTTTAGAGCCGTGAACGGTTTATAGGCATGACAGCCATGTTTCGGCACGATGGGCTTATCCCTACGCAAGGCGCTAAGGATATTAGGGAATCAGCGTAAAGCAGCATGGAAATGATGACTGGAGCAAAGCCTCAGCTCGTTGGTATTATAAGCCTTCAATTCTCCAGCACTCCATCCTTGGGAAAGAGGGGGAAGGAGCAGACTTGGCACAGCTCCACGATGCAACATCCTCTTTTATTTCTTGCTCCATCTCTGTTTTAGCCAGACAATTAAAAGGATGTCACTCAATCTGGGGATGGGGCAAATTGAGAGGAGGTCAATGTTGCCTATTGTGGTGTTTCCTTTTTCAAGACGATGCTGGAATCCCTGTTGTCCATATGGAGCTCTGATGGAACAGTTGGATGAGAGCCAGCTCTCTAATGCCTGGCACTGAGGTTCAGCCTCATATAAAGCATTGATGCCAGGCATGAAAACAGACACCCGTAAGGTTCCCTAAATTAAATCCTTTTACTTTCACGTCATAGCACTGTTTTCAGTGCAAGTTCATCATTTTCACAGCAACTGTCAATGTTTTCTCATTAACACGGTAAATCCTTTCATTAACCAAAAAGTGGAAAACATTCTGCAGTTTGCAGATCACAGTGTCACTCTACTAAGGCTTTTTTTTAATATAACCACTTGCGCAATAAACGCATCACAAAAGGCTGCGACATATCGGCGAAAGGCACACATTTTTTGGTGTTAGTTGAAAGAAAATATCAGTAGACAACTACACTTTAAAGTGTAACTGTCATTCTTTTTTTATATTGCCTTTTATATTCAATTCAATCTTCAATTAGTTCAATAAAAGAAATTATTTCTTGTCATTTGTTTAGAATTCAACAAGCAATTTGTTGTATTTTAGCAGAACACACTTTAATTTCTGTTTATTTATTGCAAGTAATATCGTTATTGCGATATTCAATGTTATTGCATGTTGCATATTTTCCTCATATCGTGCAGCCCTACAAGCTACAAGAGTAAGTTGCATCCAAGTCCATGGTGTGCTCACCAAACGAATATCTCCACCCTATCCACCTACGGTGGCTCGCCTGTCAGAGACGGGCCACAGCAGAAGGATGATTAATGTCCCACCTCTCACCCCCCACTGTAAATTGGAGAGCATGGGTCGAAACTATTTTTCTTGGTGAGCAGCACGCTTGTGGCTAAAAAACGGGGCAAACACTGTTTATCATCTGCCTGACGACAGCCCTCCTCGGGGCAAATTAACCACGCGGCCATATCGACTGGCACGGGCCGGGAGTCAGTGCCCCTTCACTTTGATTAATCTCCCTGTGTTCCTGTTCCAACTCTATCAAAGTAATCTAAGTGAAGACGCACAGCATTGATCAGTAAACACAGCATACTGTGCAGAATACACACTGAGAGGGAAGGAGGCCCCGATTTCTGGAGTTTCTCCTCAAGTTTTGACAAAGAAAGTCCTATTTGCATGAATTATAATTGACAAATGTAATTGTATAATTGTAAATTAACTACAATTCAAAAGGACCTGATTTGGGGATACAGTGTAGGTTTGTATCTTGAAATTTAGCTCACAACCGACAACTTTTCATTTCAGATATTACAAAAATTCTGTTTCATAGGGTACAAAGATACCTTTGCAAGACACAGGATAGTGTTTTTGACATCATACTATAGGATTCAAAAGTGATTAAGAAGTCAAAAGGGTCAAACAGAGCTCCATTAGAAAATATCCTAATTCTGCAGGCACATGGAAAGCCTACATAGACAAGAAAACGTCTGGACAGTTTTATGTTTTTGCCAATTCTGAGCTTATTTTCTCAGTCAGTATCAAGTGTTGTACATCACATGACTCGGGGAACCTACCCTTTCTTTCTGGTGTAGTGTAAAGTCACCATCAAGCATTACCTTTGTGTGAGCATACAATTTGTGGAGCTTCATGTGAAATTTGGTGCAAATACACTTATTCCTCAGTGAGTTACAGACATGTATTGGATATTTTCCTGGCTTTTTTCTGGTACACAGACACATGTTTACATGTGTTGTTAAGCAAGGCGCTTGACCTCCTGCTGCAGCATTAAGAATGGGAAAACTGTGGTTACTAAAAAGCCCTGAATCATCGCTCCATGGAGAAATGAAGAGAAGTTTGGCAAGGTGGCAGCTTGTGCTCATCTATTTAAGGAATCCGCACAAAATGCTGTTAATCCATCTCTGCACCGACTGCACCACATATGCAAAACAATCTGTTTTATGTGTAGCCTTGCCAGCGTGTTTGGCAGATGGTGACTGAGCATTTTTCATTGTGTTATTTCTGACAACTTATGTGGATCCACTACTTTAAATCCTGCATTCCATTACATTACAGTACCCCTGCTATTGTCAGTGATTTTTACATGTAAGACAGATGGTGCTCACATGCAGTTCGCATTAAATCGGACAGGGCATCAGAGCCTCACAAATGCAATATTGTTGGGTCTCTGTGGTCAAAGTGGTTTCACATAGTTGTGTGTTAGTAGGAATTGCTTGTATGCAAAAAAAAAGAACCTGCCGCCTGACATGGTGATTGTGTGGTGTCAATGTCTGAAATGTTGGGAGAAAAACACTAAGTTGTCATTGAACTTCTAACATCTAAATAAAGTCACTGGTCTCTGAATAATGCAATACAATGAAACAGTCAACATACTTTTGTTTAATGATCTTTTTCTGCACATTTCTGATAGTAAAGTAGTGAAAGTCACAAGTGAATTTAGTCATTCATTTTTTTTCAAATAAGTTTTAAGTAGTTTTAGCATTCAAGATTTAGGCAATGGATGGCGTTGACTTACAACCTCAAAAGAAAAGGACATGAGGAATAGTTTAAGCAGAGATTTAGCTTTTAACTGCACCATGTGGCCAGCATGTTTTGAATTTCCATAATCAGGCTGAACAATACAAGTTTTCAATGAGCTGTGACGTTGGGATGGGGACTGATGTCTAAGAGATGATAAAAAAGCTGCGTAATTGAAGCAGCCAATGTAAGTGACAATACTCAATTCTTTTATAATGTTCTGTCCCTTTACACATTTTCTATTTCCTCATTTATCTTTTGAGGCAGATTTTTAAAATGGTGTCTGTTGTCATGTGGCTTAGATTATCCTCTTCTTTTTCTTGTCATTTTTTTTTCACGGTTTCTTCTTTCTTTGTTTTTGGTTTAAAGAGAGGTTTTATAAAGAATGTTACTCTTAAAAACACTTTCAAGCCCCTGGCCATATAGTGGCATACTGGAAGTGGATGTGTAAAAACTTTGTTTATGATGGTGTGGGTTTGGAATTAGTCCATTTTCCACTGTCATTAAAGAACACTTACTGTAAAAACATGCAGCATTGTATAAGATAAGCCTTTATTGATCCTTAGAGGAGAAATAAGATTACACGGTATGATTAATAGCAGTCCAGTAGTCTAGCATACATGTAAACAGTTTGTGAATAATATGTACTGTGAAACTTAGTGTTGTCTGTATTAATATAGCAAAATAGAAATATAATAGTGTATTAGTTTAGTGCAGCAGTATAACAATGGACTGTAAATATTAATAATATTAAGAGTCTATGAGTATAATATAGACTACTAAACACATATGCCAAAGCTATGTTTTGCTTTATTTTATTGTTCAATTGTTGTGCATTTTGTATTACATGAATAATAACAGTTTTAATGAATCAATAAAAAAAAAAAAAAAAATAGTTACTAGGTTATGAACAATGATTGTCTGGTGAATTCTGGCTATATTTTCAAAATATTTGTTTTAATTTGTGTATTACAATTCATGACACGTGTCTCTGACGTCAGAGAACTTCCGCCGTCGACGTCATCGTCGTCAGTAATCATGGCGGCGTCCTGTGTGCGAACCGTGGGATCGATTTTCGGAAAATGTGGGAATTGCACCTTGAGTTTAAACACAGTCACGTCGCAGTTAAGCCGACAGGTAACGTGCGATTTTGACTTCGATAAACTAACAAGATATATATGTTAAACAAACGTGAACGCATGGAAATTGACTACAATGCACAAACACTGACGTCCTTGAGTTAGCATCCTCTTGCAGCTTCTGCTAGCCGAAACTGCTTGACGGATAAGTGAAATAACAGTCAACCAACGTTGCATTTAGCTTTATTATGGTGCTATAGACTTTAAATTATCTTAATTTGAATAAGTGAACTCCTAACTAAAGTTCGGCTGGATGCTGCTCCACATATTTAGCAAGTAGGCATAGTTTGCGTAATGTTACATATTTCATAATAGCTCCAGCTGTCCTCCTCCTCAGGTCCTGAGCAGGCAGATATGTGTGAGTTCTGCCCTCCACAGAAAGAACCTGGCGGCTGCAGGACCAGAGAAGTTCACGATGGAGTTCATCCAGAAGCAGGTGGAGGAGTTTAACATTGGGAAACGGCACCTGGCAAACATGATGGGAGAAGACCCCGAGAACTTCACCCAGGAGGACGTAGATGTAAGAGACAGAGTGCATTGTGCTTTACTGCATGCATGCATGCAAATACTGTTATCTCTGAGTGTGTCTTTCACGTATCCACTGGCTTGTCTGGCTTCGGTTTGAGGGATAAGTGGATTCTGTATGAATTAAGAACTTTTTAAGAATATGGAACTTATTTTAAATCAACAGTAAAGTTTCAAAAGTCAACTCAATTGATCTGTGGGTGAGATGCAAATTTGGGGTTGGGCTATTTTGAGGAGGACAACCTACCAATAATTCATAGGGCTAGGCCTATGAAGGGTACTTGAGGGAATTTAAAGGACAATTCCGGCGCAAAATGAACCTAGGGTTTATTAACAGATGTGTACCCACTCTGTCGCTCTCTGGGACATGTTTTCATGCTAATCAAATGTCTTTGTAGCTTGAAAGACGCTAGCGCGGACCGCTGATTAGCTAACAACGCTAGTGTTCGGGGCACAGGGAACTTAAAAACAAATCGCTATTTATACCACTAAAAAGGCTCAAAATATCACCACACTTCAACGGTAGCATAATGAGGGTCCCTAAATGTTAACCGAAGCATTGAGAACTTTGTAAGTGTACAGACAGTTTATTGAAAAGAGATTATAAAGACAGTCGCGTTCTCGTATACAGGCGGCCGCCGTCTTGGGAGCTGCTGTCTTTCTAAACTATATTTTTAATAAACTGTCTGTACTGCGCTACAAAGACATTTGATTAGCATGAAAACATGTCCCAGAGAGCGATTGAGTGGGTACACATCTGTTATTAACCCCTAGGTTCATTTTGTGCCGGAATTGTCCTTTTAAAGACAGTTTTTTTTAGGGAATAGACAGTTGGGGGAGATACATCAAGGAACTCTAGATTACTAATATTGTATAATTTGTTCTGCATTCAGGTTGTATTGGTTCAGACAGCCTTGCATAATTTAATCATTCTTGGGTTTCAGTGATTTGTAGCTTTTCTAAATAATATTTCAACATTCAATATTTCTTTACCGATTCAAAATCGATTCATAGAATTCCAAAAATCAATTCATTTTTTTTGTATTGTATGTCTACTGCAATCACATAGGAACAGTAACTACATTTACATTTTTTGAATTTTTTTTATTTTTTATTATTATGCATTTTCGGCCTTTATTTTGATAGGACAGCAGAAGACATGAAAGGGGAGAGAGAGGGGGGAATGACATGCAGCAAAGGGCTGCAGGTCGAAGTCGAACCCTGGCCCGCTGCGTCGAGGAGTAAACCTCTATATATGGGCGCCCGCTCTACCAACTGAGCTATCCGGGCGCCCGTGAATCGTTGTTTTTAATCGAGAATCGTCTTTTGACTCGAAAATCGATTTAGAATCGAATCTTGAGCCTAAAAATCGATATTGAGTCGTGACATTTTCTGAATCGTGCACCCCTAGAAAAGACCAAAACTAACCCAACCATTGTTGTCCAAAAACTTAAAAACACATCAGTGAACCGTGCTGTGTCACTGGGTTCCTTCATTACGGTGAACACACACACACACACACACACACACACACTGTAGTTTATTTTGATCTCACATACACCGTCCTGCTGCTGGAAATACTCACTAAAGCACCACATCTGAATTGATCCGCCACTGAAAATAGTCCTCAAGAACACTATTTACTCCTGTTTGAATACAACTTTTCCAAATACAGCAGTGCCCTGCTGTTTTAGCCTTTAACGATATATTTGTGGCCTATTTATATTTATCGTAGTAACCAATGGGTTTGTGGCTGAAGGACACAGACAGGATGGGGAAGTTTGGAAGTATTTAGACATGAACTGATGCATTGTTGGTCTTTTTGTGGAAATTGTTGACAATAAGAAACATTTTTATGGTGAGCAGGATTTGTTGCTGTTGTTGAATTAGAGACTGACAGAGCCCATTTGTTTGTTGAGCTCCGGAGCAGTTGATGTTGACAGGCAGGAATTAAAAATTTCAGTCCCAGAAAAACATGTCTACAAACAGTTTTTACTACTGTTTTGGTGGACGGTCAGACAGACTCACAACCCCCCTCTCCCAGATAGCCTCCTCTCATGAGACCGAGTTTAAAAGCCACAAGTAGTTAAAGCATTTGAAACAATGATTAGGCTGCCTCTTTCAGGCTGGAGAGGTGTTGTGTTTTAAATCTCTGTGGTCTCTTCACATCATCGTCTTCATTAGCAATCGGTGCTCCACCAGCAGCCGGCAGGTAGGGCCACCTCTGGCTAATCCGCTGCGTCAGGGATATTAGCAACGCTCTCAAACGCACACCCGCATGCTTATTCCAGATTTTGGCAAACACATAAGATCTCCCTGCTCCAACCATTTAGCTTGATTTCTCACTTTCCCTCACCCAGTCCCCAGTGTCCCTCACAAATAATGAAGAGAGCTGTTGGCGCCAGGCTGTGAAAGCCAAAGCGACGGCTAGCAGCCCAAACTTAAATGTGTGGAGGGAAAAGGGGAACATTTGGGAGGACCGGAGAGGTGCGGAGAGAGGCACCTGATAAATCCCTCAGCCCAGGTTTGGAGTCCAGACTCTTCAGGTGTGACGGTGATAAAGACCCAGGAAAACTCAAGAGGATGTTTAAAAATGAAGACTGACCACAGACCCATAAATATCTCTTATGACTGAAATATATTTGAAAACAAAATTTTGAATTATACAGGACTTTCAAAAACTTCTATTATTTTTTTAAACCTTTTTCAAAAAAAAATAATATAAAAATACCCTTTGGTGGGACTGCTAGTACCCAATGATTAGTTTGAGCCACAGTTAGACTTCCGTGGATGTGCATGCATACTCCTACCTGCAGCTAACGATTGTCATCATTAGTCAGTTGACTATTATTGAGATTATTAATAAATTGTTCCGTTTGTAAAATGTCAGAAAATAGACGAACCAAAAATGTCTGTCATGTTTTCCCAGAGCCCAAGGTGAAACCAATTTTGTTTTTCTCTTAATCTGATTTTAAAACTATGAACTAATTATTTCATAAGTCAGTCAAGAAAAAAATCAATTATTAACAATTCTAAGAATTTTTTTAATCATTCATCAAGCAAAAATAGGACTAATCGACTAATAATTTCAGCACTTCTGGAAAGAAAAATGTGGTTTTGTAGCTTTTAAAAAGCTCCTCAGGCCATCTAGCTGGATTTTTGTTGCTGGCCTTTTGAGGCTTTGTATCCCACTTCATTTGGTCACGGGTGACAGTTTTGATTTTGTCCCTGGGCTTGTTCAAAATTTGGCACGATTGATTTCACCATGTCGTTGAAATTTGTGAAAATGTGACACCCTCCTGAGACGTGGCGCTGCTCGGTTTCTGCAGGAGGCAGTTGGACTCTTTCTGCCTCTGTCACTCCGTCTCTGCTCCCTCGGGGATCTCTGTCATACTGTGCTGAGGCTCGGGGGACACACACGGGTGTCTTCATCTGTTCCCTACGTCTCTCTGCCTGTCTTTCCCTTTTCCTCTTTTACTTTTTACCCTTTAACTTCTCTTCCTCTTCCCGTCTCTCCCACATTCTCTCTCACACACACACACACACACACACACTTTTCTCTCGACCAGCCCTTTTCTTCCTGCTTTCCGTCGTTTTGACAACCTTAAAGGCAGCAACCTGCTCCCTCCGTGCAGCACCTGCTGCCTCACTAATTGAACCGACAGAGAGGAGGAAAAGGAGTGGAGAGATGGCGGGATGGAGGAAGAGAGAGATGAACAGACTGTCTCGATAACTGTGGCGGGGCCAGCACACTTTCTGTCTCCCTCTCTTCTCTCACACACACAAACTTACAGTGCCATCTGTAGCCCTGCTAATAACGCACACACACACAGAGCAGAGGATGAACTTGGAGTGAACTCTTGGATGTCCACAGTGTCCTCTGCTCACTGTCACCCAGGCCAGAAACTTGTGCCTTTTTTTGCTTGTTTTCTCCTCTAACTCTACAGCAACACACACACACACACACACACACTCACACTCACACTCACCCACAAACACACACACATCACGCTCGCCTTTCCTTGAACCCGCAAGCAGCTTGCATGCCTCTTCTTCTGTCACTTTCACTGTCGTCCGTTGGTGTGACCTCCGTTGCTTGGACATGTCAGCATTGTCATGATCTGCCATCTCTCAAACTGCCATTTCCCTTCCTGTTATTTATTCATTTATTTTCTTCTCTCACCCACAGAGGAGTATAGCCTACCTCTTCCCCTCCGGCCTGTTTGAGAAGAAAGCCCGGCCCCTAATGAAGGTACAGTACGTCTGTGTGGGTTAGACTCGTATAAACTTCACTTTCCTGCCATGTGTGTGGCTGACATGGAAGTTTAAAGGCTGTGAATTCTTAAGTTTCTAATGATATAAAGTCCTATCAAACTGATCTTACTTTTATTGGCTGGTGTAACCTGTGTGACATTCGGTGACTTTCTCACATCATATGTCGTTTCCATTCAATTCCGTAATAAAACAAGACAAGAAAATGCCACTTTGGTTCCCAACCTGGGTGTCGAAACCCCCCCCCATGGAGTCCGAAGATAAATCTGAAGGGGTCACAAACTACTTTTTCTGCTTTAGGTGCCAAATAATATTAATACTATGTTTTACTTTGCTTGTAAATCAGTGTAGAAGAATAGCTTGAAAAGTGGAGATGGATTGGTCAAATTTAAGCTCATATTTAACGTTTTTACTCTGCAAATATAGAAATTACAAACAAATAAAACCCCATGAAATGGACAGGGAGTTAAATTACATAAATACATGAATGCTGGATATTAAATAGATCATACATTTCATAAATATTTGGGATATCTATGCCAATATTTGCATATATATCAGCTGGACCCGCTGACCTAAAATGACATTTCCATGCTTAAAGAGAGCAAAATATTTGTATCGTATTCTCTTTAGATATAATGTAATAATCTGCTGTTTTTATTTCCAGCATCCAGAGGAACTATTTCCGAGGCAGAGAGGTATATAATCTGTGCACTTGATTACTATTATTATAAATGTTTCCAGAATCGTGAGTATAGTGTAAACTGATTGTCTGTCCTGTCTTTAAAGCTATCCAGTGGGGAGCAGACGGGCGGCCGTTCCACTTCCTGTTTTACACCGGCAAACAGTCCTACTACTCCCTGATGCATGTGAGTATCGCAGCACTGTCGGGTTTTTATGCGAGGTGGAGGTAAATCTTCATCCAGCTCAAGTCCCTGGTTCTTCCTCACCTGCCCGCCCCCTCCGCTCCCCTCCCCTCCCCCTGCACCCTCGGGTCGTATGCTATTCAGACAGAGTGAGTTGAGGGAAGGCTGCGCGGTCCCTGAGGAGATTCAATGTTAGATCCTCTTTTCCACACGGAGAGCTGCAGCTGAATAGAGCCGGGGTGAAAGAGAGGTGGGAGATTAGAGGAAGGTGTGGCGGAGGGAGGGAGGGAGGCGTCAAAGGTAGTCCGGTTTAAAGGCTGATTCTCTCAGGAATACCTGCATCTGCGTGTGCTCCAGAGCCGGTCAACAGTGAGCTGAAATTGTTTAATATTCCAAAATCAGGCATGACCAATATTATGGGCCAATTCAAGGAGAACTCAAAACCTCGCCAGACGGAACCAAAACTAACAGCAGCGCTCGTGCAGTAATATGTATTTTAAATGTTTTAAAGTATCTCTAATAGCCCGACCAATACTGGATTTTTTGAGGTTTATAAACTGTAGACATTTGGGAATAAAAAAAAAAAATCCAATAACAATATATCAACCGATGGTAACGTCTTGATACAAATCATTGTCTTTTATTTTTTATTGTGATACAATACATACATGAGAGATGAATGGAAAGAAGGGTAAAAGAGAGAACACGAGGCAGCTGATAGGAAAAATGGGTTATTTGTAAGATTACATATTGTTGTTCGCATTTAAAGAAAAAAATGTCTGTGGTGCTTTAAAACAAAAAGAACCAAGAGGCAACACCTGCCCTCGTACTGTGTTGAGAATATTTAAGGATGTTTAATTTTGCTATTTGAATGTATAAATAATAAGAACTGAAAAAGGGAATTGAACAGAAAATGTATTTAAGGTCCCAAAACCTTTGACGTCCCATTAATAAAACCTAAAAAAAACAACAACCGTGCAGTGAGGTTTTGGGTGAGATATAAATAATAAATAAATAATGTACAGTGTGTTTTTGTGTCCGGATTTAAAATTGTGTTTGAGGTGTGGCACGTCTGGCTTGTCAGGCTTTGTCCCGCCACGGGGAGCGACTCCTCCATGGGGGATTTTGGGGGGAGGCAGGGTTGGGCAGAGAGGGTCCTTGATGGGAGGAGGAGGTGGAGGTGGAGGAGGAGGAGGGGGAAGCTGCTACACCATTCACCGCTGAGCAGACCTCCTCCTCGTTCTTCCGCTTCCTCCTCCACCTTTTGTTGTCTCCACATGCTCAACTGTTACCTTCCCGTCTGCTGCTCACCTTGTTCAAAGACGTTTCATGGATGAGAGGCGTGTGTCTGTATCTAAAACGCACAGAGAGGTGTGATTTCTGAATATTGGGCCAAGCTCACACTTCTTAGACACACACACACGGTTTTGCCCTGCAGCAGCAATCTGCACCCCCTGCTGTTGGTTTAAATAGGTATGTCAGACATGTCTGAGAGCTCGTGCTGCCTGTCGGCATGATCGCAGGCTCAATAACTCCGTTTTACCCTTGTTTTTTTTTTTTTCCTCTTCTCTTTGCTGTCTTGTTTCCTCTTCTTCCATCGTTCTTTATCTTTTCTTAATTCCTTCCCATCTTGTGTCCATTTCAGCAACACACACACACACACACACACACACACACACACACACACACACACACACACACACACACACACACACACAGTCAGTCTATGCACACACCTCAGGAGTGTTGCCAGGAGGGGGCAGTGGCGTGAAAAGCAGCCTTCCTGCTCGGCTGCTCTCCTCTGGCTGTTGTTGGGCTCAGCCAGCGTGGCACATTAACCTGCTCACTGCTCCACTGAGCCCTTTTATGGCCATAACCCTGGGGAACCTGCAAACACACCTTCCCCCTTCATTTTAACCCCGTCTACACCTGCATACCGAATAAACACATGACAGTCAGGAGTAGATATCGTACCAGAGAGCTTCTTCATTGTTGATTTTAAATGTCTTCCTTTCATAGCCTTAAACTTGAAGGCCTTCCTGTGCATATAAAGACCACTTATTGAATAGAAAGAGTGGAGCTAGCTGTCGGTCTCTGTAACAACTTTGACTTAAATGAATCCAGATACTGGCCTCTTTCATCTGGCCAATCCATGCAAATTATTCCTCGCCATTGTCGGACCCAGTGTTTGCAAACTTGTAGCGCAAGCCCCGCTCCTCTCCTCCTGCCTCCTCTTTTTTTCTGATTTTCTATTACACTTTTTTTTTTTTTTCTTTGCAAAGAAAATTGGATTTTGCGTAATGCTTTTTTTTTTTGGTACACCCCTCCCTCCTGCCCCTCTGTCACTGGTCGGTGTGGCAGCGGATTAGGCACACTCTATCAAGAAGGAATTAAAAAAACATCTGGTGAATAATTGACGGGGAAATGAGTTCTCACCCAGGCACTGGGTGGCTGAGGTGGGGGTGCCTGCCTCGGGGATGTGACCGGCATGCCCCCCCCCCCCCTCCGTCTGTCTTGCTGCGCCTGTCGCCTTGACACTCTCCCCCTCGGGTTATTCCCAACGCGAGAGTGATCTAATGACGAGTGAAACTGTCCTGTCATTTATTTAGTTTCATGTTTTTTTGCTTTTCTTTCCAGCTTTGCTTCAGGCAAAATACAGACACAGGTGTCTGGGTCAATTTAGTCCACAAACTGAACACATGAATGGATGAAGTTTTTATTATTGTGTCATGGGCATACAAGACACCATAAGACAGATCCAGACGATGTTCCATAAAGTCTCTGGAACTTCAGTGTCTGTCTTTTTTAATCGTATAATCAACTGGCGCAATATACATATTGCGAAAGACACGAGTTAGTTGAAAGAATATCAGTAGAAAACTGCAATTTAAAAAGAAACGCTTTCATCATACTTTTTAGTGGTGCTTTTTATCTTCAATTAAGTCTAATTTGTTCATGTTTGAGGACAGGAAAGTTCTCCCACCGTGTTAAACTCACCAGGGATGTGGAAATCTGCCATTTTGTGATGTGTAACATTTGTGTAATTGACTTTTTTTTTTAAATCACGGTTTTCTTTGTTTAAGCTAAGGTCTTGCGTATGACTGGTAATTGTTAATTTCGTTTAAATATGCCCAATTGTAATTCCACAAGGGATGATTGTTCAGACTATTTCAATAGTTGTTGGCGCTTGACCCTATACATGCTCAAAGCAACAAAAACGACGAGGGGAGGATACAGAGGTGGTGATGGCGCAGTGGATAGGACATTCCTTTGGTGTGGGAGAATTGGGTGTGATTCCCACTGCAATACATCAACCAATGTGTCCATGAGCAAGACACTTAACCCCTAGTTGCTCCAGAGGCGTGTGACCTCTTTGGATGAAAACAGCTAAATGACATGTACAGTTAGAACATTTTAATAAAAGGTGTGGTTTACTTCCTAGTATGGGTTATATTCTCTGGGTCACATGACACTGATATAACCAAAAGATGTATCCTGGAATTCACTCAACTTGAACTTGTTTTTAAAAAAGAAAAGAAAAAAAAAAAGCACATTTTTAAATTTGGAAGACTTTTAGAATTGCAAATATTGTACAGCATAATTTGGAATTGTTACAGCTCTAGGAGGAATGGGTAATTCTGAATGTTTTTGGTGCATTTTAGGAAACGTATGGCAAAACCCTGAAGATAGCGCAATACCAAGATCGTCTGAGAACCAAGGGACTCTTCTCCCAGGACGTCAAGCAGATGTAAGTAGGGGAACACTGAAGGAAGACACCTGGGAAAACTCATTTAAGATTTTAAAAATCATTGGCATTTTAGTTTTGTTTGTCAGGCCACACAGGCACTACAGTCAGTTTTGATGACTGTTGCAACGCTCTTAATTATACGAAATAAATGTTAACGCTTAAGGTTTGACACCAGGTTAACCTCAAGAAATAACCAGCTTTAACTGTAAACAGATCAGTCTTCCTCAGCACTAACACCTTTGATTTTGGACTGGAAAAATGTAAAGGTGTGTCTGTCTCCATTAGCTCTCTGGGCACAAGCAGGTGGCTAACAAAGGAGGAGTTGGAAGCGTTGCTGGTCGAGACAATCTCCACTCATGATGTAAGGAGTGCATTTCTTCTCTCGCGCCCTCTTCCGTCACATTTCTTGAAATGAGGATTTTCACATGCAGCCGATAGAGTTGGGCAGACTGACACTTTTGTTTTCTTCAGTACGATCGCTTCATCCGGCTGATGGAGCGCCTGCTGGCCATGCCCTACTGCGCCACCGAGCAAGAGTTTGTCCTGTGCTACCGCCGGCAGCTCGAGGCCCTGTCCAGCAAGCAAATGGTGCCGACGCTGGAGCGAGATGACAGGGGTGTGGCCTTCAGCACCGCCGAAGGTAAATTTACTTGCTAGTTTGTCTAATTTACAAAAACAAAAAAAATTGGAAGACAAAAGAGAGTGCACATGCTTTTTTTGCCTATTGAATGTTGTGGAGAGGTTTCTGGATCCCAGCTGAAAGAAATTGTCAAATCTATCAAATACAAACCCCAAAAATGTAACTTTAATCTCCATTTAGCCAAGAAATCCAGATCTAAGGAGCAATAACTGATATTATCCTGGTATTGAGACCTCAAATTTTTAAAGTGCTCATATTATGCTTTTTGCCTTACCAACTCCCAACAAAGGAGGGACAGAAGTGAGAGGTCTCACTCTGTAGCTAAAACAGAGCTCAACACAGGGTGAAAAGAGGAGCTGCAGCAATGAGCAGTACAACAAAAAGATGGTGTTTTTGGAAAATTAAACTATGTAAACCTGTTCTGATACAAGCTCTAAATCCAGTTATGAACCTGAAAATGAGCATAATGAGCACTTTAAGATCTTACCTCCTTGCTGCAATTTCTGGGCACCAAGGTCAGTGTTCCAACCTTTAAGTTTATGTCTTGGACAATTTAGGAAGTAATATAAAATGTTTACCCAAACCTCTAAAGACAAGAATAACCAGAACACCAGCAAACCAACGGTCTTGACACTTCAAGGCAGTGTAACAATTATGGTTTATTTTACAGCAAACAAAAATGATAAATGGTAAATACAACTAAACGTAGAAGCTGAAAAACGGCAGGGTCTCCAAGGCCAAAACAACAAACAAAAAGCCACGCTACAGAAAACCGAAATAGAAACCGTAACTACAGACTCAAATAAAAATACACAGTACTGACCGCCCTGCAAGCTCCAGATAACTGGAATACATGAGCAACTAACGGCCACCAACACGGAGTAGTTTCCCCGACTTCAACCAGCACGACAGGCAGCTCTGTGGCCAGAGGAAGGGCTGGGGCCTTGGATCTGGGAGCTTATATACAGCGTCTCTGATGAGGATCAGGTGTGGATGATCCAGCCAATCAGACCTGCACACAGACACGAGCAGCCCTCTTAAGTTAGGACTAGTGGAAGTCAGGTTCAAAGATGTTCTTGAAAGTGGGGTTTCCGTAAATGGACGGAAACGTATATTTACATTTTTGAAAGGCACTGGACTACTTAGAAAATGATAGTATAATGAAATGAAATAAATAGATAACGAGTAATTACCAGTAGGAGGCAGTAATGCAACGCATAGGATGCCAACTGCCGTAAAACCCTAAAGAAAAAGAAGAAGACAAGCAGCCCTTTCCAAAAAGAGGCCCGAGTAACATTCAGCTTTAATGTAAAACATTTGACAAACTGCATAAATAGTGCTTTTGGAGTCTGTTTCCTCTGCTGTTGATTGTATTTAATGATAAGAAAATGGGAGACAAAGGTGTGTTTTCCCTCTCAGGTCGGAGGAAGACGTCAACCTCCTCTGTGATTATTCGAGACTGCGGCTCTGGACGCATCACCATCAACGGCGCAGACTACCTGCACTACCTCCCCATACTGCAAGACAGGTAGGACAGCTGTGGGACAAATAGACGCTTCTCCACATCGCAGGCTCCTGCAGCGTCATTCATAGACAGATACCATTTTCCTTAAAATGCAAGACCTGATGTGTTTTACTTCCTCCCCTTCGGGGAAAAAAATTAAAAAGCAGCTTTTTCGCTCTTCACAGCATCGTCTCGTTTTTTTTTTAATTTTTTTTTTATTTATCTCCTTGTAGTGAGTTAATTACACAGTTGAGTGGTTGTGTGTCAGTGTGTGTGAGGATAGTGTGTGTGCGTGCGTGTGTGAATGTCCAGAGCTAGTGTTGTCACGCAGTGTGAGGACGGGCTGTATTTGGAGCAGAGAGGTGACAATTGACTTTGTCAGCAGCCATAGGCCATTCAGCCGAAGACACCATCCATAACACACACACTTTCTTTTCACACACACACACACACACACACACACACACACACACACACACACACAAACACGCACACAATCTTATCCTTTTCCTGCTGAGTCAGAAGTTAGTCTGTAATATGCAGTGGTGAGATTGTAAATGAAAGCTTTTCACAGTGCCGGGATCCTCTATGCTTGTCTGAAAAGCCATCCAACCAGACATTAAATTAGCTAAGCCTCTGCCGTTTGATACCACTATCTGTTAAGTAGCACACACTCTCTGCTCTGCCCATTCAACCACGCTTCATTCTTCCACCTCTTTTATTATCTCCTGGTCATTTTCTTCTTTTGCTCTTTTTATCCCGCTCTCAGGGAGCAGCTGATGTTCCCGCTTCAGTTCATGGGCATGCTGGGACGCTTCGAGCTGGAGTGCACGGTGAGCGGCGGCGGGCGGTCCAGCCAGGCGGGGGCGCTGCGGCTCGCCGTGTCTAGAGCCCTGCTCAGCTTCCTGTCTGAGGGGGAGGTTGAGACCATGAGACAAGGTGGGCCGTTACTATTTGCAGCGGGGGGGTTTACATGCTTTTTTTTTTAAATCACTTCTTAAATATCATTTTAAAGGAAAGCCTTTGTGCACATTAAATGTTTCTTTCATAACATCATTTTTATGTCCCTGTGTTTTATGATTCTGTTTCTTGTTTTTATTTTGTCTTAATACTTTGAAAGCACTTTATAACTTTTTTAGAAAAGTGCTATATAAATAGTTTTTTATTTTTAAGTGATTATTTTCCATAAAAAGTATTTCCTACCATCCAAGTAACCATTAGGTTCTGATTGTGGTGTGAAATGCAGCTCGCAGACACTTGTTTGAAACAGAGTAATCATCACAATAAGCTTTTAGTTTCTTTTGTGAAGAATTGATTTGTCATTTCAAGGTGAGGTGGCATCAGGCAGCAACTCTTTTGCTTGTTTATGGAAATGTCAAGGTACAACATTCTTACTGTTGTAATAAATCCATGTTTGTGAACTGATTTCCTGATTTGATTGAACAAAAATAGCTCAGTAATACAGCCAAACAGTCAAATCTCAGATGTTGGTGAACACTGAAATCATATTAAATCAATCACTGACTGGGATGCAGCAAATCTAAAAAACGTGCAATGTGCACAGTACACTTTGTAGTTAATGTATGAAAAACATGCAAAATGTGTGATCCTTTTTTTAAAATAGTAATACAATTACATTTTTGGGGACGTCATCCTGAAACGGTTTGCGGTTATGAGTTAGTATTGTTCCATCAGCTGGCATGTATTGTCTGTTCTCTGCACCTCACTGCTGCACAGTGTGTTCCCTGTTTGAGTTATTGCTCGGTTGACGATAATATAGATGCATTATGAAAATTCTGCAGCTAGAGTTCAGTTTTGGGTGAGGCTTATTTTAGTATCAGAAAGATAACGCGCAAGAAGAAATGCAGACAATGCATTTATGTTATAAAATAACACAATGATAGACTAAGATGCAGCTGAACAGAACATTGAAACAAAGAATATTAAAACTAATTTATCCAAAAAGTAACCCAGCGTGTGTGTGTGTGTGTGTGTGTGTGATATATATATATATATATATATATATATATATATATATATATATATATATATATATATATAGACATTAAGGTGCACTTTGTCTCATGATTCCCTCCTCTTTCCATCCTGTTTCAGTTGTCTCTTGTTTTTATTTCCAGCCGGTCTGCTGACCCCCGACCCGAGAGTGAGGGAGAGGAAGAAGCCGGGTCAGGAGGGCGCACGAAAGAAATTCACCTGGAAGAAACGCTGAGGAGGAGAAACCGCCTCCCCTGAACTTAAATCTGGAACGCTCAGACTGACTTCTGGTGTTAATATTTCCCCCGGTTGAACTATTCCCTCGTCTGTTTCCCAGAGGCTGTATCACTTCAGTTGTCCTCAGTTTATTTAAGCTCTTGGAAGAACACAATCAGAGATGAACAGGCCACCATGTTTCAATATGCAGCATTGACTCAACAAGCTGCAGTGAGCCTCTTCAGCCACCAGATGGAAGTGTGTGTCAAGGAATAAATGATAAAGATGAATGTGTATCAATATATTAAACAATAAATGAGGTTTTATATTTTAAAAAAATCTTGTTTTAGTATTTATTTTCTATTTTTGCTTGCAAATTTGATCAATTTTAGATGTTTTCTACACATTTTCTCAGCATTTCACTAAATGTGTTCATGATATATCTACATACTGGTTTAAAGTTTCTTACATTTGAGAAGCTGGTAGGCTATAAGGTTTTTTGCTTGATAAATCACTAAATTTATTATTTTACAATTAAAATGATCAATTAGATTTTTTTTTAGCAATTAATTGTCCAACCTTTTCAGTACTGAACTTTTCGAAATCTGCTGATACATAGTTTCCATCGTGTCATTGCTATCTGCAGCCACAAGATGTCGCCAAATGTACATAGATGTTTAGCAGATGTGCTTCTGCTAATTATAACCTAGTTTTATACAGTCTATGATTATAAGCCATATGTATCTGTTCAGAACAATTAAGCCATCAAATGAATTGATGCTGACTAATACGTAACAGTTGTGGGCGCGAATGTGCTTGAAACAATATCTTAAAAACAATTCGACTATTAACTTTTGAAAAATGAAATGGTGAAAGTTTACTATGTAAAATAAAATCGTACTCTTATTTTGGATACTAGCCCATAATTTATACTGTGACAGGTGCAATGTGTACCTGTAGTCAGTGCAGTGAGTTAGGGAGGCGGAGGCTGGGGTGTGCTGGAGGGGTGGAGTCATATATAGTCCCACATTGGGTAACCGTCCAGACAGATTACTACGCTACCGGAATACAGAAACCAGTCTGAGAACGACGGGTGAGCCATTTCTCATCTCATTTGGAGGTGGAGTAGCGGCTAGAAAAGCTTTATTTTTTGTGTTCTGGTCCAATGGAGGCAGCGGTACTGAACCACTCGATAATGACCGAGGTCGACTGCAACAGCAACACCTTGAACGCCGAGTTGGAGGTGAAGAAGCTGCAGGAGCTGGTCCGGAAGCTGGAGCGGCAGAATGAGCAGCTGCGGACCCGGGCGAGTAGCTGCTCCGGCGGCCCGCAGGTGCTGCCTCCATCCTCGGCGTGCGTGCTCGGCAGCGCCGGGGGATACCGCCTCCCCAGCCCGCTGCCCACCTTGCTGTGTCAGTCGTCCTTGGAGGCATTCGTGCCCCCGGAGGAGACTTTCGACTATTTCCAGCCGCACTCCGGTGGGGATGGAGCAACTGCTGCTGCGGGGGAGGCGGAGGACGGATCCGAGCCGTCGCTTCTGGACGAGCTGGAACTTTTGGATTTTGATTCTCTGTGCTGCTCAGACGAGTCTGATGAAACATGGTAACTGTATTTTCAACCATTTGTTGCTTTATGCTGTTAAATCATGTCGCCTGCATGCAGAGGCCACATGTGTGATGTAGATGCTCCTGTTAATTACGCCTGGTTTTCTCATTGTGTCTGGATGTAACCAGCCCGTCCAGCCTACTGCAAGACAAAGCCACACACATTGTAACTGAATTAGCAGAGACCGAGAGAGACCACTTGTTATCAGGCCTGTCAGCAGGGCTGCACCGTGCTGCCATTCTTCCTCTGTGCAGGAGACAAATTAATATCAAAATACCATTTGCTGAATGTTTTATTTGCCATGCTCTAAAACCAAATTTCCAACAGATAGTGTAGCCTAACTGTTCTTGCTGCTGCCATTTCTTCCAAAAAACTATATCCTGTCATTTATTGCCTACTTCCAGTAAAGATTGACATGTGAGGTTGTTGCAAAGAGACCAAATCAAAATCAGGAACTCACATTTGGCTGACCATGTTGCATGTTGCAGAGTGAACTCACCATCTCATGCAAATAAACCAAAGGGAAGCCAGTTTGTTGACAGTTATAGGGCTGTAACTAACTAAGCTGTTTTCATAAGTAACCAATTGATTTTGCTTTTTCAGTTAATCAATACAGTTGGCTATTAGAAAGTGGCATTAAACAGCAGTCCTGCAATAAATCCCTACATTTAAGATTTGTAGAAAGGTGTTGATTCACCATGTTGGAGGGTGTAGTTTATGGTTACACTGAGAGGTGTTTCTAATATTTTGTCTACACCGTTTATATCAGCAAGGTCAGAGTGCATGGTAGAAACCCAAGAGATCAAAGTTATCTTTGAAGAGTAAAGAGTACTGCTGATTCTGCACTGCAGCACATTTACATTCATCTTTTGTTTTGTGTTTGGTGTATTCACATTGCCGGCATGTCCCCTCCTCGTGTCTCGGAATAGTAACCGAGGTGTTTGTGCGTCCCCATTCACTTCTCACCTGATGTCAGTGAAGGTTTTAATCTATAATTCAGCTCCCTCCATGTTGCCCGCAGAGCAAAAAAAATCGTGGAGAAGGAGTTCAGGGCTGTCAGAATAATCTGATCCACTCCATTTGAACAGAGCGGCTCCTTTTCCTCATATCGGAAAAGGATTGTTTGGTGGCACAAAAGAATGATCTCTCAGGGACTACATGGAGAAATAGTCCCAACAGGGCAATTTTATAATACTTTAATAACATTCAAATCCTACAAACAATGCAAAAGAAACCACAGTGATGTTGGTATGACATTTGCATAGAAATGGCACCTGTTACTTGTCATCTCTGATTGTGTTTCTATGGAAAACAAAAAACAATAATAATGTATGTTAGCAATGAGTTATTTTAAAGTAGTAAGATATGTTATATACAATGTTGCAATCTTTCCTTTTTGTTACGTTTTCAACTTGGATGCCATCACGTCTCTTATAATAAATAGTTATGTTTCCATCCAGTGAGCAACTGAAATGAAACTGTTGCTGCTTTTCACTGATTTATATCATAGTAAACCAAATATCTTTGAGTTTTGGACGGTTAGTCGGGCGAAAAAGACCTTTTGAAAACCTTTGACTCTGGGAAACTAGGATTGGTATTCTTTCAGTATTTTCTGGCCTATTATAGTAAAAAAAGAAAAATCATGGCTGAAAATAATCATTAGTTGCTAATAAGCATGCTAAATTGAGATGATCAGCATGGTAAACATTATACCTGCTAAACATCCACATGTTAGCATTCAAACAGATCGCAGAGCTGCTAGCATGGCTGCAGACTCTCAGGTGCTTTTAAATAGTAGCCTACGTTGTCCTGGGACAGTTTAGGCGATTGTTTGACTCTAAGCATTTCAATCTGTGTCTCTCTGTCCAGGTTGTATGTGCCATCAAAAGCCAGAGAGCCCACAGCTGGCTCCCTCACACCTCTGCAGTGGTGCCGGCAGGTTCTGGACAAATCAGAGGTGGAGGTCGCCAGGAGATCGCTGTCCCTTCGCCTGGAACAAGGTACCAAATGTCACACTGTTTGTGTGTGGAAAGAAAATGAGTGATTGGCCCTGGGGCGGGGTTGTGTTGTACAGCTAAAGAGTCTGTAGTGCAAGAGACTGTTGTAATAGGGTGTTGTTACATTAGAAGTTATTGTGTACTATAACCACACATGGCTGTGTGTCTGCGACGAGCTAAGTGAGTGACATCACACCTTTTTGTTTTGTTACCAAACGGTTCAGCTGGAACATACAGCTGTGCTTGCAAGACAGGTGACAGCAAGAAGATACATTTTAGATTTCCAGTTTCTAAATGTCTCTTTTTATGGCGCTAAAGATGTCAAATGTGCAGACAAAAACAAGGGCCGTCACCATGTCGGGGGGGGGCTCTGGGTGCTTACTGTAGTTCCATTATCGCCTGCTCGCCCCTTTCTCACTGGGAGATGCCCAGTACAACCAGTTTAGTTAAGTTTATTGGTTTACACATATACAAATAATACAGATTAATATACACATTATCAATAAAAGATGTGTTGGAGAGATGAAAAAAAACAAAACTCACAGGGGCTTAATCTGGGCCCTTTCCAATGCATAATCAAATAAAAATAGAAAAGAAAAGAGAATTAAAAAATTAGACACAATATCAAATCAACAGAATCAATACCAAAGGTAAAATAATATTAGGAGTTACATGGGTTGTTTACAAGACATTCCATACGGATAACATTGCACAGACAAAAACAAACCTTTAACAGCTTTCTTAAATTGTACGAGTGTTGGCTTTGAAGAATCTGATGGCAAAGCGTTCCATATTAGTGTGATACTGAGGTTTGGTCTAAGATGCTCGTAGCTGGTCGTCTCTCTAGCAGACCATTTGTGGCCAACAACAACTGTAACTTTTAAGGTTCTGACACACCAACCCGACGACCGACCATTGGCAGAAAAGGCAGTCGGACTGATCAGTCGGCTCCCCGAGGTCAAAAAAGTGCCTCAGAACACACTGAATTGACGCCGACTTGAGCGTACGTTCTGCGCAAGACGTAATACGTCTCCATAACAGCAGGCGGTGCTAATCTGTATTGTTGCCCAAAATTTTTTACCGGAAATGACGGAACATCTCCTAGTAAGCACAGAGCACGCTGTCGTCAGTCATTGTTTTCATCAGAGAGTGTTGATAGTAGTCAAGAAGGATCGCTGTTGACATTACTCGCTGAACGGAAGAAAATGCGATGGCTAGTAATAAGAAAATACTGGCGTTGTCAGCTCCGGTTTTCTCGTGCACTGATTCGCTAGTCAAGGGCTAGCACTCCACCAATCAGATTGTTCATTGAGTCCGACTGCCCACCGGCCGTCCAGCCTTTAGGTGACAGCTATTAGATTGAAAGCTATGGTGCGTAGTTTCTGTCTACCCTATGAGGAATTCTAAGTAATGACAACAAAACTGTTGGCGCGTCCACATGATACAGCCTTCCATGATCGCGCACAGCCCCCACCCCTCCTCCACGCTAGTAGCAGTAGGAGGACACGGAGGATTAAAAACCCATGACGGACTCTTCAGAAGAGGTCATTATCTTCACTCGAGTTTCTGCGCGCAAAAGTCGCCAGACGACACAATCTTCTGAACATAGTCATACTGAGAAATCCAGAGAGAGTTGTGTGGAGCTGAACTCATTTGGCAATGGCTTGAATGTAACGGGCATTCATTAATATCAAAAAGTTCCGCACTAAAGCTTTGAAGAGCAAAGGGTTTGCATGTAGACTCGGTACATGCTATAATCACCATTGACAATTGACCAGAATGCAATGCAGATGCAAGGATCTTTTTGTTTTTAAGGAGTTAAATAGCTGTGTTCCTTTGGCGTGCGGATGTCTGAGGGGTGAAGGAGTTTCTGTCTAATGAACAATGCTGGAAACGTCTTCGTGGAGTTCAGCTGGAGTTCATTCTCAGAGTGTTACTAATTTCAGATTTGTCACTTTTCCTTAAATAAAGATGCGCATTAGAGTATTTCATGTTGTAGATGATTTTACACCTCATCTAGGCCTAGTTGGCATCTCCAGATGTGGCTGTGTTTAGGGTTACGATTTATTTTCCTCTCTTTTTTTTTTTTTTTGTCTTCCTTTTGTTTTCATAAGTTCTCTTAGTAGATTAGTTTGCAGGATGCTGCTCTCCTTCAGGCTGTTTTAAACTGATGTACACAGCTTTTATGTAGCTGTCTTGCCAGAAGGAATTTGACTGAGCGAATGCTCAATGACTCACACAACACAAATGTTGGCCAGGAAGAACTGTTAAATTGCTTCTCCTCTAGACTTTATAGATGGATGCTCCCGCTGACTTGTGTAGGAGGCAGTCTGGCACTAAAAATAATGTCATTTTCAGGAGTTTAAGATGGAAGTGATCAGAAAGTGATGGGCTGGTTCATGTTAAGCTTGTGTTTATCTTGTCAGCCTCAGGCAGAGATGAGGATGTACAGTACACAGACAATGTACTGTGCAATGAAATCAGTGGAATTACTTTTAGTAGTTCCATTTTGTGCTTCTTGATACTTTAGAGCTGCCACAAACAATGATATTGTCTTGATTCATTGATTAAGCGTTTGTCATGTCAGAAAGTTGTCAAAAGTATAAAAAGTGACTAGATCCACAGGTAACGCGCTCCAGGTTGAAGTGCAATCTCCTTCACAGTGACTAATGGGACTCAGCAGGACAGTAGACTATAATCTGTCCACACCTTGTAGCATTAAGCAGATCAGTCCTGGGTCACCTGACCTGCATGTCTTGGCATCACTTAATTATATCATGCACCACTGAAGAAGAGGAAGAACAACATGGTGAGCAGGAAGAGCTGAGCTTCCCCAAAAAACACACCAGCTGTCATGGTTACTTCAAGATCTGAAAAGTCAAGACCTGAGAATCAATAGTGGTGTCTTAGTTACCGCTGGCGCCTGAATCGACTTTTAAAAAATAGATTTAATGTCTTATCGACAAGAGACCTGGAAAAAGCAGATCAGGCTCATCAATCCAGGTGTGTGTGTGTGTGTGTGTGTGTGTGTGTGTGTGTGTGTGTGTGTGTGTGTGTGTGTGTGTGTGTGTGTGTGTGTGTGTGTGTGTGTGTGTGTGTGTGTGTGTGTGTGTGTTCACGTCCAGTATGTGCATCGCTGTGTGTGTTGAGAGGAGATGGTGCTTTGGCTCACATGCGTGGGTGCATTTGTGTGAGGCTGCTTTACCACACTTTCAAAATAAAGTCTGCAGTATTTTTTGAAGAAATGCATTTTTGCTGGACTTAGAGCGAGGCAATATATCGACATCGATGCTAGATATCATCTTTCATTTTGGACATCGTGATACGACACAGGTGTTGTCTTTTCCTGGTTTAAAGGCTGCATTACAGTAAAGTGATGTTACTTTCTGAACTTACCAGACTTACTAGTTGTTTCATTATTTGCTTTTACCCACGTAGCCCTTGTATCCACATTATTGGTGATCATTTATCAAAACTCTCATTGTGTAAATATTTTGTGAAAGCACCAATAGTCAACCCTACAATATCGGCGCAATATCAACATTGATGTATTTGGTCAAAAATATCGTGACATTTGATTGTCTCCATTTCGCCCAGCTCTATCTGGACTGCTCTTTTTGTCAGTGGCCAGTTCATGAAAGCTCCTACATTCACTGTTGAGGTCCAGCAGCACTGATGTTGAGGCACTGATGTCAGGGCTCTGTGCAGGACCATCAACTTCTTCATCACTTGGGCTGCAACTAACGATTATTTTCGTTGTTGATTAATCTGTCGATTTTATTTTCTCAATTAATTGATCAGTTGTTAGTTGTGGTCTGTAAAATGTCAGAAAATGGTGAAAAATGTTGATCAGTGTTTTCCCCAACCCCAGGATGACGTCTTCAAACATATTTTTTTGTCCACAACTCAAAGACATTCAGTTTACTGGCACAGAGGAGTGAAGAAACTAGAAAATACTCACATTTAAGAAGCTGCTTTTTAAAACTTTTGACATTTGAAGAATTATTCAAACCGAATGGACTATCAAAATAGTTAATTATTAATAATAATAATAATAATAATAATAATAATCTTAGCAGCTCTATTCCACACCAAACAGGGGAAAACCATGCCTGTAAAGACCTATTAGTATCACCATTGTGTTGTCTGGTGTCCACATACTTTTGGCTAGCTCTGATATTAATATTTGGGTCACAGCGTCGACCCTTGAGTTGGCTCGGTGCTCTGAAGTTGCACCAGCTGTGCAGCTGGTTGCATCAGAGGCGCTGGTCCTTTGCATCGCTGTGTTGGCAGGCCGAGGAATCCTCCCAGCAGCTCGGCCCTGCTATCTCTCTCCGCATCTCAGTACAGTGAAAATGGAGAGCTGTTGCCATGGAGACCATTTACATGAAAGGAATACATGCCGCCCCCCCCCCATCCCCCACCCCCCGGTAGCTTTAAATGGCTTATATTTGACAGGTAGTGGAGAGAAATCTTCCTCCTACATCTTCGGGAGGATGTAGGCTTCAATAATACACACATCACATTTTGATGCATCTTTATTCCCTGTGTGTGTGTGTGTGTGTGTGTGTGTGTGTGTCTTTTTGAATACAGCTTTGTCCTTTTGTTTGAAGCTATTGAATAGAGCGGTTGGTGACAGTCACAGTGCTGCTGAGGTAACCGCTGCACAGTACTGCCCTCTCTTCAAACATGGTTTGTTTGTGCGTACATTTCTGTCTTTGCATTATTGTTGTTAGAGCCAGTTAAGGTTTTGGAGCTTTGAGGTGAGAGGGCGTTTTTATTTTATTTTACGAATTGTGTTCAGGATCACGTTTGTCCTGTACTGGTGATGGTTACGGATGTAAAAAATAAATATAGTCTGCATAGACTTTGCACTTCCATCTGTGGAAGTATCTGGATATCCCTGATTCTGTGACTTTAATTTAGCAGGAAAACAAATGGGGGTTCAATAGCTGCAGAAAAATAAAATAAAAACTAAACAGTTATCTATCATCTGCTTTTCTAAATAGAATGAAATCATCAAATAAAAACCTGGTTGGACACATGAATTATGAGGCATTTATATATGCTGTTGTTGTTCATTAAATACTGACCAAGCATTAACACATTATTTTAAAGTCCTAACTAAAAAGAAGGAAATGTGGTCGTATGCAACCACATTTTGCCAGAAATCTGCTCTACTGCTTCCACAGCACAGTGGAGGACGACATTTTCTTTGTGACAAGAAGCAAGGTGATGTATGGGAAGTGTAGTCTTAATACTGAGAGAGGCAGACTTGAGCTGCAAGTTCAAATCTGAATAAATGAGTGGAGAAACCGAACAAATGCACAACAGCTTTTAACAAAACACAGTAAAGGGGAATATGTTTTGGAAGAATGGTATTTGTGTGATCTATGTGAATGGAGGAAAATATTTAACAGAATTGTTTGACCGATGTTGCTTTTACATTAAAGATTAGATTAAACTTCAGGTATCGGACAGGTTTGTACCAAGCGTAGTCAAACTTTATCTTTAATAATATGGAATGCAAACAGCCGGTTGTCTTTACTGATGGAATCTAAACTTTTTACAGCTAAGACATTAATGATGTAAATTAATATTCCACTTGTTTTTTTAAGAGAGCGACTTTGTCTCAGTGACTAGCTACGTTTACATGCACATAATATTCCGTTTTTTGCCCCTGTTCCAAAAAAGACGATATTCCGACTAAGCTGTTTACATGGCTAATCAAAGTGAATATTCCACTAATATTCCCGTTTACATGTAGCCGTGCAAAATACAATTTGTTGGACCGTGCGAACACATCCTCCCTCTTTCATTCCTTCAACCAGCTTCTTGAAAAGGTCGGCGTAGCGATGTGTGCTCCTATCCAAAAACCTGTTGGTATCCAATTCTTTGATAATGTTTAAAAGTAGCTGTGTTTCTCCTTCTTATCGGGTCTCCAGCCCTGCAAACTGTTGGCTGATTGGTTTGTGTACAGAAACCATAGCAACGCACAGAGCTGACCATAAACCTGCGGTAAAAACCCAGATTGAGACTATTGATTTTATCGATTGATATTATTGAGATTATTCTGAATGCGCTGTCTACATGTCCAAAGAATGCCTCTAAAACCTGAATAATATCGGAATATCCCACATGTCTTAATCGGAAAATGCTATATTCGGGGAAAAAGGCCTCATTTGGAATATCCAACCGGAATATGCTGTTTACATGGCCCGTATTAAATATGGAATATTTTTCATATTCGGAATAATAGTGGAATATTGGTGTGCATGTAAACCTACTCATTGATTGGGTATATTGATATTTGATATGCACTTCTGATGCATAAAGGTTTTTATGATTTGTTGTATTAATAATATCCCCACTGCTTGTTTCTCCTCCTGCAAACCCACCCCCCTCCCTCCTCAGTGTCCAGGTGGCGTAGCTCCCTTTCCAGCCCCTCTCCCACCTCCTCCCCCGGCCCTCCCCTGAGTCGAGTGGCCGGAGTGTCACCCATCAGCTCTTCCCCATCAGCCAAACCCTGCTCCACTCCCCAGTCGGCTGAAAGACATGGTAACTTAGGACTTGGCGGTTTAATTTTAAAGCCTTTTCACCTCTGGAGCAGCACTGACAAATATTTGTATTATTAAAAATGTCTCCCTTAGTTCCAGCCCTCTCCTCCCCGCTCCACCCGGTCCTCCATCGGACACTGAGTCCTGTAGGGAAGGATCTGTCCCCTGTTTCGGAGAGGACTCCCACCTTCTTCCCCGCCAACCGCAGTAAGCCCCAATGCTCCTGCTTTACACACATCTTACTTCCTGCTTTCCTTGTCTCATATGGAACAGAACATCAAACTGAATACCAACTGTGCTTTTTATCGCAATCAGAATATTAATGTGCAGGTAGGTGCAAGACGCTCGGTGTAGAACTGGGTCAGCCACCCACAACTGTGTTGCCATGTAAGTCGTGGGAGTAAGGGAATATATTTCCGCTGCAGCTTCAAGCAACGTTTCAGTCGCAGAGATCCCACTGTGCCAAAGCCTTTTGTGCATTATTCGTGATGGAAAGAAATAATGCTCCAGACGCAGTGGAGAGGGCAAGGCTGCAGGGAACGAGAGAGCCCACATTGGAGTACCGTTCAGGGTTTATGTAGTAACTGCCAACGGGCTCACTGTTGGCTTTTTTAGCCCAAGGCTCAATTCCATGACGGTGCTCATCCAAACAGCATTAAAAAACCAGGGCTTACTCCTTTTTTTCTTTTTCATTCCTTTTACATATGTTGTGTGTTGTTCCAAAAATAAAACTCACTTTCATCTATCTGCCACATCTGTGCATCACCAATATGATATTATGTTATTCAGGGTCATAGCCAGGATTGCCAGGAGTCCAAATTCCACGAACCAAACTTTGTTTTTAAAGACAATTTAAGTAATGCATTCATATAAAATTATATCTTGCCTTAATATTTTGCCTTCCCACAAATACAATAGAGGTGAGTGATTTTCAGTTTTTGAGTGCTTATAGTTTTGAAAAAATCCACAGAAATTCAGCAGCAACATGTCGAAACAACTGAGGATAGTAAAATATATTGCTGTGAGCCGTTTTAATGCTGTAGGGACTATTTCACTAGTTCCAGCAAACTACCATTAGAATTAAGTGAGACAATATGTAGTGTGGGTGGAAGATGAGCCAAAAAGCCTCACAAAGTCTGCAGAAAACTTGGCCTAAATTACCACATTAGATCAAATGTGAAAAAAGTAATTGGAATAACACCAGTGATGGGAAGGATTATTTTAGAGAGCCATCACAGTGCGCAGATATCAGGAATATCATTAACCTTAACAATATTTCTGCCTCGCTGGTACTTAATGGACTCTAATTCTCAGAGCCAAGCATGAGCCTTCATTAGTTTGGATCCTTCATCTTTATGTAGAGGACACTCAGAAGACTCAAGGGCTTTTCTCATTACTGAACGTTGTTGAGCTGCAGTGACTGTCTCGTTTGTCTAACACTGTCAGAAACAACTGTAAAAGGTAAGGTGAAGTGGCACAAGTCAAACCCGGTTTTCTGAAGCTGGTTTCATTTTTGTTTTGCAGGCCGCAGCCTCCGGCGCTGCGCCCTCAGTCTTCAGTCGTCTGTGGACAGTGACCTCGGTTCTTCAGAGGTGGAGGACGACTCCATCACCCTGGGATACAAACTGCAGGACCTCACCGACGTCCAGGTTATGGCCCGACTGCAGGAGGAGAGTAAGTTATTGACTCTGTTCGGATTTAAACAACAGACACCCAACACTAGGCAAGAAAACATGCAGTAGTTTGGCTCTTCAACATGCCCAATGACAGTATTTCTGTCCCCAGAACCGCTCCTGCTCTGAGAAATAGTGTATAATTTAAAACTCCAAATTGCAGGCTGGCTGTTCTTTATTTGAAGTCGGTGACTCCCTGAGACATTGCATGGAGTAAATGTAGGGTTGAATAAACCTTTTTTTAAACATATACCTGCATTTCAAGCTAAATCTAGTCAAAAATGATTTCTGAACATTATTGGTAAAATGTATTTCAGGTTTTATTTTAGTGTCTGTGTTATTGTGCGCCACCTGACTTGTTCTGCTGTTCATCCGTCTCTATTGTTCCCTCCTTTCTAATATTTTAACATATGGCACCAGATCTCAGAGCTCATCGCTACTTCAGCTTCATTAATCCCAGGAGGTGACGTGTGTGTGTGTGTCTGTGTGTGTCTGTGTGTGTCTGTGTGTGTGTGTGTCACGCTGGTCCTCATATCTCGCTCCCCCAGGTCTAAGACAGGACTACGCCAGCACGTCGTCCGTCCTGGCCAACCGCCGCAGCCAGAGCTTCACCTTCCAGCTCAGCCAGCTCAGCGCCGGCCTCGACCTGGAGGAGGAGGAAGACGAGGACGACGAAGACTACGGCCTCCTGCCCCCACCGCAGCCGCGCCTCACCCGCCTCCCGCACTCCCACACTTTCTCCAGCATCCGAGACTGGCGAAGAAGCACCAGCTCCCTGTCCACCCCGCCTTCCACCCCCTCCACTCCGCCTTACCCCTCCGCAGGGTTCGCCTTCCAACCTCAGCCCCTGGGCCTGGGCCTGGGGCTGGGCAGCCCCTGCGCAGCCGAGCAGCACGGCTTCCGACCAGGATCAGGTGAGAAATGACTCTGATGTACCTGCACCAAATGGCAGACAACCAAAGTTTGCAGGGTTCAAAATGAGCATCATCTACCAGACAAACGCTGGTAAAGAAATGCAAGTGGCTGGTAGATTTGCTTCACTCACCACCAGCCATAAAAACAATGGTGATCTATTGAGTGGCTGGTGGACCAAAAATGTTAATTTTTTAATAACTAACCCTGAATGTTAGTAAGAAAAAATAAGATAGATTTTATTGATCCCACACTGAGGAAATTCCCTTGTTACAGCAGCTCAAAAATGCACATTAAATAGAACTATAGTAGGAAAAAACATAGAAAAAGTATTATAAGAAATAGAAAAACAGGAGTAACAATAATAACATGTACACTATAAACACCTTTTATGTACAGACAGGAGATATATATATATATATATATATATATGTATGTATGTATGTATGTATGTGTGTATGTATGTGTATATATATATATATATGTGTGTGTGTGTGTATGTATGTGTATATGTGTGTGTGTATATATATATATATATATATATATATATAATATGTATATATATATGGCTATATATATATGTGTGTGTTGATGATGTATGTATATATATGTAATGTATAGTAGATATGATGTAGATATGTATATGTATGTATATGTAATATATATATATATATATATATATATATAATATATATGTGAGAGAGAGAGAGCGAAGCTGGTGTGGCATTTAGCAGCAGAAGAGGCAGATATTTTGCCCTAAGGAGATTGCGGAGACCAAAACGGCTAAAAGGATATCAAATATTGGACTTGCCTTCATTGGATGGCGAAAAAACACGACTCCTACACTTCCCATAATGCAACCTCTTCTGATTCTCACTTTAAATTTTCAAGTCAAAAAAGCGAGGTAGAACATGATTGCTTAGACTTTCTAACTTTGAAATATACTGCTCTCATTGCTGTCAATAGTACTAATAAGTTATCTCTCTGTTTATATGTTTTGTACGTGTAATATTTCTGTGTGTATTTGTATATATGTGTACGCTGTTGCACGTATTTCTTTGGGGGAAACAATCATGGCGTCCAGCCGATTATGAGAGTAAGTCAACATTGTTTTTCACTAAATCCAAAGTGAAATGTAAGTCTCCTAACCTCATAAACCTTTAAACAATATTCTAACTTTTCTGTGATTAAACACAGCAACATTCAACCCATTAATTCATCACCTGTAACTGCTTTCTTACAATTTGTCTCATTATGAGATCTCATCTTCGCTCTCTAAACATGTGTGGACGCCACGGGCTGACCCCCACTGATGTCCTTACTCTACCACTTAATAATAACTCTGGCTAAGCCTCTTGTACAGTACAACCCACTGTTAAAGCCCTCAGACAGGCGCGTGTTCCCATTTCTGAGGCGGAGACGAGAGAGAGTTTGATGGGATTAGAGTTAGGAGAGTATATCTGACTGAGGAGGCTGGAAGCTGTTGTTACAGGAGAGATCACCGCCTCACCATAAAGCTTTATGTGGCGTCTTAAGGGATGGAGTTGGAAGAAAAGAACACGCTGACCAACAGCTCACAACAAAAGCAATCAGAGGTGGAAAGAGTACAAAAATATTCAACTTAAGTAAAAGTACGATTACCTTGATGAACTTTTACTTAAGTACAAATATAATTATTAAAAGTAGTTGATTTTAAAATTTACTCAGAGTAAAAGTTACTTAGTTACTTTTTAACAGCGAATGGAGATATACTTTTTATATTTATGCCTATTTTAATATCTTATTTAAACTTATTTAATTAAATAACAGTCTTTTGCGATTTGTTAAGGGCACAGAGCCAAAAAGTTAAAAAACCTTGAAAAAAGCAAAGAAACTAAACAAAAGAAGCGACAAAAAAACATTTTGATTTGAGTTCGTTGACAGTTGGCCATAACAACGGATTTGATTTAAAATGTAGCAAAGTGCAATACTTCAAACAAAACATACCTAAGTAAAAGTAAAATTCCAGATTTTAAAAACTACTCTAAAGAGTAATAGTACACACAAAAACGACTCAATTATAGTAACGCGAGTAATTGTAATTTGTTACTTTCAACCTCTGAAAGCAATACAAGTAGTACAACAGCTCTATTGTTACATCACAGGCTACACTAGTGCAGTTTTTAACTTCATTTTTTTTATGTTTGTGTCTCTTTCAGATAAGCTGCGGAGGAGCATGCCTAACCTTGTCAGAGCTCCCAGCATGCCTAGTGTGCCCATTCCAACCAATCCTAGTGCTTCTCCTTCTTTGCTTCGTAACAGCCAGAGTTTTGATTCGTCCAGTGGGCTGGCTCGACTGCAGTCCTTCAGTAAGATACAGATTCTCTCACATACAAGTGAATTTGTATTTTATTTAATTTTTTGTAAGTTTATTATCTTGGAAACAAAGGAAGAAATCCCACACTCTGCTCTTGCTATAGCATCACCGTTTATTTACAACAACAAATCTCTCAAATGCTGTAAATAAACGGCGATGCTATAGTACGAGCAGAGTACAGGATTTGTTCCTTTGTTTCCAAGTTATGTTCTTTTCCGACACACCTGCACAGAAGACGTTTTGGGAGTCGTTTCTTCAAAAACGTCTAGAATTATGAAACGCACATACCGAAGGATCTAATTTAATCTTGTATCTGTTCTCTCCACCCACCTCCAGTCCCCTCCCCAGGCCAGCTGCAGAACAGGGTCCAGAGCGTCGGGAACTTCTCCACGTTGTCACGGCAGCCGCTGAAGGCCACCGCCTACGTCAGCCCCACCATCAAGGGCTCGGCCCCCACGCCGGCCTCCACCAGCCTCCAGTGTCTGAACATCAGCAGCGGGGGGAGCAGCGGGGGGAGCAGCGGGGTCGCTACGGGCATCCCTATGCTCAGTAAACCTCCGGGCGGAGCAGGGCCGGCACCTTCCACCCCAAACACGCCACGCAGCGGCCTGCCCCGCCCCGCCTCCTTTGTTGGCACCCCAAGCTCCACCCCCCGCAGCAAGGGCCAACCAGCACGGAGGTAAACCCTTTATTTTATTACTAGTAGAGCTGCAGTGATTAATCGATTAGTTGTCAACTATCAAATTAATCGCCAACTATTTTGATTATTGATTAATCGGTTTAAGCATAGGCGTAATTTACAGGGGGGGTTAAAACCCCCCCCAAAATATCTAATAATATTTTCCTTTACACAATTAAAGACTTTTGCACCATAAATTGATGCAGAAAAGGCACAGATTGTTGGATCATTTTCTATGAAAAAAAAAAGAAATAGTTCTCTGATATCTTGTTGAATGTGAAATGTTCTGGTTTCTTCACTCCTCTATGAAAGCAAACTGAATATCTTTTAGCTGTGGACAAAACAAGACATTTTGAGGACGTCATTTTTTCACTATTTTTATTAACTAATCGAGAAAATAATCGACAGATTAATGGAAAATAATAATTGTTAGTTTCAGCCCTAATTGCTAGATTAGAAAATGTTTGTGCTCTCTTATAAAGGTTTTCAGATATGCCTAATTGAAGGTTCCATCATTATTTTCTGCAGTTTACTGACGCCTCCAAAGAGCCTGTCCACCCTCAGTGCCCTTCGTGACAGCAGCTGGAGGGACGGCTGCTACTGATGGATGGATGGACTGGTGGAAACCCCGCTGGCTCGGGTAACTCGCCACACCTCAACGTAAAGCTTTTCCTTGCGGACGTTTGAATGGGTTTGACCAAAAAGTAACTGTAACCTTAAATCTGCTTAAGTCCTGCATAGAAGAGTTCTCCAAAAGGGCCACAAGTGAACTGATCTCTCGTGTCATCCATTGAATCCTATGCAGAATTTCTTCGGGAAAGGCGTCTTTTTTTCTGGATTTGAGTGTATGCAGATCAGGTCTAATTTTACCGACAGCTTGACGCTCCTGAGTTTGGTCCGTGCCAAGAGGGAGTTGTTCCCTGTTGCTCTTGTGCAATAAACCACTGGCTGTAGGGTACCAGTAGTACTAACCTGCTAAAGAGGCCTGCCACTTTTTATAAATAAAGAGCCTCACAATACTGTACGTATTTATATATTTATTTTAAATACCTTTTTTTTTTAACTAATCAGGTGTTTTCCCTCTGGCAACAAGTGCCAAAGATGCTGCTAAAATGAATCCGTCCCTGTTGGTTTGGGCACATTTGGTCTCATTTTTACAAGGTCTACTGTATGTATCTGTGTACAAAGCTTACTATTAAATGGCTATTTATATAAATATATATTGATGCAATATTATTGAATTTTAAATGTGACCAAAAGGAAAAAGTGTGACTGTGTTTACAAAATGGTCTCACCATGGTGTCACTAAACGGTGCATATTAACACTTTGAAATAGTTTAACGCCCTATAAGGGATCTGTTCTTGTTGCACTTTGTATAAATCTCTGAACTTACTGATGTTCTTATCTCCTGTTTACTAATGTTTGCACTTCCTTTTACATTTCATCTTCTGTTTGTTTTTTGTTTTTTGTGGGGAAGATTTCAGTTCTACACGGCATAATGTAGCACTGTTTCTTTGTAATATTTGGCTTGTGTTTTAAATGGCCGTCTCTACGGCACATTTCACAGAATCCTGCCCCTTTTGTTACTGTGATGAGCTGAATGAGTGAAACATTTGAATAAAACCCACTGAATCAAATGTGACTTGTTCCCTCAGTGCTGTATGTTGACTTTTAACTAAATAGTAAAGGAGTTTAAATATACACTGAAACATAACCCTTTTCTTTGAATACAACCACACACTGGAGTTGGCATGCTCCGATCAGTATGGACCGTGCTGTGGTAATAATTCATAATAATTAACATTAACAGTCTGTGGTGGTAATAGTAGCACAGACATGTTGCCACCTAGTGGTAGAATTAGGGGAATCTAGACTCCTAGCCCCAAAGGGTACAATTTGACTTTGAACCCTACGATTTGTAATGAAAAATCTCAGCAGTTTGAACCTGAAATAAAATGTATACTTGGAACATTTTCTTTGAGAAAAACGTGTACAACAGCAGGTGCATGTAACGCTTTGAGACCCAGCTCTCACACTTGTATGTAATTAGCATAAATAAGAATTCCTGTATGGAGGACCAAACTAGGTTATAATCAATAAATACATGCTGGAAGATGACCAAATAAATAAAAGCAAACCTTAATTGAAAAAAACACACACACATTGAAGTAATACAAAAAATGCATTTATGAATTGATAAATAAAATAATATACAAAGAAAAAGGCTTGACTATTCAAATGAATACAAAAATACATGACTGCTGGTAATTATGCAGGACATACATTTCTTGCATTTATATACATGCAAATAAAGAATAAAATGAATGTTATATAGACATAAGTGTATGCAGAAATGTAGAAGTACAGTACTAAAACTAAAAATGTAAAATACCCCCAAAAAAAAACAAATGCTGATTTTTAGAGTTTCAGATTTTTTTCAAAGCATTCACACGTTCATCTTCCAATGAATAACTAACACTTTTATGCATGTATTCATTTTCAAATCCATATGTTACTTATGTGTTTCAGCATTCATTTCAGTATGGATGAAGTCGTTTTTTTGTCTTCCATATTTAAGAAGTGTTTAACTTCTTTTATATACACCCAACAAGTTGTAGGCTACGTAGCAGGATTGTAGCGGGTATCATCAGCAAAGGACCACCAGCAGACTCTAATAATGATAGACAAGAAACAAATAAGTCTGCAAATAATCACTCACAACTGCAGCTGCAGAAATGGATAAATAGAGTAATAGAGTAATAGAGTAGTGGGTAAAGCCTGAAATGTATTTGTGCTCATAACTTCTACAGGTTGAGAGGACAACTAAAAGCATCCTGTGCTTTTGCTCAGTGAAATGACAGTAACTTGAGATGGGACCTTGAGTGTGTCCGTAAATGTTGAGGTCAGTCAGAGGCTGGAGGGCATGTCACACACAGCAGTCTCCTTCCTTAGGCAATGATCATCCGTGGCACTGTTCACACAGCAGTCTCCTTCCTTAGGCAATGATCATCCGTGGCACTGTTCACACAGCAGTCTCCTTCCTTAGGCAATGATCATCCGTGGCACTGTTCACACAGCAGTCTCCTTCCTTAGGCAATGATCATCCGTGGCACTGTTCACACATCAGTCTCCTTCCTTAGGCAATGATCATCCGTGGCGCTATCCACTCGCTATAGCCGAATACACAAACACACACACGGTTCCTGTGTCCCGTTGCTAACTTACAGCTAGCTTATGCTAACGTCTGTACAGTTGGTACTGTGGCTGTTGGGGGCGAACAAACAAACGACTCCGCGGTCACATTCACCGGAATGATGCTAGGCGAAAAGTATGCATCGCTGTGAGAAGGAATATGGCGTTTTATATCGGTTTTGTTTGTGTTTCTGCAAATAGACGGTTGCAGGTGGACTGGTGTTTACATGGTCCGTGGGAGCTGGAAGTCCGCAGGTTTGTCTTTGCCATTGTATTCATGAACATTTCCACATTCCAGCGCTAATACAAACTATAAATATAACTATACATTACATAACAGTTGATTATTGTTGTATGATTTTGACTGTCAGCTGTGTGGCGACTGCAGTGCTGCAGTGCTTTTTTCACATATATATATATATATATATATATATATATATATATATATATATATATATAGTGAGTGTAGCCGCTGTCTTCCCTGTGTTACATCTTCTAAAACCCGCCGGTCAGGCGCTGCTTTGGTGTTCAGAAGGTTGTAGTTTGAAGCCCTCGGCAGGTCTGCTGGGTTTTGAAGGAGTAAACACACAAAGCAATGTGTGAAATGTTTCAGAGAATTAGTGCTGAAGCTGAATGTTCTGTTAGCTCCCGACACTGACGGCAGCGTTAGTTTTAGAGTTGTTGCTAAGCTGTCAGAGAGGACGTGTGAGTGTGGTAGTCTTGGTGGTGTAGTGCTGTTGTCACATCTCATATTGTTCTCCGCCCTCAGCTTAATGCATCCCTGAACACACACATTACATTTTCTAACGAAAGAAGTTAGAAACATGTATGAAAAAACTCATTTATTTAAATGGCATAAGTAACACAGAATAGTTTGTGAATGTTGACAAAACTTTAAAAAATGGAAACATTTAGCGTTTGTTCTTGCCCGGTGCAGATGACATCATTTGAGTGCTTGGATCATAAAACAATTAAATACAGGAACATTAAATCAAACGCACCCTTCCAAGCGCTGCGTGTGTGTTTATTAAGTAAAGAAGTGCGGACGCCCACCATTATTATTATTATTATTATTATTATTATTATTATTATTATTATTATTATTATTATTATTAAGTTGCATAGCTTGTTTGACCTGCCGTCCGTGGTGTTGGAATAAAGCGAAGAGTCATTTAACTTGGGAGATTTTTGCCATTAACGACCCACAGCTCTGGATATCAGGCAGTCAGCTGTAGGAGAAGTTGACGTTAGCCAGCAGTAACTAAACAGCTTTGGACAGGCGCTTCCCTCCAGCATGGATTAAAAACCCACCGTTCAAACACTGACACTGGAACGATTTAGAAGCAATTCATGAGAAAAGTAACTGTTGTTTATGTCAGCAGCTGTCTTTTCTTGTTGGAAATGCGATGGTGACGGGTTGTTGTATGTGGGTTTTGGCAGGCGGCCGCCGTTCCCACTTCCTGCGTACCGGCACTGAATCGTTTAGTGGTACGGGGAGTATCGGACCGCACCGGCCTTCTCCCCCCTAAAATAGATTTTAATTATTTATTAAAAAAATAAAAAGTTTTTTTTAATAAATTTAAAAAAAATTCACATTCTCTACTCTGGTCGCTTCCTTGCCCTACTCTGGTCTCTCCCTTATTCTGATCCCTGCCTGTTCTTGTCTTAATACTTTCCTAACCTCTTCTTTGCCTGCACTTCCTTTCCTAACCTCTCTTTCCTATCTAAGGGGCCTATCTATGTGCACATACATTGATACTGAGCTGGTCTTGAACCCGACACCGGCGCCTTTAGTGTTGAGAACAAACCAACCGCGCTATCCACGCATGTACGACCTGAAACAGTTCTCTGGGTGTATTTGTCTTTGTCATTCTGGGTGTAAAGCTCAAAAAAAAATTGACTGTTCCTGTGTTGGAACCCATGCCCTTCATATCTTCCTACCAGCATGCCTTCATGCTGAGCTATCACATCTGATGTGAGCAGTATCTGTTTAATTGTCTATTTGACTTCTTCATTCTCGGTGTTGGACCTTAAAATGTAGTGTGGTGTAAAAGAGTTGAACCCACAACCTTCTGAACAGATTCCATGGCATTCTTCATGCTGAGCTACCTCTGAAGCTGGGAGCTGTCTGGTTGGAGGTTGTATTTAACGTTCACATCACTGAGGCGAGAAATAATAAAAAAAAAAGGCTTTTACCTGAGCTGGGATTTGATCCTTCAACCTCACGTTGTCACATCAGCATCTTATCCTGGTGAGCTATGCTTCAGGCTGGGCTTTTTGTTTTTGTTTTTCGTTCTATTATTTGTTCTTCACAC
Organism: Sander vitreus; assembly: GCF_031162955.1. Classification (NCBI taxonomy): domain Eukaryota; kingdom Metazoa; phylum Chordata; class Actinopteri; order Perciformes; family Percidae; genus Sander; species Sander vitreus. Next base: position 1,521,641 of record NC_135878.1, on the reverse strand, counting down.
TACCGGGAAGAATCCTTGGACAGCTTTAGCCAGACAGGGGAGCCAGGGGATAGATGCTAGATCGGATCCACTAGACGTGTCGATGTCAAACGACATGCCTTGTGGCCTGCCTTATGGCCTCTGATTGCGCACCACTGAATAAAGGAAGCTACGTTAGTTTAGCTAACAGCTAATTCGGCTAACCGCTAGCTGAGACAGCATGTAATAACTTTAAAAGACCCTCAAAATAAAACCTGAAAATAACCCTTAACATATATAACGGCTGTTACGTCAGCTGTAGACGGCTTTACCCAGTGTTAAGTTTGAGTTCACGTTATTTTAGACCGAATCAAGCTGTCAGCTAGCGGTTAGCCCAATTAGCTGTTAGCTAAACTAACGTTAACTTCCCGGCAGAGCCTAACGTCAGAAGCGTGGAACAGATCGCGATTCGTGCTGTGTCGTAAATCCTCGTGACGCTGTTCAGGATTGTGGGTAATGAAGTACTTATCCAAGACATCGCGAATAAAAGACATTTATCTCAAAACAAGGGCAGTGCCGGCATGTCGGCATGCTGGTTTTAAGTCTATCATCGATGGTTATGATTTTATGGCTTATACTCCAATTTGTCAATGGAGAAATACTTCCGGAACCCGCTGTGGGCGGGACTGTTGAGCTCTATAAACAATCTCCACTCCTCATGCCTGAACCTAACTCTCTCATTCAAAACACCATGCAAGTCCAAGAGTGCCACATCGGACCAAGTGGCCAGTGCTTGTTAATAAGCATCTGAATGCTGTGTGGGACAAAGGACTCTTTTAGTCCCCTGGGGGCAATAAAGGTTTCATGCATTCACTCATTAATTCAGTCATTCATGTGCCCTCCCACTGCTGAAAGTTTTCATTATGAGAGAAGTGGCTAAGTTGATGCCTCTCGGTAAAATGCTAGATCACATCCACTAGACGTGTCGACGTGGTTAGGTTCAGGCATGCGAAGTGGGGATTGGTTATATGGTAAGGATGACAGGGTAAGCCAATCAGAGGCAATATAATGCAGGCCACCAGGCACGTCCTCTGCCCTCGACACGTCTAGTGGATGGGGTCAGAGGACGTGCCTGGTGGCCTGCATAACCATCGATGATAAACTTAAAATCAGCATGCCGACATGCCGGCACTGCCCTTGTTTTGAGATAAATGTCTTTTATTCGCGATGTCTTGGATAAGTACTTCATTACCCACAATCCTGAACAGCGTCACGAGGATTTACGACACAGCACGAATCGCGATCTGTTCCACGCTTCTGACGTTAGGCTCTGCCGGGAAGTTAACGTTAGTTTAGCTAACAGCTAATTGGGCTAACCGCTAGCTGACAGCTTGATTCGGTCTAAAATAACGTGAACTCAAACTTAACACTGGGTAAAGCCGTCTACAGCTGACGTAACAGCCGTTATATATGTTAAGGGTTATTTTCAGGTTTTATTTTGAGGGTCTTTTAAAGTTATTACATGCTGTCTCAGCTAGCGGTTAGCCGAATTAGCTGTTAGCTAAACTAACGTAGCTTCCTTTATTCAGTGGTGCGCAATCAGAGGCCATAAGGCAGGCCACAAGGCATGTCGTTTGACATCGACACGTCTAGTGGATCCGATCTAGCATCTATCCCCTGGCTCCCCTGTCTGGCTAAAGCTGTCCAAGGATTCTTCCCGGTAGTGTGAAGAACAAATAATAGAACAGAAAAAAAAGCTTATTTTCCAGACCGATGCATAGCTCACCAGAATAAGATGCTGATGTGACAACGTGAGGTTGAAGTCAAATCCCAGCTCAGACAAAAGCCTTTTTTTTTTTTATTATTTCTCGCCTCAGTGATGTGAACGTTAAATACAACCTCCAACCAGACAGCTCCCAGCTTCAGATGTAGCTCAGCATGAAGAATGCCATGGAATCTGTTCAGAAGGTTGTGGGTTCAACTCTTTTACACCACACTACATTTTAAGGTCCAACACCAAGAATGAAGAAGTCAAATAGACAATTAAACAGATACTGCTCACATCAGATGTGATAGCTCAGCATGAAGGCATGCTGGTAGGAAGATATGAAGGGCATGGGTTCCAACACAGGAACAGTCAATTTTTTTTTGAGCTTTACACCCAGAATGACAAAGACAAATACACCCAGAGAACTGTTTCAGGTCGTACATGCGTGGATAGCACGGTTGGTTTGTTCTCAACACTAAAGGCGCCGGTGTTGGGTTCAAGACCAGCTCGGTATCAATGTATGTGCACATAGATAGACCCCTTAGATAGGAAGAGAGGTTAGGAAAAGGAAGTGCAGGCAAAGAAGAGGTTAGGAAAGTATTAAGACAAGAACAGGCAGGGATCAGAATAAGGGAGAGACCAGAGTAGGGCAAGGAAGCGACCAGAGTAGAGAATGTGAATTATTTATTAAAAAAAAAACTTTTTATTTTTTTAATAAATAATTAAAAAAAAGTATTAAAAAAAAAAAAAACTTGGACGGAAAATAATTTACATCCACTTCCTGTGTATAACTGTGTAATAACACTTTCTGACATTTTTTTATGACTTTTTGCTAGATTTATTTTGTGTTATAACAATGTAATAACTATGTAATAACACTTTTTGACATTTTGTTTGACTTTTTCTGAGATTTTGTGACATAATACATACTATTACTTACTTTTTTATTAATTTATTGCATGACATACAATACTATGAGGATACAGTGAGTACGGAAAGAAGGCGGCATGAATGGAGTGAAGGAACTTCTCCGTTGTGGTCCGGAAACTCTGCACTCATCTGGGGAGAAAACAAGAGAAAGCAAGAGTTTATTGGATTGTTCTGCTCCAATACATTTGGGTCCATTTCTTTTCCTCAAGGAGGAATAAAAGACACCGAGACACACGGTAAAGCTACTAGTGCCGACACCTGGAGCTCACAAGCAGAGGACAGGCCGTGTTTTGTTGACATCATTTAGTATCTGAGCTGCACCCTAAGGTCAACTGCATGCAGCTGCATTGCAATCCAGCTAAGACACAAAGACCGTAACAAATGAAATGTTACATATTAATATTAGGGCTGCAACCGGGGGGGGGGGAGAAGGCCGGTGCGGTCCGATACCCCGTACCACTAAACGATTCAGGAAGTGGGAACGGCGGCCGCCTGCCAAAACCCACATACAACAACCCGTCACCATCGCATTTCCAACAAGAAAAGACAGCTGCTGACATAAACAACAGTTACTTTTCTCATGAATTGCTTCTAAATTGTTCCAGTGTCAGTGTTTGACCTGTGGGTTTTTAATCCATGCTGGAGGGAAGCGCCTGTCCAAAGCTGTTTAGTTACTGCTGGCTAACGTCAACTTCTCCTACAGCTGACTGCCTGATATCCAGAGCTGTGGGTCGTTAATGGCAAAAAATCTCCCAAGTTAAATGACTCTTCGCTTTATTCCAACACCACGGACGGCAGGTCAAACAAGCTATGCAACTTAATAATAATAATAATAATAATAATAATAATAATAATAATAATAATAATAATAATGGTGGGCGTCCGCACTTCTTTACTTAATAAACACACACGCAGCGCTTGGAAGGGTGCGTTTGATTTAATGTTCCTGTATTTAATTGTTTTATGATCCAAGCACTCAAATGATGTCATCTGCACCGGGCAAGAACAAACGCTAAATGTTTCCATTTTTAAAGTTTTGTCAACATTCACAAACTATTCTGTGTTACTTATGCCATTTAAATAAATGAGTTTTCATACATGTTTCTAACTTCTTTCGTTAGAAAATGTAATGTGTGTGTTCAGGGATGCATTAAGCTGAGGGCGGGAGAACAATATGAGATGTGACAACAGCACTACACCACCAAGACTACCACACTCACACGTCCTCTCTGACAGCTTAGCAACAACTCTAAAACTAACGCTGCCGTCAGTGTCAGGAGCTAACAGAACATTCAGCTTCAGCACTAATTCTCTGAAACATTTCACACATTGCTTTGTGTGTTTACTCCTTCAAAACCCAGCAGACCTGCCGAGGGCTTCAAACTACAACCTTCAACACCAAAGCAGCCGCCTGACCGGCGGGTTTTAGAAGGTGTAACACAGGGAAGACAGCGGCTTACACTCACTATATATATATATATATATATATATATATATATATATATATATATATATATATATATATATATATATATGTAAAAAGCACTGCAGCACTGCAGTCGCCACACAGCTGACAGTCAAAATCATACAACAATAATCAACTGTTATGTAATGTATAGTTATATTTATAGTTTGTATTAGCGCTGGAATGTGGAAATGTTCATGAATACAATGGCAAAGACAAACCTGCGGACTTCCAGCTCCCACGGACCATGTAAACACCAGTCCACCTGCAACCGTCTATTTGCAGAAACACAAACAAAACCGATATAAAACGCCATATTCCTTCTCACAGCGATGCATACTTTTCGCCTAGCATCATTCCGGTGAATGTGACCGCGGAGTCGTTTGTTTGTTCGCCCCCAACAGCCACAGTACCAACTGTACAGACGTTAGCATAAGCTAGCTGTAAGTTAGCAACGGGACACAGGAACCGTGTGTGTGTTTGTGTATTCGGCTATAGCGAGTGGATAGCGCCACGGATGATCATTGCCTAAGGAAGGAGACTGCTGTGTGAACAGTGCCACGGATGATCATTGCCTAAGGAAGGAGACTGCTGTGTGAACAGTGCCACGGATGATCATTGCCTAAGGAAGGAGACTGCTGTGTGAACAGTGCCACGGATGATCATTGCCTAAGGAAGGAGACTGCTGTGTGAACAGTGCCACGGATGATCATTGCCTAAGGAAGGAGACTGCTGTGTGAACAGTGCCACGGATGATCATTGCCTAAGGAAGGAGACTGCTGTGTGTGACATGCCCTCCAGCCTCTGACTGACCTCAACATTTACGGACACACTCAAGGTCCCATCTCAAGTTACTGTCATTTCACTGAGCAAAAGCACAGGATGCTTTTAGTTGTCCTCTCAACCTGTAGAAGTTATGAGCACAAATACATTTCAGGCTTTACCCACTACTCTATTACTCTATTACTCTATTTATCCATTTCTGCAGCTGCAGTTGTGATTATTTGCAGACCTCTTTGTTTCGTCTCTAGCATTATTACATTAGAGTCTGCTGGTGGTCCTTTGCTCCCATGTCACCCGCTACAATCCTGCTACGTAGCCTACAACTTGTTGGATGTATATAAAAGAAGTTAAACACTTCTTAAATATGGAAGACAAAAAATGACTTCATCAATACTGAAATGAATGCTGAAAACACATAGGATTTGAAAATGAATACATGCATAAAAGTGTTAGTTATTCATTGGAAGATGAACGTGTGAATGCTTTGAAAAAAATCTGAAACTCTAAAAATCAGCATTTGTTTTTTTTTGGGGGTATTTTACATTTTTAGTTTTAGTACTGTACTTCTACATTTCTGCATACACTTATGTCTATATAACATTCATTTTATTCTTTATTTGCATGTATATAAATGCAAGAAATGTATGTCCTGCATAATTACCAGCAGTCATGTATTTTTGTATTCATTTGAATAGTCAAGCCTTTTTCTTTGTATATTATTTTATTTATCAATTCATAAATGCATTTTTTGTATTACTTCAATGTGTGTGTGTTTTTTTCAATTAAGGTTTGCTTTTATTTATTTGGTCATCTTCCAGCATGTATTTATTGATTATAACCTAGTTTGGTCCTCCATACAGGAATTCTTATTTATGCTAATTACATACAAGTGTGAGAGCTGGGTCTCAAAGCGTTACATGCACCTGCTGTTGTACACGTTTTTCTCAAAGAAAATGTTCCAAGTATACATTTTATTTCAGGTTCAAACTGCTGAGATTTTTCATTACAAATCGTAGGGTTCAAAGTCAAATTGTACCCTTTGGGGCTAGGAGTCTAGATTCCCCTAATTCTACCACTAGGTGGCAACATGTCTGTGCTACTATTACCACCACAGACTGTTAATGTTAATTATTATGAATTATTACCACAGCACGGTCCATACTGATCGGAGCATGCCAACTCCAGTGTGTGGTTGTATTCAAAGAAAAGGGTTATGTTTCAGTGTATATTTAAACTCCTTTACTATTTAGTTAAAAGTCAACATACAGCACTGAGGGAACAAGTCACATTTGATTCAGTGGGTTTTATTCAAATGTTTCACTCATTCAGCTCATCACAGTAACAAAAGGGGCAGGATTCTGTGAAATGTGCCGTAGAGACGGCCATTTAAAACACAAGCCAAATATTACAAAGAAACAGTGCTACATTATGCCGTGTAGAACTGAAATCTTCCCCACAAAAAACAAAAAACAAACAGAAGATGAAATGTAAAAGGAAGTGCAAACATTAGTAAACAGGAGATAAGAACATCAGTAAGTTCAGAGATTTATACAAAGTGCAACAAGAACAGATCCCTTATAGGGCGTTAAACTATTTCAAAGTGTTAATATGCACCGTTTAGTGACACCATGGTGAGACCATTTTGAATACATTCAATACATTTAAAATTCAAGGGCAAACCAGACTGTAGGGTAGAGTTTGGTTGTCAGGACACATCAAACGTTTTTTTCTGCTTTATTGTTTTTACATTGAAATGTTATATTTATATATTTATTCAGTCAAGATCGGTTGCCCAATAAACTACTTTTAAACAACCTGTAGATCTGTCTCTGTGACTTTAAATATGTGGGGTTTTTTTTTTATTGTAAACTGAAAACGTTGTAACCTGAATATATTTGGAGCAATTTGTGTGTAAAAAATAGATGGGTTTTGGTTGAGATAAGTCGATTAACTTTCCAAGCATTACATTGTGAATATGAAGTCATGTAAACGTAAATTTCAGCTTTCATCAGGGGGAAGAATATTTTTGTTTGGGGGGCAACTACTTTTGTTTCTGTATATTTACAAATAATAACAGCACAAAAAAACGTGATTCTTCTATTTAGCTTATATTTTTCAGTCATGTTGTGTGATTTGAAGGGTGGATTTTTACATTTTGTCAAAGCAGGGGAGATAAAAATAGGCAACCAGGATCTCAAGTTACCGGCAGAGGGCCACGCAGACCCCAATGATGTAACAGCATCTTCTGTCTTACCAAAGATAATCAAGACAGTAAGACCTCTCACTCTGTAGCCTTTTTCGTGGTACGGTGGTAATCACACTCTTTTATAGCCTATTACTAATTACTTTAGAAAATAAAGATATTCCGTTTACAGTGATTTAAGAAATCGAAAAGCAGAAAATCTTCACATTATCACTGATCATCAAAATGATCTGCCATTGACTACAGGCTGTTAAATAAAGTAACTGCTTGTTTCAGCACATATGCACGTATATGTATGCATTATTGGACCGAAATACACATAAGGAATATATTTAGATGTGACATTTTAGGATATAAATCATAGTGATGAACCTGTGCTGTATTTTTTTTTCTTTACCGTGTGACACATCGTTCACATTATAAACGATCTTCGACCACACACGCCCAGCCTCAGCACCAGCGCATCCTTTCTCCACTGGGTTGGGGTTTGGGTCCCCCCCCCCCCTCCCTCTGTCCGCACCAACATTACAAGAAACCATGAGAGGGACGAGGCCTTCGTGATAAGGACAAACCCTACTGGACCTCGTTCTTCTCCCCCTCCCCGAACCTCTCGCGGTTCGTTATGTCTTTGAGCCTGCTCCCCCTCTCGCCATGCCCGCCGCTGAACGCTCCGTGCTGCCGCCGCTGCTGCTCTTTCTGCCGTCGTTGCTTTTGATTCCGTGCCTGGATGGGGCGGTGAGAGCAGCGGAGGAGGGCGGCGGCCTGCCCTCCTCCTCGCCCGGGGACAATGGCCTCACCATTGCGGTCGGAGACCCGTCTGTCACCGACCCGGGGCGACTCCTCAGCCCCTCCGCTCCGATAGAAGGTAAACAGAAACACATATTAGCTCTCCATCGGTCCGTCATTGTTAAGAGAAAATGAGCTGCAACAGAGGAAGCCGTGTGACTCATAACAGAATCAGGTAGCAGTGCATGCTATGTAAATAGGCTGTTTGTTTCTGTGAAACTGACCAAAAGAACTGGCTTTTAAATTGCACCTTTCTTTAGTTTTTATTGTAACCTATCTTTGTTTAGGATATATACATTCAAATTAGGTTTGCTGCAGCTTTCTGTGATTGTTGTGAGGCAAATGCTGCAAGCTAGGTCTATAAATACATTTTAAATTGTGCCACAGATTGCAACATTTTATTCAATCTGACACTTTTAATTAATTTTGAGTGGCAAAATAGTAGATTAACTTGCAGATATGAAGGTAAAGCTGGTCAAAAAATGATAGGATCGTTTTTTAACAGAGTGTATCTTTAATACTGTATTCTGAATTATACGTGATCTTTGCAGTAAAGCTATGTAGCAATATGCTCAATTGGAAGGAGCTCCTGTTATTAAAGTAAATAGGTCTTCACTAAAACCATCCTAAATGCCAAGGTATTTGTCTGAATGATCAGCTATTTCTATTGATAAGCTATTGGATGTATTCACAGGCAGTCTGACCAACAAGCTAATAGGGTTAAGATATATAATGTGGAGGTTTGGGGGATTAAGGTTTTTATCTGTTTGATGAATTAATGGGGAGCATGGTGAGCCTGTGCACATTCATGGCCTCTGTGTATTTTATATGATTTCATGTGACGTATAAAATTGATTGATTGGTTGTTTCGAACTACCTGGGCATAGATGGTGGGTTTACAAACTGTAAACATTTTTTTAAATTAAAATAAAAATACACTTGAATGTTTTCTAGGAACTCCAGCAGCTATGTTAGTGCCAGTTTTACAGACCACAACATCTTGATGAGCAGTCATTAAGCTTAATACATCCATCAGTTATACTGCTAAAGACTACAGTACATTACAACAAAAAGTCAGGTTTTCAACCCCACCAACTACACTGTAGACAGCAACATGCATTTTTATCAAGATTTTAAACAAAAAAGACTAAAAAAAGGTTGAAAACTAGAGTAAAACTGTCTCTTAACTACAGCGTGATATCGACAATTGGGAACTGGCTAAATATCAACTCTACATGCTTCGGAGTGCATATGTATGCGACAGTGTTGGAAGAGAAGAAACGTCTTAACGTGGCACTTGGTTTTGATGTATTTTTCATTCTCCCTCTGGTTCAACTGTGCCTGCCTCATCACTTTTTCATGGGAAGAGAAAGGTTACCGAGTACTGCTGAGAGAGGAAGTAGATGAGGCTGGTCTGCATACAGATCAGAACACATGCAGAGACACATGTATAACCACAATCAAACTCTTGGATGTCTAACTCTAGCAGCCATGCTGATAGGAATAGCTTACCAAATCCAAACTATAAATACAATTGGGTTTTTCCTACCATTATAAGACTTCGGGGCAGTACCCAAGCGGTTTTTGGCAGCACCTAAGCCAAATAAAATCAATCTGAGCATCAAAACTGATTAAATGACACTCAGATACTGCGAAATACTGAGATCTAAAAATTGTAGTTGGTCCCCTGTGGACTTCTTTGAGTTGAGTTTTTTTAGTGTTATTTATCTATCTGTTCTAGCTTTTCCAACGTTTTAGACACAGATATGGTAATAATAATGGTCCAAAATGATGTCAAATTAAATTTTTTTTAAAACATTTTGAGGGAGGACCCCTAAACCTCTCTGCCAAATATGTGCACCCAATTATTCAACAAACCCAGGGAAAGAACTGCAATTGAAAGTCTAAATCATTATACCTTCTGGCATTCTCTCTCCAGAGCCCCAGTTTGCCCTGAAGGTGCTGGTGAGGGACCTAGTGACCCGTCAGGCACTGCTGGGTGCTTCAGTGGACGTTTACATAAACCACACCCTGAGGAGCTCTGCCCGAACAGACGAGAAGGGTGAGGTTCTGCTCTGGGTGACCTACAGTCCCGGCCTCAGTCTGACTCTGCTGGGCACCATGGAGGGCTACGCCCCCACCCCTGTGCCCTGGAGCACCGCCAAGAGGCCGAGTGAGTAACACACACAACAACTTCTTTTAAACCTTTGGCTAATCCAAGAAACACTAACTGGCTCCTCATTGTCTCTTTATGTCAACAAATTCAAACAATAATTGTTAAGTCAGGGGCACCATCTTGGTAGTTCCTGAGGAAAACATTCATTCGCGTGGCCCAAATCTTCTCCCATATCCACCTATAAGTCATACAGTAAGCCTGGCTTCTCTGACAGAAGAACACAGCCACAGACTGTTGGATCCCTTATGGACATTAACATCTGCTCTGCTGAAATGCTGAACACCGTATCCTGACCAGCTCCAGGGTCACAGCTGACCCTGCCGCCCCCCCTTTAAGGGACACAAGTAAAAAGGATCATCCAACAAGGATCGATCCAACCATAGAGACAAAACACAATTAAGGTATTTAGCCCACACCTACTCAAATAAAAAGTGCTTTGCTCAAGGATGCATTTCTCTCACACAAACACTATTTTAGCTATGTAAATATTACTTGTGCATAATAGGCTGTGCAGCCATTTTGTGAGTTTTCTGTACTGCCAGCCACAGTATTCACACAGCTGCATTATTCATGGTCATCACAGATTAATGAAGTGTCTGCGACAACATCCAACTTGTCACTGAGGTTTGTTCATGATGAAGCATTTTATGTTCCCAGCGTACAGTCAAGTGTAGCCGAACGCCGTCATCGTATGGATTGCCTCTACAGCAGCATGTAGAGTCGAGATGTCTGACTCAAGCCTGGGGGAAACATATCCCTGCCTCAGCAAACTCTCTTTGTCCCGCACCCAATCAAATGCAGAGGGGGGGGGGGTGGGGGCTTTTTAGCCACACCGATCTCATCTTGGTGTAAAAAAACAAAACAACAACAACATGACTCTATTGTCTGTGCATCCACTTCCGCTTACTGGTCTGTCTCAGCCAGAAAAGAAGCAGGGAGGCGGTGTTTCAAAGCAAAGATGGAGCAGGTGTTATGAGGGATAAAAATCAGATGGATGATGAAATTGTGTCATCTGTCGAGACCTGCTTTGCTCCGCATTATCAGAGGCGCCTCCCTTTTGTGCTGCTGAGCCAGACAGCTAAAGCCTAAAAAGAGGCTTGAGGTAGTATTGCCACCTGCTGGTGGTATTACAGGTCTACAGGAAGGCATGAATGACTTGACATCTCTATCTCTTGTCACATATTTAAAACTAACTTTTCTCAATTTCGCTCTTATTTATAAATAAAGTTGCCACTTCTGATCTTTGTCAGTTCTATAATGGTGACTTTTGTCTATTGGAAAGAACTTGGACATTTTGTAGTTGTGATAGTTGGGAAAAAAGTGCTATTAGTATTTGTGTTTTGTCCGTCTTCCTGCAGTTTTCTCTGCTGTGACGTTGCTGCTGCTCCCTCACAGTCAGGGGAATATCTGGCTGTTTGAAGACTCAGTACTCATCACAGGGAAGTTACCTGGTAGGTTTACACACTTTGTAGAGGTCAGAAACAAATGCATGTAAACATAGTCAGTATATAGCTGAAAAAAAATGATTTATTTGTTCTCTATAATTTCCCTTGGAACCGTTTACCACATCATCGATGATTATTTATCTAAAATCTCATTGTAAAAAATATTTTGTGAAAGCACTAGTTGTCAACCCTACAATATTGTCGCAATATCGACATCGATGTGGTCAAGAATATCGTGATATCTGATTTTCTCCATATCGCCCAGCCCTAACCTCTACTGTAAAATAAAGAAAGCCTTGTTACCACTTCTCTTTCATCTTTTCTGTCAAAGCACAGTCACTTGTAGCTTCATATACGCATTTAAACATACTGCATCATGTATCTAGATGTTCTTATCGGATGCCATCTTGTTTTTACAGACAGCTCATCCCAACCTAAGGTTAAATTCCCCAAGAACCTCCTCACGATGTCTGATAAGAGCAACGTCTCCTCGGTGACAGCGTACCTGACTGTACCACAGCACCACCTAGCGAAAGACTGTGCCAACTGCACTCCAGGCATCATCAGCAAAAAATCATGTGAGTGGTAAATAAGACCCTCATTAGTGTTTTAAGCAGACACATTTCTCAAAACTGCACTAAATAAGTTTTACAAACAATTATTTAAAGACTTTGTGGGGCATGAATGGTCAGCATCTTTAAATCAAGCAGATCTCACAGCTTGTTTCACTGTTTTACTGTAATTCTTTACAAAATGGATAAAGCTAATGTTTAAACTACAAAAAACTTGTTAAACATAAGAATTCACTGTACCATTTAAATGTCTGAGATTGACTCCTCTGACTGGATTACTCCTCCGTGCGTCTGAAGTGGTGCAAATCATCGAGCTGAAGGCGCTGGCAGCCGTCAATGTCCTGCTGTACTCTGGCGGTGAGGAGCTCCAGGTTCGAGGGCCCATTCAAATCAGCCTTCCCCTGGGACGCAGCACGCACCTCAGGGCCTCCGACACTGTGCCAGCCTGGGCCTTTAACCTAAAGACAGGTAAGTATAAAAGAGCAAAAACAGATAAGCCACTGAATTTCATTAGAAAATAAGACTGACACATGTAAAATAAAGTTGGTACTGTACATCGTTACAGAGATCTAGCATTTGGAAGAACAGCATCTGCAGGGTTTTCCCTGCCATTTTAAAGTTAAGGTGCAGCACCTGAGCTGTTTAGGACAGCATCTAACTTGAATGAATGTAACTAGACTTTTCTCAGATCTAATGATTGTAGTTGGACTTCTTTAGTTTTGTCTTGTCTTGTTATTTATCTGCTCTAGCTTTTCCAACGTTTCAGACACCGATATGGTTATAGTAATGGTTTAAAGTAATGTGAAAAAGAGTAATTAAACTACCACAAAGGTGCAAAAACCCAGAGACACAAAATATATGGGGATTTTGCATTTTTTAAATTGGAAAAACCTAACATTTTCTTAAGGAAGTAAGCCTAAACCCCTTTTTGTATTGTGTGTGTATTTTGCCAAATACGCGCACCTAAGTCTTCCACAAACCGAGGGAAAACACTGATCTGTCAATATTGTAAGCTTAATGATTTGATAAACTTTAATGTGCAATAACAACAGGTGCCTGGGAGAACCAGGGTCTGGGGATAGTGAAAACAGTTGGCGATGAGCTGGTTTGGACCTACACCGCTTCCCATCTGGGCTACTGGATCGCTGCCCCTCTTCCCTCATCACACGGTACATCATCTCATCTACCTTCATTCATTTGTGGAATTTGTTTTAAATGTGTCATGCCAATCTATGAATTTGACTGTTTAGATAACCTGGGACATGGAAGCTCCATTGATTTCATATCACACCACACCTACCTGTTGATGGGAATACTGGGAGCCATGCTGGCTATAGTGATTGGACTGCTTTCCTTGCTGCTGTGTCACTGCGGGTAAGAAAGCTGCTCAGAGATGTTAGCGGTCGATTTCAATTTACAGTATATAAAACATATACTTACTTATTTTCCTTGTAGTAAGACTTCATTTAGAATTAATTATTTTCAGTTCAAAGTTGAAACACATTTAAGTGTAACTCTTCAAGAATAAAACCTATGTTAGATCTTTGAATAAGCAATTTTTTTGTTTATTTAGACATGAATATGTATACAGTATGTGTATATGTGTTTATGTATATGTTATTTAAGTTACTGAAATATCCTTAACATTTGTAGCCAAGTGTTCAGGGGCTTTAAACAAGGTAAAGAAAAGTCCACTGACTATGGTACTATATCAAATAAATGCTAACAGTGCATTCAATAAAACCCTCTTAAAGAAGACACCAAATAGAATAAGTGGTAGGTTAACAATATCAGCCTAAAATAAAAAATTCCAGTGTCCATTTAACTTGCCCTTAACATTTGAAACGCAACCCTATGATTTAATTCATTTCTTCTGTACAGGAGAAGTTCTTATCGAGAGCCCAGGAGGGGGAGGAGAGCACGCTTTTCCAAACTCACGGTGGTGAAAAAAGACCAAACCACCTCCACCCACATGGAAGAGGGTTTGTTATTCCGTTCTGGCGACAACAGCCTCGCTTCCTGCAGTGTCCAGTGTGACCCCTCGTCCACGCCGAGGCACAAAGCCAACTACAACATCTATGTGGAGGATCCAGGGAGTCGCCCGGTGGCTCCCCTTTATGAGAACATTGCTCTGGATCGGATCAAAGGTCCCCAGCCGTCATCTCACTACATCAACAGCGAAGAGGTGGCCCGGCTTCGGGAGAAGTCAGAGCAGAATCGGGTCAACATAAACTCTGACAACTTCTTTCAAGATAAGCTGCTTCATATTTACAACCAGCCAGTGGCCATTATTCAGGCGCCGGAGCTTTTCGGTGCTCAGGAGCAGCAACTATCAGGCTGCAAGTCTGCTACTTTCCCCCGCAATGGAGTTGACTATGATGCTCACTCAGAGCCTGCAAGTAAAGACAGTTACACCCAGACACTACCCAAAGTCCCTCACCACCACTCCCAAGGTGGGAGCAGCCCACAGCAGAGCAGCCAAGATGAGCCCCAGCCTCTGGAGACTCCTCCGCAAGGCCAAGGCCCTAACGCTGTTGTGTGGGGACGCTACAGTAACCTCCTGGAATCCTCCGTCTCGGTCCCTGGGACTCTTAATGAGGCGGCTGGTATGGAGGCCTTCAGCAGTGGGCATGGTGTACCCAGCGAGCTGCAGGGGATTTCAGAGCGCACCTTGCTGGAGCTGACCCGCGGCAAGTCTCACCCCAGGGCCTGGTTTGTCTCCTTAGACGGGAAGCCGGCCGCCCAGGTCCGCCACTCCATTATCGAGCTCCAGAGCCGCCGCCACCGCCCACCGAGCAGCAACGACACCAGCCTGGACTCTGGGGTGGACATGAACGAGCCTCAGCATAACATCCGCGAGACGGAGCGCGACAGGCGCTCCATCAGGGCCTCTTCCCTGCCGCACCACAGCCGGGGAGGGCGTTATGGCGAGGAACAGGACCTGAGCAGTAGTGAGAGTGGCACGACAGCCACCTGTACGCCAGAGGACCCTTCCCTGAGGAACATTTTAGATGGTAGCAGTGGGGCTATTCCTAACATTCCTGAAGAGCGAGACGGGATGGATACATCCAGCGCTCAGGAGGACAGTGAGTCCAGAGGTACGCCGCCTCCGCGGCGCCTGAGGAAGGTCAGAGAGAAGGGCAAGACTGAAAAGAGGAGTGCCAAGCATGTCCGTGAGGGGAGACCTCTGACCAAGCGCAGTTAGAGCACGGCTCGTTGCAAACACCAAGCCTTTTTTCATCAGTGCTTAATTTAAATGTCCCATTAACCATTTCACCCACACTGAGCTATTTTCATCACAATGTGTCATCAGTGCTGAGTGATCCAAATTAGTTTTCAACACTTGTGCTCACGCAGGCATTGTTGTTGTTGAGTTATGTGATTGTACAACTTTGCCAAAGAATGCATACGCTCAAAAAAATAAAGCAGGATCTATTGTCATGTTGAAGCATCATGTAGCTGCTGTTAAAACACATTTGTGTGCACCATGTCGTTTCATTCACCAGCGAGATTCTTCACATGAAAATGTCCGTGTGAACACGATATCCCATAGTCCCCAGTGCTAGCATTATAAAGGGTGCCTTCTTACTGCCTGTAATCATTAAATATGATCACACAAGGCACAGTATTTGACTATATTTTGTAAAATCCGGTGAGTTTGCAGGATGGACACAGATACAGGTCTATGCTCATTATCCTCATCATAAATGCCTGCTGTAAATTAAATAAGATTTAGAAGCGTTCCCAGTTTGCAGTACTGACATCTTGTTTTGATCATTCTGCCTCATTTTCCTTATAAAAGAGACTTTGTGGTCAGTTGCGGAATCAGCTCTGTCTGAACAATGACTGACATATCGTCTTAACTTTCTGCCTGTCACTGACTCCAATGGATTTTTGGAGTAAAAACACTGATGTACATTGTAAAGCTAAGCTGCCATTTACATACCTGATATTCAAGGTTTTAAGCCTACGATTATTTTAGAATGCATGAAAATGAATGTTTCCTTGTGTGTATGGAAATAGTTTTTGCATTTCACTGTAGAGCTAACATTACGTCATCGTAACGGTTATATTACTTGGGGACTGAATGGTTTATTTCATTGTCTAGTCTTGGAAGGAGACTCGGTGTTGTGCTGCCAACTGTAACTACTACAACAACAATAATACCCCAGGACTTTTACACTATGATTATGGGCCAATATTTAAAAAACACACCATCTAGAAGCCCAGTAATGGCTCAGATTGCCTACATACAATTACATTACATTACATTACATTGGCTATGTTAAGTTAAGGAGATCAACACCTTCTGCTTAGCCCCCTCCTCATATAATAACAAAGTATAAGCCCTTGTAATTATTTTATTCACAGCATTAATTCGGTGCCTTGGAGTTTTACTTTCACAACCTGTATTCTTACTTTTGACAAAAATAGATTTACTTCGTGACCATAGGATACTTTGGTTTAACCGATTCAAAACAAATAAGTGTACAGCAGTACAACAAAGTCACAGGTACGCCTGCCTTTTACATCTGTCCTCTAACATAAAGCACACTTCACTTTAATATGTGCCCATTTGTTCCACTGGCACACAGCATTCCCAGTAACATATTCAACTTTGAGTGTAAATACTACAACAGCATACTGAACACTGACATCATTGGCCATCAATGATAAGGTTTGGCAAAATGTTTACCACGAATACCACAAAACTGTTTTACTAGCAATATTTACCATGAATTCAAATTTAAAATGGAACTTTGCAGCGACAAGTCTTCCGTCATACTGTAAAAGTTTTCCATATTGAGTTTGTATGTATATTCACACATTCATGTGTTCTTTTGTATGTATATACTAAAGCAACATTTTATGTATTATGTGGCTGTGATTTCAATTATTTTGTGCCGTTTTTCTCTCAGCTAAAAGTCTGAGAGGTGCATCAGTGTGTTCCAGTGAATGGATGAATGACAAGGTTTTTGAACCAAAGTCATATTCGACACGTTATCGATATGATTTTTTTTTTAAAAGTTAGCCTAAAGAGCGAGCCTTTTAAAAAGGGAGTGTAAAACAAGCCTGAGCTTTGTAATTGTTAAATGTAGCAACAAGTTGAGCACTTAATCATTCAGTATGCTTACAAATGGAAGTACTTTCTCCTGCTAGTCATCAGCTTGAAAACACAGCACACCCCAGCTTACACAGCAACACGAGGAGTAGTTTGTGAAAACTTTGTGCTGACAATTCTTGACGAGTAAATCAAACCTACTGCCACTCCTGTTTTAAAGTGATCTCGCTGAATGTATTTGTATTGATTTTAATGTGTTCTATAGTGTGCTCCTTTTGTGTCTAGACATTGAACCTCATGGGGATTTAGTTTCTTCCAAAATGAGCACCTCTTGTGTTTACCTCTGTAATTATGGTAGTGTTATTAGTCTTGCCTTTTTGTGCACTAAATTAATAAACTTACTTGATACCATTTATTGTTCAAAAGCTTTTGTCTTTTTTTTTTCTCCAACTGTGAAGTACATATTTAATTATGTATAAAATAGATTTCAGCAAAATGATACAAACACTACATTTCAAATATATTTCAGATTTACATGTTACTTTATAAAGGGTTACACATACTTTTTGATTTATTTCACTGCATTAACAGTAAAGTTAAGTCTTCTTCTGTTGCTGTGTGTTTATTAAAACTCCAGTCATTGTTAGCTCTGAAATGAGTCTGTTGTTTGTTTCTTTGATGGTTAGCGTGCCTGTCCTCTTGGGTTGCAGTCTAGGTCGCCTGGCAGAAGAGGCCACAGTAGCTGTGTGGTCTGACTCAGGTCTCTGCAAACCTACAAAAAGGTTCAACTGGGGTTGCGCTCTGATTTTTGTCACTGCAGGTGAAGCAGGGCTGTGTTCTGTCGCTGTCTTTTTTAAGAAATGTGCCTTTGAGTCAGATTTACTTTGGTGATCAAAAGATGAGCCGCTTTCAGGATTAACAGGAGTTTGTTTTCTCTGCAACTCTCTTTCTCCTTCTTTCACAGTGGCTGTATCTACGCACAAGCCTTGAAAACGGTCAGTTATTAACTTTTGTGGGGTGTTTAAAGTTACTGAAGAACCTGTTAGCACCTCTAAGTTCAGAGAACCGTGTGAGGGAGTGACTTTAGTGTTCCTGTCCCGCAGGGCCACTCCTGGAATAAAAAGGTCCTTTAAGTTATTTTCTGGTCGTTTGGCACAGTCACTGGAAAGGCAGGAGGCCAACTTAGGGGAGGTCTTCCTTTCACTGGTTGTCCAAGTCAAAGGGTTATAAATGACATATCCATCCAAGGGGCAGGAGTTTGATTTCCGCAGGATCCCATCCACACAGTCGGTGTGGAACTGAAGGGTGTGAACATGCGAGGAGGGAGAGAGGAAGGGACTCTGTGAATTTTTTTGCATTACATTTGTTTAAATCATTATGATTATATAGTTTTATATTTCATAGTCTCAGCAGACTGGGTTCTGATATGCTTTAAGTAACTTTACGCACCTCACAGATTCAGAATAAAGGGAAGTCACAATCAATGTTCACTAACAGTTATATTTCAATTTCCTCTGATTTAGTATTGAGCTTTGCCCACTTTTTTTTGGTGTACCAAAACAGAATCTGTAACAGTGTGATGAACATAAATGTGAGTTGATATGATTTTAAATACTTTGTAGTATACAGACGTGAAGATAATGCGAGCACACAGTGAAAAGTTTTACCTTGTGATGGCAGGGCAGAGTTCGGACACGTTGGCCCAGGCTGAAATCCAGCAGACAGATCCGACACTGCTGTCCCACATCCAGGAGCCGGGACCCCGAGCTCACCCTGACTGTAGGTAGACACCCCAACACATTTTCCGGTAAAGGGTCTGCAGCTAGAGGGATTATGCTGAGTAGCGAGATGGGAAAGAGTGAGCAGAAATTAGCATATCATGAGTAAATAGCAACCATTTTTTTGTTTCAGCAATATTATTATAAACTGCAAAGTCACTGCCAATGTGGTCACAAGTCTGAGGTATTTAACAACAGCTTTGGGACTCGGCAATTAGATGTGTGGACACTTTATATCTTATAACTTTATATTATCCTCAGGAAGCCATCAGGGTTCAGAGTGAATCTGTCCATCTTAATCTACAAAAGACAGAATACATTTTCTGGATGTATTCAATAACTCACCTGTCATTCGGCAGGTGAGAGGTCGCTCCCCTCGGTTCATCACTGGGGTTCTCGGCCACAAGGTGCCACTTTTCTCTCCTTTTCTGTTTGAGGTTTGGTGAGAGTTTTTATTTTCTTCAGGTGCATTTAATTAGCCCCTTATTGTGGCAGTTATACTATCAGACATTCTTGTTCATTAAAACCTCTCACAACCAACAAATATGACAATTCACTTGACAACTGCTTGTTTCATCAGGTGTTTGTAGTATATTACTGCGATGTGTGGCTTTAAGACCACTGCAAAGTTAAATGTTATCTGAATCATTGTGAGGTGGGAGATTAGCCAATGCAGCAGGAGTATTGTTTCAAAGTTGAGTCCAAATAGCTTACTTTTCGTGACGCAAATGGATGCTGTGGGTGGCAGCCCTTCTTTGAGCAGTCCTCACATAGATAGAAGTACCTGCAGACTGTGCATCTGAAAAGATGATAACAGGGATTCAAGAAGACTTGGCATGACACATTATGACTAGGAAATTACAGTTTAGTGAATTGATCCAGCAACACAAAATCTAAAATATACTATCATATGCTCATTTCGGCAGACTGCCAATTGCCATACTGGGAATACTGTGATTAAACGACGGTTTATGACTGCCACTTGCTTACTTAAAACACCTGCCAGTGACAGGGCCGACCCGGCAGCTGTGGCAGAAGACTCCCAGGTGTCTGTCTGGCTTCTCTTTCTCAGCAGCAGTGAAGAGCTTCACTGCGTTTTTCACCTGCTCCTGGAGCAACTTCAAGGAGCTGAAGTCCTCCCTGCACAGAGGGCACTTCACGGTTTCTTCACTGTCTAAAAGTTTCTGGTGATCCGCCCACACCTTCATGCAAGAGATGTGGATGTTGTTGCCACAACCGAACCTGGGAGAGACAGGGTTGGCACATGAGAGTGCAGAACATCTGTTAGCACAATAATGCAAGTAACATTTTCCACATCACCTCTTTGTGTTTGAATGAAACGTCCTCTTCTGTGAATATCAGGAGAGATTGAATCTAATTTTATAACATCCGAAAATCTGTGCTGGTGGTTTCCGCTAAACATTCTGTATGTCAACAGCTGGATGTGCTGTTTTGGGACTGATAATGCTTTATGGGGTCATGTTCTGGCCAGTAGTGCAACAAAAGTTGACTGGAACAGCTTACATTATTCTGAAACATGACTGTACTAAAATAATAACGACCCACACAGCAGCCTACACACCTGCAGTAAGACACGGGCAGTTTTTTCTCCAGCAGCTCTTCTTGACAGATAGGACACACATCCTGGGATTGGATCACTTTCCGGCAGACACTTCCAGCCTCCTGGCCAGTGGATGGCTGGCTCGAGGTCCCAGCAGCAGCAGAAGAATCATTTTCCGTCCGGTGGTCTTTGGTTTGGTGTAAACCATGGAGCACCTCCAAGATCTGTCTCTCCACAAGTCCATGCTGAAATGAATCTAGAGCAGAGTTTATTTTTAACGTTGCATGTCAACAGGAGCACATGTACAATGGTGGGTCAACATATACTACAGGTTCAGAAGGAATTGTTAAATGTTAGGTGGAATAGGGGTTTATAAGTGTCATGAACCAATCAAATCAAACATTTTAACAATGTAACTGAATTGAAAGGTGCAGTATTATGCAATCAGTGTAATAAGAAATTAACAATTCATCAAAACAACTTACATTCATGTTCTCTGGGTAGTCTGAATTTCCGCAGTAAAACCCTGTAACGATAAAGATTAGGGTCATTATAGTTAGCAGTGCTCATATGATGAAAGTGAATATCACTGATATTTACACATGAATTCAGTCATTAGTATCTCATATTCTGTCTGGATATCATCATTTTTAAAATATCTTTTAGAAAAAAACACTACTTTAAGAAAATAAGCCAAACATTCAAAATATGATTTAAGAAAACAGCCACCCCAGAATATTGCCTACATAAAAGATATTAAATAAAGTAACAAAATTTGATTCAAATAAGGCGATATCTAATCAAAAAAGTAACCAATGCTAAGAATCCAACTTATTTTACAGTTTTATACTTTGTACTACAGACACAGTTTGGTATGTGGCCAAAAAGTTTCAAATACCCAATCCCAGTTATTAGGTTCCGCAAAAACGTTAAAATACAATGGTTTTCAAAAACAACTACTTGTTTTTCATCAACTGCAAGACATTTTAAGGATAAGCTTTCTTCCTAAACTGTTTTACATGCTACCCAGTCTAAATAGAATCATCAGTTCCCCTCACAATGCTACATGTATACAAAATAAAATAGGGACCTTGGGAAATATTACTGACTAAAACCTTGAGGTGTGTTGATTTGTGTGTGTGTTATTGATACCAGCAGATGTGTTTGCATGGCTCCTGCTCCCTGGTGAACACAGGGCAAGTGCACGTATGTGGGTCACCCAAGCACACCTGAGCATGAAACATGAGCACGACTGGAGTAAGAATACAAACATGGTTTGTGGAGTTTGAGCAATATGCATCCTGAAACACATATTCATTCACCTTGAAGTTTCTAGCCTCTCCCTCCTCTCTGAGCAGAAACCCTGTTGGGCCGAAGGAGGTCAGGAGAAATATGGTGGTGTTGAGGGCTTGGTCTTGGTGGAAACTCACTGCATCACTGACTGTGTTCCTCCAGACAGTCTTCCTAAACATCCTGCTGCTGCAGAATAAAGATATTAATCAGTCAGTCAATCTACCCTGTAGCAATGATTGTTTTGAGTCTTGGCTTAGCGTTAGTACTGCAGATCTACATCTTAAAATCTCAAGTTTCTATTTATCTTCATGCCTACCTTACAGTTCACTGTGTACAAATGTTTACATGCAAAGCCCAAGGCTATACTTGTACTTAAGCAAAGACTTTCGGGATTACCCCCAGGAAACACATTGCATTTGGCTTTTCACAGATAGCGTTACACACGAGAAGGTTTTTTTAGGTAACGATAACGTTGACGTTTGTCACTACCCGGTGACAACGTTAGCTAGCTAGCTAATGTTAGCAAAGTAAACATTACAATAGTTATACTTCAAATCTTGTATGACTTCAAATCTTTAAATACTGAATATGACTGTACCTGGAAGTAGGTCGGAACTCTCAGCTATCACACAGGCACACGTTATCCCATTTTAGATATCGAAACGACAGTTAGCTTAACATTAACTAACTTAATTAACATTATGCTAATTTACATACACCTTTTGACCACTAACGTTACTTCCGGTCTATTTCCGTTGAAGAAACTAAACTAACAAACTGTAACTCTTTACTTTTAAATGATAAACTTACCTCAGGATGGGGACACATCTCAAAAAGTACTCATTTGTCGATAAGTTCCCAAAAATAAGCCGAAACTTACCGTAGTTACTTTGCAGAGCAAGGGGGGGAGAAAATAAAAACTTTCAGAGCAAGGTACATAAACGCCGTGGTCATGGTAACCAACCTGGCTGTTGCCAAGGAGGAGGATTTCACCTACAGAGGGCGCCGTTGCTAAGGAATAGAAACCTTCTTTCTGATTGGTCAGTTTTGTGCTTCCGGATTCAAAGCAGTTATGTAGTGAAAATGATCTCTTTATTTTTTATTTTTTATTAATTAATACATTGTATATGTCTAATACATTTAACAGACAGCCTATAATCTTTGAAGTCCATGAGTCCGGGACTCTTTCTAAGAACTTGTTGACCTAATAGGATTATTAGTAATCTTTTTTCCATGTAAAATAAATATTCCCCATTTGCAATAGTATTCGTCACCGTAACAGCCAAAAGAATCTCTAAAAAACAAGCAAGGCCTATGTAGACACATTGAGTAGCAGATGGCACATGAATAATTTATTTTCACTATAATTCCATCCATAAGTAACACAATGACAGAATGTATGACTATATTGGTCATGGGTTTCACACACTTTTTGTAATAAAACATCTAAAAGTAAAACATTCAATCCGATGGGGGACCATGGAACAAAACCTAATCAAATGGGGGTCCATGGTGTAATTTGTGTCAGTTCAGGGGTCCTTGATGTGAAAAAGTTTGGTAACCACTGCTCTATGCAATAAAGTAATTTCATTAGTTACTCATGACAAAAATCAGACCCTAAAGATTGACCTGTTGACAGCCAGGACATCCCCTTTACATCAGAAATGATACATCATACATAATATAAATGATGCAGTGTAATGGTGATCAATTATATTAACACTTTGTATTGCTCAATACGCTGTAGGGATGTCCCTCTGTCAGCCTCCACAAAAAGCAAGCATGATGTCATTCACAACCCTAGTCAGTTCTTATCAGCTCAGTGTTGCCTCTGCCTCTGCTGCGAAACACACACGGTGACGGACTACTCTTAAAGAAATCTCGAAAACAGTTGTCTTTTTTTTCCTGTAAAAGATAAACTCTCAGA
The DNA here is from genome assembly GCF_031162955.1 of Sander vitreus. Classification (NCBI taxonomy): domain Eukaryota; kingdom Metazoa; phylum Chordata; class Actinopteri; order Perciformes; family Percidae; genus Sander; species Sander vitreus. Next base: position 1,497,934 of record NC_135878.1, on the reverse strand, counting down.
CTGAAGGATTACTCTTCAAGAGGTGGCAAACACTGTGTTTTTTTACAGAAAAAGATTCTGCTCCTGCAAAGGTACGTTTCTTTAATGGTTACAGTTTTTCAGCATGTAGACAGACTGTTGTGTGGTTACTGTTCAAGCACTGTGTTTACAGTGCTGAAAACAGGTTAAATGTCCCATTGAACTGCGAAATGTTACACTTTAGGATTTACGTTGCAGGCCCCGTGGAAAACAGGGATACACACATTCACATTAAAGTGTTAATGGGTAGAGAAACAATACCAAAAAAGTACAAACTTTACCTCTTCAATTTGCTGTTGGCAGGGGAAAATGTGAGGAAACACATGAGTAGAGATTAGAGAAGGCTACTTGGTGTGTAACGGAAGAGTCAACCCCTCTCTGGATGACATTCTCACATTTAAACACAACATATTAAGGTTATATCAAATGGTGTTTCTGAAATGGGATTCCCTCATTTACGGTACTTCACATGGAGCATTGTGAAAGTCCTCATGTTCTGGTACAGATGGCTCACACAATAAGGGAGTTACTTCACTGTCAGTTATTGAGTGTCTTTGTAGGCCATTAGAGAGATAAACAGTATGTCTTTGGGTGTGTTCAAGAAGATATTAATCTTAGAAACTGACAAAGATTTCCTGGATTAGCAGTCGGGGGAGTTGGAAATTAAAAAAAGATTTGTTGGTCTGTCTTATTTCAAATGAAAAGCACTTGATTTGGGAAAAGTGTTATTGTAAAACAAAATTTGTTAACTTCATTTAAAAATGTTAAATGCATGCATAAATAGTATCCTAATGTTTCACTGTATTTTGTGTTGTTAGGTAGTGTTTACTTGTTGAGTGTTTCTTGTATTTTATTTGCAGACTGCAGACTGCCTAAAATCTAGATAATGAGATAAGAAAACATCGGCAGGAGAGGCCAAGTAGCTTCCACAACAGACGAACAACAACACAAAGGAAAAAAGATGAAAAAATAAAACTAAGCCAGCATAATTTAGACAAAATACGACAAAAAGTGAATGACAAGTTGGGTGTTTTTGTATATAGAGCTATAGGGACGGGTGTCACAAACTACCTTACGTTTTAAATGTTGTGGACATAGGTTCCTGGTGTACACTTAATATCTATTAAAACAACATCAGATACCCTAATAAATATTATATCTTAAAACATTTACCCTTTGAAAACATATACCAAATGATCTTGTTCTTGTAAACCAAGAACACCATACATATTTACTCACCACCATCACTGCCATATTCCTTTTTTAATAACAGTGGTTGGCAAGGGCGTAGCTAATTATGAATAACACATTTTCCCCAAAATAAAACAATTGATCTTGATTTTATATTCTTTGCAGCAACTAAATGAGATGAAGAGTGACAGGGACGGTTTTCTGTGACTAGAAAATGGTCCAATACGCTTCGATTCAAACACTGACAGATGCTCGTGCCAACACAACCTCTATCACTACTACTGTCACTGCTTTTACTATTTTTTACCACCATTAGAACTGTCATCGTTTCCACTGTCACACCACCCAACATTTGGATCAGCGTATGATAAATTTAGTTAGCTGATGAAAACATCTGTGTGTCAGTTTGCAGCACATGCTCTTACTTCATTTGCCACATTGCTTTTTGTTGGCTAAACCTTAGTCAAACTTGCTCAACATGCATAATAAGCATGCAGGAAGGAAGCTGTGGGGAACAGAGGAAGCTAAAGGCCAAATTCACAACCCTAACATCCAAAAAGGGGAGACCTGCCTTTGCAAATTAAAAACATGTTGGAGAGTTGTACTGTTAGTATTGTTTACATGACTTCTGAATAGAGAAAAGGTCACATCATTGTGTGTGTGTGTCTATTGTCTTCTTGTACAGAAACAGATTACAGATTACAAACTCTAATATGCTTTCCTTTTCTCAGTTACAAACGTTCCTCAGAACCCCCACGGTGACCAGAGCACAGATGGACCTTAGCGGCTTCATGTATCTCCTGGTCATGTGCGCTCTCAATAAGGTAGCTGTTGTATCTGAACTGTGCTGTCGCCTGATAATACACAGTTTTCTGCTAAATGTGTCACCTTCACATGATTGTCTTAAACGTATTTCTTTAGTTGTTAGGGTTTCTGTATTTCATGTATTTTGGCCATGCATTGGTGACATTAGATCAAATATGATCCCCTGTGTATAATCTGTCTAATTAACAAATTAATAATGAATGGGTTTTTAGAATACTAACTAAAGTTATATGCTTCTGAAAAGCATCAGTGCCTTGCTGTCATTCACAATTCTTTATTTGATTGGCTTTATTCTCTAATCTTCCTGATGCATTCCCTAAAAGGCGTACTCCAGTGATTTAGTATTGTACTTCCGTAAAGTTGAGGGACTTGTGAGAGACAGATTAAAAGAAGAATGGCCAAAATTGAAGCAGCAGAGGCTGAGATGTACCTTTAGGTCCTGATATGGGTCAAACTTCATCCTACACTTCCTATAATGCAACTTGAGAGATTTTAGCTTCCCTAGAGCTCCAGAAGAAATTATACTTTCGCTTGTGATGTAGTAAAATTATCTATTTCATGTATTTTATCTACTAAAATTCTTGTTTACTAGCGCTTGCTTGACAGATGCTCTCTAATTTCTGCATATGTGTGTATTTGTGTGTGTTTGCTTCCTGAATCTCTTTTAAGCTGCATCTGGTGGCAAGTCTTGAAGATGATTACCAGGAGCATCTGAACCATCAGGGAGAACATCAGTCGACACGGAACCAAATTGCCACGGCCCAGTACGAATGTTTCCAGAAGATTTTGAAAAAGTCGCACCGCAAAACAAAAACATTAGGTGAGGTGATGATTTTAAAAAGTGGATTCTGGTGTTACTATTTTCAATTTTAAGTCACTCCAATGAGTGATGGAGTACTCAAGTATTCGAGTCACTATTGTCTGGACTCGTGACTCGACTTGGACTCGAGGATTTATGAAATCGGACTCTTAAGTTGGATGAAGTTTCTGCTACTTTTATGTGTAATAGGCAGTGATGGAGTACTCGAGTCCTAGACTCGGACTCAAGTCCAGCTTGAGTCACTTTTTTCTATACTTGTGACTCGACTCGGACTCAAACTCAGGTAATGGTGACTCGACTCAGACTCGACTTGACTCAGACTTTTCTTTGGTGACTCAGACTTGGACTCGAATACTGGGGACTTGAGACTCTGACTCGACAGTTGGTGACTTGACTCCAACACTGACTAACACATCACTGCGTGTCCTTTGTGGTCAGCAGGGCCCGTGTGCAACGCAACATGGGATGGGTGGCTGTGCTGGGACGAAACTGAAGCCGGACCGACAGAGCAGGGCTGTCCCGACTACTTTCGAAATTTTGATCCTCATGGTAAATAAAACAAAAAAAAGATGTCAAACTGGACATTTAGCATGCTGTATCTCATTTGTTCCATCCATACACAAACTTGTGGTTGCAAATTTGTCGACAGCGATGGCGTCCAAAGTGTGCTCAGAGACAGGCGAGTGGGGACGCCACCCCGAGAGCAACAGGACATGGACAAACTTCACGAACTGCCAAGCCAACACGACACATCATGGGACAGTAAGCAGGAATAAAGACAATATAATAAATATATGAAGAAGCTTTGGCTGTGAAGTTGTATTAATTTTATTTTCTAGCAGGCGGCAATGACTCACTTCTACTTGGTCATGATTGGTCACGGCCTGTCGCTGGTCTCATTGCTCATATCACTGGGAATATTCTTCCATTTTAAGTAAGTAAGCTTTCTTAATTTCCCTATTTTTTGGTAAATGCACTTAAGCCAATTGCCTTTTAATGTAATGTATATGGAAAGCATCTGAGTGGGTAAAATGATTTATTGCCACTTTTCAATTTAAGGATACTTTTAAGAGCTGTACTGTAGGCCTACCTAAAAGATCCAGGATCATTGAAGCTGATGAAATATGTGAATGCCTATGTGTCTCCTCTTCCACTGCCCTCAGGAGTCTGAGCTGCCAGAGGATAACGCTCCACAAAAACCTCTTCTTCTCATTTGTGCTGAACTCCATCATCACCGTTGTCTGGCTTACAACAGTGGTAACGAAACAGGGACACGCGTATAACGATTCTGTGAGTGGTTTGACTTCTTTTTCCATTAAACCAGAGATCTTCAACAGGGGGTCCATAGAATTACTGCAGGGGGTCTGCCAAATTATTGGTAATTATTTGAAAGTTTTTTTCAAAAATGTTAATGTCTTAGCAGGAATCCAGCATATCAGCCATGAGTAGCCATCCACAAATACAGTTCATCCTAAGGATTCACTGTGCCACATGTATGTTCAACATTAAAACAATAATTATTATTTTAATAGCGTATAATTCTATGCACTATAAAGGTATGTATAAAGGCTTTAGGCAGCCCACACGTTATTGTTGGCTCAGTTTAATATGCAACTTAATTTTATACAATATATGCAGTAGGGGGTCCCTGCTCCGTCTCTCTTAGTTAAGTGGTCCTTGGCTTAAAAGATGTTAAAGACCCCTGCATTAAACCACATATTGCTTGGCATTTCCGTTTTCAGTAAAACCACGATGACTCATATTGCTTTTTCCCTTCTAGGCAAGCTGCAAACTGGTCATGTTCATCCACCTGTATCTGCTGAGCTGTAACTACTTCTGGATGCTCTGCGAGGGCATCTACCTGCACACTCTGATCGTTGTGGCAGTGTTTGCAGAAAAACAACATCTCATGTGGTATTACCTGCTGGGCTGGGGTAAGTAAGGAGGACTTGTGCATGTAAATATTTCATTATGCACATTTCACTCAAATGTCATTCATGTTCTAATTTGATTTTGCAGGTTTTCCACTCGTGCCCACGGTGATACATTCAATAGCACGCCACTGCTACTACAATGACAGGTGAGTCTCCATCATGGCCATTTCTAAATATCATTGTACTTCAGTCATGTTTTTTCGACGGGACTGCAACTATTATTTCAACGATTATTTTCAATGTCGATTCTTTTCTGTTGGATCTTTTCTCGATTAATGGATTAGTTGTTTGGTTTATAAAATGTCAGAAAATGGTGAGAAATGTGGATCAGTGTTTCCTAAAGCCCAAGATGTCCTCAGATGTCTTGTTTCATCCACAACTCAAAGATATTCAGTTTACTGTCACAGAGGAGAGAAGAAACTAGAACACATTCACATTTAACAAGCTGAATTCAGAATTTGACTTTTTGTTTCATAAAAAAAATAACTCAAACCGATTAATTGATTATCAAAATAGTTGGCAATTGATTTAATAGTTGACAACTAATGGTTTAATCTTTGCAGCTCCAGTTTCCATATACTGTATAACATGATGATCTGATTCATGCATTCATAGATGTTGGGTCAGCTCGGATACTTCCTTGCTGTACATTATCCACGGCCCCATCTGCGCTGCTTTGGTGGTAAGCACTGAGCCCCTTACTTCCCTGCCCCCCCCCCTCCTCTAAACCCTACTGCATACATGCACACACGCTCACATCCATGACTCTCTTACCCATCCAGATCTCACCCAGATCCCTCCCCTCTGCCCCTTCCTCCTCCTGTTACTGCTCTTTAATATATACTACGCAATTTGCACAAGTACATTTACAAAAATGTGCACATGTTTATAATATAATGTAATTTGTGTAAATGTAAATAATATGTTTGTTGTTTTATCTGTATACTGTATATTCTTTATACTGTATATGTGCACTGTTTGTTGGAAAGCATTGACCTACATTTCACTACATACAGTATGTGGCTGCACATTGTGTCAATGACAATTAAATTGAATTGAATTGGTGCTTGGCCAGGACTTCAGGACCTAGGACCCCCTCGAAAATGAGATGATTCATCTCAAGGGGTTATCCTACTAATAAATACATTCACTTCTTGCTTGTTTTCAGTCTGGTCATCATAAAAGTGATGTGTCAAAGTTTATTCTAATACAGGCATTTCCTTGTGTCTCTGTATGTAATGTAATGTCATCTTTGATTCCAGGTGAATCTGTTCTTCCTGCTGAACATTGTTCGGGTTCTGATCACCAAGCTGAGAGTGACGCACCAGGCCGAGTCCAGCCTCTACATGAGGGCGGTGAGAGCCACCCTCATCCTCATCCCTCTGCTCGGCATCCAGTTTGTCCTGCTGCCCTACAAGCCCCAGGATCACTGGGTCTCTGAGATCTACCTGTACGTCATGGAAATCCTCATGCACTACCAGGTCAGTGCATACGTATGAGTTATCCAAAACTGACGATAAAGAATTGTTCCGCTGCACAAAAACATTGCCAAAAATGCTTTCACTCCAAAACAATCCCTAGTACATGAGATTAAAAGCTCTGCTGTAGGAACAGACGTGTTGCATAACTGTCAAATAATAAGTTTGTGATTTACAATTACAAATATTTCTAGAATAAGAGCATGAACATGTGACAGCTGTTTGAGCTTAAGGGATTTCCGATCTTGTGTATTTCTCTCAAGAAACTTTGTTTTTCTCATGCAGGGTCTCTTGGTTTCTACAATATTCTGCTTCTTCAATGGGGAGGTGAGTAATGAGTCAGCATTTTATGACTAACAACATCTCATATTTAAAGCTTAGATTTTGAATTTGCGACCTATTTACGGGTTTTTAAATCATTAGGCTACCAATTCTTAACTTCTCAAGATAGGGACGGACTGGGACCAAGGGTTCCCCCCCGGGCCCTCCCTGACTGATTATTGGTCCCTGTGCCACATAAAAAAAATCCTGGAATTGTCCCTGCTTACATCCTCTTTGTGTCTCTTCCTGCAGGTCCAGAGTGTTCTGCGGAGAAACTGGAACCAGCAGCGGATGCAGTTCGCCGGCACGTTTGCCAACGCCGACTTTTTCCGCTCTGCCTCCTACGTGGCGTCATCGCTCACAGAGGTCCACCGCTGCTACAGCATCGAAAGCCACACTGAGCACATGAACGGCAAGAGCTACTCAGACATCTTCAGATCGGACAGCCATTTTGTGTGAAGCTGGCACTATAGATTCTTTGACTTCTCCCAAGATGTTACCAAGATTGATGTCTTCTTGGAGTTTTACTACTGTTCATGGCAACTGAGTACAAACTTTGTTCTTCTTTGACATTTTTTTCTCCATCTCCTAGCCACAAAAAACTCACATGTTTTACTTTTTCTTTTAAACTATTTTCACATGATTATTACCAGAACAGAATGAGCTTGAGGCCAAAGAAACAGTCCCTTTGTAATTATTTACGTCCCTTGAATATTCAGAGGGGCTGTTGCTGGACAGAAGGAAGAGGCCATGTATCAACCAACACTGTAAAGCATTAACACAAGGAATTATTAATGCTTTTTGTTTTTTGCATCGCGTGGAATAAACTTGAAGAGACCTCGGTGAACAGCAAGCTGTTCTGTTGAGCTGACTGCTACAATCTTGCAAAGAGAGAGTTTTTTTCTGGGCATTTTGAGGATATTAATGCAATTTAGAAATGGGTAGTTATTGGTAAGGGTGTTGTGGAAAGTATATGCATAAAACAGCCTTGTCTTGAAATCTTTAAAAAGCATTTCAGGTTTTATTTATAGGCACATAACTCTTCATCATCATAACATCAATGGGCAGAGCCAGAGCCATGTAGCTGCTGGGAGTTAGCCTAATGGCAAGCTCGAATAGCAAAGAAGGAAATGGAAAGGTGTGCACTGTGTGCCTTTAAGAAAGCGAAATAACAAAGTATCATGATGTCTGTGGTGAAAAGTAGTGCACAAAAAAAGAAGAAGAAACAATCAGCTAGCTTGCTTTGCTAAAAGTCATTCCTGCTTCAACTTTGGAATTAAACTCAGAATATAGGGTGAGGAGAGTTTATTATTTATGTATTATTTCCTTTAGTTAAGTTCAAAACAACCAATGAGGTCACAAACAGCCTACATCGTCTTATCACGTCATGTTAATGCTCCGTTAGGCTCACTGCTTTTCATGCTTTATATCTGATAATTCCAAAATGCTGGAGATATTGTGAGAGTTACAAAGTAAAAATATGACTGCATGAGTGCATGTGTTTGTACATATACATGTGTGTATGAATATGTTAAATATCAAGGCACAAAATATGAAGCCTTTAGTGTACTTTGTATATTTTTTCAGATAGAAACACGTCAGTGTATATTACTTATATTACATTTTTTAAGTCCAGAAAACTGCAGCTGGTTAATTAGTAGTAGTGGTTAAATGTTTTAGATGAATTCCCTAAAGATTTGAGTGTCCAGGAAACAAGTTCAGCAGGAACTGACTCTTGTGGATTCACTGATAAGATGAAGTCCGTCTCCTCCGGTTTGAGATAGTAGGGAACTTTCCTGACAAGTGATGAGCTGCTGGTTTCAGCCCTCCAAAAACAGGAAATACACGTATTCCCTTCTTTGCTGAGAGTCATATGAGAAGATCAATACCACTTGTGTGTTCAATATGAAGCAAGGAGATGGTTAGCTTAGCTTAGCATAAAGACAGGGAGGAAGAGAAAAAAAAACGGGGGGAAACAGCTAGCCTGGCAAGATGGATAACGCTCGGCGAAAATGTGGAACTATTCCGTTAAACGTGCAACACTGAAGCCTTAAATCAAACCGGTTAAAATGCTTTAAACTGTCTTCCTCTGTATCACAGAATATTTATGTTTATATGTACTATAACATTTATGACATGATTTCTACAGTGATTTCTGAGTAGATTTTTAGTGATAGAAGAAAAACTCTGTTTGTCACATGTATTGTATTTTACTATTAAAGAAACCCTAAATACAGTATCTGGATGTGCTTAATAGTGGGGACACAGTCAGATATTTATTATATGTAAAGTTACACTGGACACAGTTAAATAGCCTATATGGTGTCTCGGCTCTAATGTATGATTTGGTGGCATTCATTTCTTAAAGCAATAGTTTCACTTTTTGGAAAATGAGCTTTCTTGTGGAGCGTCAGATGAGAAGATTGATACCACACTCGTGTATGTTAGGAACTCACTGCCAGCAGCTGGTTAGGTTAGCTTAGCATAAAGCCAGGCTAGCTGTTTCCCTCCATTCTCCGGTCTTCATGTTATGCTAAGCTATCCAGGTGTTGACCGTAGCTATATGTGCCCTACAGACACTCTTCTTATCTAACATCCAAAATGTTTGTAATGTAACTATTTCTTTAAAGAAACGAGTCTAGCTTGGGTTTGTAGATATCTGTATTATTTTTGCAACACACAGAGTATCAATAATAATAGCATTCCTATTAAAACAGGCTGCATTAGACAAGATTTTTTTTTTATATCTGTACTAAAATATCCTAAACTCAAAGTTCAATTACCAGCTTTCTCTGGAGCTTTCAACCATATTCTAAGACCATGGGATTGGTCGAAAACCCTGCAAAAAGCTAGTAAGTGAATCTAAAAAATTATGTTGTATATATACACAAATATGTGTTTTAATATGTTGGAGGGGTTACACAACATCATTTTAGTCACAGTCTGAATCCCTTTTTCATTTTTGTAACATAATTGTGTCAATAAATGCTTGTCTATACTGAAGTAATAATGCTGTAAATTAAAAAAAGCTTTTTTAAACAGAAAAACAGAGACGTCGTGTTTTGTTTCCTTAAGGTCTTTTCTCCTGTTCCACTCAAGGACAAATGAAAGAAAATATGCAAGTGTATTTTCTTTCCCACATATTAAGGGTGGGATTTCCTTGTCTGACCTTAGAAAATGTTTCCAGACAAAGCAGGGCGTGTTGCTGTCTGTTCCTCGTCCAGAAACGTATATGTGACCAGGTGCAATTAGGAAGTCTCAAAGGAAAAAGTGCTATATCTGTTCTGTCAGTGCATTATTCACCGAAATCTGAACGGAGACACTGTAAAAGCACTTAACATGCCACTTTTCTTTCATCTGTCTGATGATCAAAAGCATGTGTGCGTGACGCTTTATCATTGCACGTAATATTTACGAGCTACTTGCATGCCTATCATAGTCATGACCTCAATCCACAAAGGATTCTGTGGTTTTTGGGAACATTACATGGGGCCAAGGGCGTAGCGGACACAGTGTACGCAGAAGACATGTCCCCCTGCACTTTCCTTGTCAGTCCCCTCTGTCCCCCACACTTGCTGCACAACACGCCTGAGTTGATTTGAACGCACCATAAGTGGGCGACGTGCACGTTACTCAGGTTGTGTCAGTTGATTGATCGACTCATAAAGATATAAGCATTGATAAAATAATATATAATAAAACTACACACAAAAAATGTAGGGAGAAAAACTGATTGAAATATGCAATAATTGGCACAGCGGGGAAGCTCACCTGGTAGAGCATGCGCCCATATACAGAGGCTTAGTCCTCGACGCAGCGGTTGCGGGTTCGATTTCGACCCATGGTCCTTTGCTGCATGTCGTTCCCCCTCTCTTTCTCCCCTTTCATGTTTAAAGCTGTCCTATCTTATAAAGGCCTAAAAATGCCACAACAAATCTTTGAAAAAAGAAAGAAATATGCAATAATTAAGATCAATGTATTTTTGCATATTAATGGCCTCCGTACCACATATTTGGTTCACTGACATGCTCCACCTCCATGTGGCCAGTCAAAAATGTTAGCAGGTCTCCTATTGGGCAAGATGCAGGCAGTAAAACAGCATGGAACGGTTTATGGGAATGTCTGTTTCCATCAATCATAAATCCGCGAGATTGAGAGACAAATGGGAGAGGATCAATCAACAAAACTCCTCCTCCTGAACAATCTGTCCCCCTCACTTCGGAAATTATGGCTACGCCCCTGCATGGGCCAGCGCAGAAACCATGAGCCTGTCCACTCCCATGTTGAAAAAACTTCTGACATTTTTACAAGCACAACTTTTAATTTTGAACATCTTGAGAGATAGTATCCTGTGTGGTTTTCTGATGGCACACATTTCCTTTAAAAAAGAGATCGAAATGATGTCAACTTGAAGCATGTACACGTGAGAGATCACAGCAAAGATTGTTGTTTAACTATCACAACACCAGTCCCCTCTCCCTGTATTTACCTCAGTGGAAATCAGACCAGTGGATGTATTGCAGGCTTCCTGTTTCTAAGAATACATTGCCATTGAACTCTTGATCCGCTGGCTCTTGTGTGCTGGTAGCAAACACTTCCTCAGTCTCATGACTAACACTTGTTTACTGCCTTCACTTCCGCACGCTTCTACTAAAAATTAAAGCATTTAGCCGATGTTTTGCATGCATTTCCAGTTTGTGGCAGTTCTGGGTAATTACAGTATTAGGGACATTTCCAGAGAACACGTAGGGAATGAGTCCTTACCCCAAGTGAAGGAGTTCAAGTACCTTGGGGTCTTGTTCGCGAGTGAGGGGACAATGGAGCGGGAGATTGGTCGGAGAATCGGCACAGCAGGTGCTTCACTTTAAGTTTAAGTTTATTTATTTCAAAAAGGGACAGTGTATATTAATGAACATTTCGAAAATGTAAATATGCAGGAGTATAGCCAAAGGCTAATTTCCATCCTTAGTCCCTGACAGGTTGACGGTCCCTATAAGTTAAGTTAAATAAATAAAACAGTTTAAGCTGAGAAATACTTGTGTGCCAGTGTTAAACACCTCCATTTTTAAAGGCACTCTCTGCTGTGGGACAGATTAGGAGGCAGATTTTAAAAAGCAGCAGGACCGAGGTCTCAAAACACTAATGGCACAAATGAATTAAGGTCCAAACCAATATCTATCTATATGGCTAAAGGCAGCTATACGCCGGGCTGATGGCCGACCGTTGGCAGAAAAGGCAGTTGGACTGATCAGTCTCGCCAAGTTGGTCCAAAAAGTGCCTCGGAACACACCAAAGCGACGAGACGTAATATGTCTCCATAACAGCAGGTGGCGCTAATCTGTATTGTTGCCCAAAAAAATAAAACTGGCAGCTGATTGGACGAACGCGTCACATGGGTCTGGCTGCTGCTTCCAGATTTTGGATTTTCGGCCATTAATGGCGACTCATTCAGATTACGATCTGATATTGTACTAAAATAGTTCACCGAAATGTGTTTCTGAAAACATTTTAAGCGAGAAATAGGCCGTGTAGTTGCTGAATCTGTCTTCATTTCAGATTGACAAAGGTCAGTTTAAAAGATATTCGTCAGATTTTGAGAGGCTTAGTCCCGACTGCCCTGTCTCCGACTGAGCATGTCAGGTCGGCCAAAATAAAGGCCAACAGCTCCTCCAACAGACGACGGCACGGAACACACCAAACAGACTTGAGTCACTGACCTCGCCAGACTGTCCAGCGGCCGATTATCGGCCTGGTGTGTAGCTTCCTTAAGGGGCTACATCTTACCTAAAACAACTTTTCTCTTTACCTTTTGTATGTATTAGCAACTGAAAGACCTAGAGAAAAGCCCCAACATGCTGCATGCTTGCTTCATCATTTGTTCATATGTTGCAATTACTCATGTAATGTCACAGAACAACATGCTCGAGAAAGTGGAGCTCAGGGGAGTTTGTCGGACATTCAAACGGCCCTTTACTTCCCGCAAGAAGGACATTTCCCATTAATCATGAGTGTGAGTGCATCCTTAAAAAAAAACATTGATGCATGATGCATTTAACCAAGCCAAACACCATTAGATACTTTAAAGCAAGAAGATATTGTTACAATTGTGACATGGTTTGATTTACTCGTGATTTCTGGGAAAGTGCAGCGAAGAATCTTTACACCCATCACAAAAAACAACATCTTTTGCATCACAGCTTAACAAACACGTCTTTAATCAGAAACACTGCTTAAACTAGTGATGAACATATTCTTTTTTTAAAGGAAGCATGACTCAAACTTGAAACAATACGCTGCAGCTGTTTCCAGTAAATTATCTGGTTAAACCAAACTGCCATGCACAAAGAGACACATACCACACACACACACACACACACACACACACACACACACACACACACACACACACACACACACATCTGGCCCATATAGCGTGATCTGGATCTGACCACTTGTGCATGGGGATGTCTCATTCTTAAGAACAATGGAATGAGTTCTTGGCTGTGTCTGAGGGTGTGGAGGGCGTACAGTATAGGCTAAAGGGGTTGGGGTGAGCAATGTGGCCCGGCCGTATGGATGTGACCCCGGGTCTGGGTGGGATCGCAGGAAGTCTGCCGCTCGCTGCTTCGCTCCTTTCAGACCGCTGCCACAGGGTTAGGAATTATCTGAGCAGATCATCACAGAGTGATGTCAACACTTGGTTGTCTGCTTTGGTGTTACTGGAGGGGATGTCATGATCGAAAGTGTGAATACATCATGTGGAGAGTTCATTTCCAGAGTTCTAGCCAGGGTTGCAGTGCTCGTACTACTTTTATTTATTTTTTTGGTCCTTTGCAGCTGTGGGCCTCCATAGATGTCATCACCTTTCACCCCAGCTGCAGTAGCAATCGAAATGGACAGAAAAAAATCTGAGATTTAAATGTTTTAAATTGCTCACATTTTAGCAGCATTTCTGGGGTTTGGGTCGCACCACATTCCCAGAACTCAAAAACTAACTTGTTGACGACAATATTTTTACCATTGCACCGATACCTATGAAAATATTATCCAAGTTTTAATAAACCATGATTATCATTTAAAGACCTGATACGTATTCCTTGGTTGGGTTCAGATGGACTCTGGTGAGTTTGCCTGTTCTGTTCATTTAAGCTCGTATGGAAGATGAACTCTGGTGGGAACCAACGAAACCAAGACCGCCTGAAAAGGAGGACTAGAAATAATAGGCAAAAATATGAACTACAGGTATGAGAGTGACCTAGGGAATAATGATGAAGGTTATTATATTTGCTTTGCAAGCAACTTTGTTCTGCAGCAGTACATCTAAGACATCCCGCCCTTCAAACGTCAGCCATTTGGAATCAAACTCTTCAAAAACATCTCAAACAATAAGCTTATTACAGTTTTAAAGAGCCCAGTTCCTACAGCCCAGGGCGGCGGGCCAGTATCCACTTGAACGAGGCGCGTAGCTGCTTTCGTCTTCAGCATGGTCCTGCCAACAGGAACTCCCTCGCTCCTCTCCCAGTTTCCTGCCATTGTTCTGTCCCCTGCCACCAGGCACATGCTCCTCCCAGGATCTGGGAAAAGGTGGGATGTTAAAGCGGCCCATTTCCCTTTCGATCAGCTTCGACATCAGCCGGTGGAGGAGGTGGGGGTGTGTGTGTGTGTGTGTGTGTGTGTGTGTGTGTGTGTGTGTGTGTGTGTGTGAACGTGTGTGAGAATCAAACTGACTTTGGTGTGTTTGAATTTTCTATTCATTTCACTTTTTGATTATCATGTGGGAGAAACTTACAAACAACATTCCGTACATGTTTTGAGCCCCCTGGATAAAGAAAATCTACATCTTCTAAATATTGGGGGGGGGGGGGGACATATCCCCTGCATCCCCCCCAAAATCTACGCCTATGGAAGAACCACCATTCAAATTTCAGTCTGAAAATCCTACATTGTACAAATGTATTCAACAACCCAGATGGGCACACAGTACAGCAACATTTAATCTCATTTTTCAAAGAAGTACTCGGACTAGTATTAGGAGTCTTTATGGAATGGGTTCCAGACTGTTATGGGAGAAGAGTCAACGGTACGCTGAAGGAATAATAACTTGACCGAATTCTGTTCTGGCGCAAAAAGCCAGCGTTTTCTGACTCCACTTGGTCACTTCTCAAGCTACCCTTTTAAGTTCTGTGTTCGTTGACCGGTAGACCAGAAAATAATACTCAGGATTCAGTTACTCAGTTCAATTACAACAAAGCTTTAGTAAATGATATTGCAAACAGAATACAACTTATGCATCATGACAAACAGGTACCCATGCATAAGGACCAGACCCCCTTTAAGACATGTTCTTTCTCGTCCTACCGCCAACAGTCTGTCTGGGAATCTGGTCCCGTCCTATTCTCTGCTCTCTCTCTTTATTCTCTCCAGGTTCCTCCTTCCGCTACGGTGTCTGTGCCGCTAATCAGTTGGTCATAGCTCAGACATTCTGTCTGTCGTGAAGATAGCGAAATATGCGCAAGCCCTGGAATCACTCCTGTTCTCTCCTCCTCTCCTGGCCTCAAGACTGGCTGTCACAATTAGATATTATACTGGTTGTATTCTGTCCCAAATGTTTATCAGGAGCAATTAGCTCCTTCTGCAACTGTCTTATCTTACACATGCCAGACAAGAGAGAGTGAGGCCATTCCCAGGCGTTCAAGACATTCTATTCTTAACACAATATGTTTCTACAACGCACATCTTTTGAAATAAACTGTGGGAATGTATTGTCCCGTTAGCAACCAAGCTAACGAGCTACCTCAATGAGCTTTTATACTTTTTATAACATCGAATGGTGTATAATCTTGAGAACAAAAGATTCAGTCAGAATTCTTTATGTAAATTGAGAAAATGTTCATCTAGAAATGCTAAAAATCTACTAAATCTTTATAATAAATTAATCACTAGTTTTACATGCAAAACCATTGATTAGTAGCTACCATACCAGGTGTTCTTAGAGAATCTGACAGCATACTCTCACTGTAACCTGCAAATGTATCACATTGATGACAGAGAAAACTCTATACTTTCCCTTGTGTATTGTTTTTTTTCAGGCCAACAGTTTGATCCCTTCCCAGTGTTCCTAAGTGTTTTAGAGGGGGCGTCAGGGAGGTGGGGTTGGAGGGTGCACAGGAAGGAAAAGGAGTAGCTGGGAAATCTCATCGAGGCTCCTCGGCGAAACAAGAGACACCCCAGTCAGGATCTGGGCGTCGCTGCCAAGTCATTCCAGGGTCGCGGACTCCAACAGTCCACGTTTGAGTGAAGCAGGCACAAACACAACACGTGGAACACACTCCGTTTCTCACAGAATTTGACCCAAACTAAATCAGGCTTACAGAGATACTTTAAAGTAAGCAAGCAGGATCAGATGAATATATCATATGTACACTAATAACTGACCTGTCATTCTGCACCATCATCAGGTCAAACTCTTAATTCGTCAAAAATACGTTTAATGGTAATGGTTTAATAGGGAAAAGCAAGATAAACCGTGAGAATAAAACAGGTTGAATACTAAATTGAGGATGGAGAGTTATATTCTAATAACAGATGAGGTTTAGTGTAGTTAGCCAGCGCCACACAAGTGATAGGATTAAATCAACATTAAAATCCATATTAAACAGTATTAGGTTTCTCTTTCTGGAATTAGTTAGAGCTGGATGGCTGTGACGTTCTATAGTCATGTGATTTTGCTTTGGATTTTCTTCTTTATTTTCTGTGAAGCAGTGAAACAAAAAATATTGACTAGACTTCAAGGGAGAAAAAAAAAAAAAAAAAAAAAAAGTGTGCCAAGGTTTGAATTTCAAACACAGATTTTAATGTATAAATTGCCTTGAGCAACATTGAAAAAAATAAAAAAAATAAAAATAATAGATCTCGCAGTTTAGATTCTTTCACCCACACTTCTACCTGCTCTGCTCAAATTTTCCGTGCATGAAATGAAAATAGCAGCCATGGCTAAAAATGACCACCTCGACAGATGTGGAGCGAGCCCGGGCTGCAGGAAACGGTGAGAGTGTCACGTCTTTCAGCGAGCGCAGAGAGGAGAGGTCAACCCACAAACATGTGCTGCCTGAACTTTGGCTCTTTTTCTTCCTGTAAGGACGCCTTCTCTCTCTCCCTCTCTCTGGCTCCTTTTTCATCTCATTCGATCACACCCATATGCATGCAGCCAGGACACAGTTCAAGCTGACATTACAGTAGGCTTTTGTGTTGCTTTGTATATCAATAAACCAGTGTTGTATTTTAAGAGAGAAGCACTAATGCAGGGTGGGTACAGCATAAATCCAGGTCTGAAATGTAAGTTGACACTACAATTTGTATTGATGTATCATAAGACACGTTTACTAGTGCTCTGACCCCAGAGCCCTGCTGCTTTTTCATTTCAAAGTCCATCTAATGAAGAAACGTTCCATCTGGGATGTCAGGTGAAAGCAGTCAACTCTGATTTGATGACTGAAGAAAAGCTTTGTCTCCTTCTAGTGGTGAGATGGTTTAGTTTGGGATCATTTCTGAGCTTTTTTAAAACTCTAAATATTGCTGCTCTGGAGGGGGAACCGAGTGCTTATTCAACTTTCCTGCTTTGGTTTGACCACAGTCATTCCAAAGAAAGACATTTATTCCACATCCATAGTCAACAACAAACAAATCATTTGCAATTTACAGTCATATGTTGCATTTACAGCTTAAGTTTTTAAAAAGGAGATAAAGGTTTTCGGTTGAAAGCGTAAATAAGTTCCTGCACAAAACTTAATAATTTAGGTTCAAGCATAATTTTCAGTTTTTATTCCATTAAAATTAAGAACTAGTCATTGCTATATTAACTCTTGCCATATCCTGGCTTCTGGACGTGCATGTACTGGAAAAAAAAGGCCAAATGAAAAAGGTTTTTATTGGCTATAAACCGTTCTTATGCAATCTGCTCTGAGACCACATCTCTTAAGCTTTAGTATTATTGGCTCTTTTTCCAGTTTATGCAAGTTTACAATCCATCTAAACTCCTCGTTTTCATTCACGTTTCATGTTAGCACCTCAGACCTTATCTTTTCCACCCACATGCATTTCCCTGTGGAGTACTGGTGCTCCAGATTGTACATCTATTGACAAGGTGAATAAATTATGTCCTACCGGTCAAACAGCTCTCGCCGACACAGCAGGTACTTTAACAACTTACGGGAAATGCAGCCATGTGTAGAAAAATCTAACCTTCATCGACTTGTATGCTCACAGAAAGAGGAGTCCATATGCTATAATTTTCTGATGATGATGTTACTCCTCGAAAAAGGGGGCTATTTCTGTCCATCTTGCGTTTGTTTTAGGAGAAGCACACAGGGCCAATGTCCAGGCCGAACTCCTGATCAGGCTTTCCAACGTCCATGGGGGCCACGTCCACGATGGGCAGCCTGGCTGAAGTTTGAGTCCTGTACTCAATCACTGTCTTGCCCCACTCTCCGTTTGAGATCTGAGAGAAAAGAAAGCCAGAATAAACAGTAGTGTCTTCCAATCCCTAGGGTGGGGCATCGTTTTGATTTTAACAATTCAGATTCCTCCTTTCCATTCCGGTTCTTATCGATTCCGATTCTTTTAAGGGGTGGAGTTGAAACGGGTCACATGCTTATTTTACAGATAAGAGGAACGTTTTATTTTGAGTCAATAGTGGTTTACAGTTTTACCGGGCTTTTTCAATGTAAAATAAAGCCACACTTTAGAGCACCGCTTACTGTGCTCTATGGCTGCAACACAACAAGTGACTGGAAGTACGGCGGCCGCTATGGAATCCAAAACTTGCGCGCGTTAACTTGGAACCGATGATCGCATTTAAAACGATTACAAACTATATCCACAAAGGAACGATTCCATCGGAACCATAATTTTTAAAACGATTCCAAGTTGGAACTGGTTCCCGATGCCCAATCCTACCAATGGCTCTCGGTTGAATTGGAGTATTCTGTGAGGACTTACCGAGCAGCCGTCCTCAATGACGGTGTATCGCAGGCGGTTGTTTCCTTGCGCTCTCAGCTCCTGGCCGTTGAAGCCTTGGAGGACCAGAGCTTTCTTCAGGTTGGTGCTCTTCACATCTTTATAAGCCACGCTGTTCCTGCAGTGGTAGGTGATGCTCTGGTAAGACTCTTTGGACAAAAGCTGCAGCAGCTTCAGCTGAACCGCCACCGCATTGGGCTGCTCCTCCGTATTTCCATAGCCGAACTGAAATCAGATGTCAATTTGGCATGATTACACCCAGGACATGTGGGATTTCAGACTTCTAGATAATCTTTTTAATAAAACAACCCAAATAAAGATTTTGAAGCTTCCACAGAATGCATATGTCTTCATTTCTTACTCTGGTTCCACTGGTCATGTCCACTCCATACCAGACAGGTTTGTTGGCGCTGGGAATGGATTTCGTCCACCAGGCTTTGCGGGGAATGTTGGCCGGATTGGCGGAGATGCAGGTCTCACCACTTTCCATATTACAGAAAACTCTGATGGCATCTTTTGTGCTTCCTTGATTTGGATCAATCCAGTACTGACCTGTATCAAATGTGCAAGGGTAAATCAATAAATAAATCAATAGGTCTGGGTACATGTGTGGTACTGGTGTAAAAAATATAATAAGCAGCAGAAAACGGAAGGAAAAACAGGACCCCCACCGCTCGGTTTCTGAGGGTAGCACTGCTTGATGTCCTGGCAGCTTTTGGCGGGGTTCATCTTGCTGCCGTCAGGACTGCGGAGGTTCTGCAGATGTCCGCTGAGGGTCTTCAGCGTGGCGTGGACTCCTGTGTCTGCACGCAGGAGAGCAGAGTTCTTATTGGGAAGGGCTTCATCTTTATTCATCTCTGGAAGTGGAGGAGGATCGGCAGCCACATCGTCCTCGACAAATTCCACAGCTTCTGGCACAGCGCCTGTTCCGTCGTAATCGTAAGGGGCAGCGAAGAGGTCTTCCATAGCTGCAGAGGGTGGTCCGGGGGGGCCTGGGGGGCCAGTCGGCCCATCGTCGCCAGGCGGACCCTGACAAAGAAAACAGGAATATGATTTATTGCTTTCAACTTAATTCGCGTCAGGAAACGAAAAAACTCCCATCTGCTCCGGCTAATGAGGGTTATCTCAAAATGATGTTTCCAAGTGAGCCTTTAACAATAACTGTTGCCGAGTCGCTCTAATAAGAACGATGTTTATCTCAGCGAGTTTACCGATATCACAATATTGAAGTCACTCTCAGGATAATACAAATAAGCAGATTGTTTAAAACGTAAAAAAGGAAAAGTAATGTGTCACATGTGCGCCGATGTCCCCGATGGAGCCTCTGCTACCGGGAGCGCCCATTGGTCCAGGCTGACCGATGTTTCCTTCCTTTCCAGGGGGACCAGACACTCCTGGAGGACCCTAGACGGTAAAAGAGGGAGTCATCCCCACTGTAAAATAAGGCGGTGCTGCACGTAGACTAATTGTTAAATTCCCAGCACGGTGATATTTTACACCTACCCTCGGCCCAGCTGGTCCAACAATACCTGTCACTCCTGGCTCCCCTTGTTGGCCCTGAAATAGAAAAGAATACGTCAGTGTTTCAGCATCAATGTTTCCCTGAACTAACTAGACATGGTAGTATCTTAAGTGTTTTGAGTAGTCTAATTCATAAACATTTTGCTTACAGTAGTTCCTGGCAAACCATGGAGCCCAGTGAAACCTCTGTGTCCTTTCTGACCCCTCTCTCCTTGTTCTCCAGCTGCTCCTTTCTCTCCCTGTGGTCCTTGAGGGCCCTAAAGTGAGACACAGGATGACAATTAAACATCATTCGAAAAGACATTGTTTTACACTGATTAGAAATTGTTAAATTGTTGTTTTTGGGGTATCAACAAGGTCAACAATTCTCATTCTCATGCTTACCACTTTTCCCCGTACTCCAGGTGGTCCTTGGGGTCCAGAGGAGCCTCTGGCACCCTAAACTCAAAACAAGCAAAAATATATGACAGAGCCGACTTGGCAATTGTAATAGGATCGACAGACAGATATGTGGTTGACATTTAATTGAATTGAGTTGTATTTGAGGAACTCACGTTATCGCCTCTCTGTCCCGGACCACCTGTCATTCCCACAGGACCGTCCGTTCCTGGAGACCCGGGAGCTCCAGCCAGACCCTCTGGACCAGTGTTACCCTTGTCTCCCTGAGAACACACACACACACACACAAAAAGTGAATAGTACACGCAGCTGTATACAAGGTACCGTTAGTGTAGGGGACTAAATGTGCCACGTATTTAATCTTACCCTTTCCCCTATGAGACCATCCGTCCCAGGAGGCCCCTCTGCTCCAGCGAGTCCCTGATAAAACACAGATAATGACTTGATTAACTTCCCACGGGAAGACTTAAAGTTCAGAAGTGTGACATAAAAGCGGAGTCATCAGCAAAGAAACGATTATATTGGTGCGTTACAGAACAGGTGGTGTTGATGAGATTTCTATCTTAATTTAGTTTGTATTCAATTGTCCCATTGTTTTCACCAATAGTTATTTGCCTTGAAGCAAGTGTTCACATGTTGCTGCCATATTAAGACCATAAAACCTGTAAAGATGTTTTGGACATGCAGCAGGAAAAAGGTTACCTGCACATGTAAAAAACAATCTGATATATTATTGCAATTTGAGAGATACTTTGGTTTTGATATACCATATTTTGAAATGAGAAATGAGTAAATACCTAAATAGTCAGAAAGTCTGTTTTTGGAGCTGAAATCAGAAACCCAATGTCTCAGTGGTTCATGTTTTCAAAAATAAGCAGCACTGACTTAAACTGACTTCAGAAAAACATCAGCTAAATGCTTGACAAACCTCAGGGCCGGGCTCTCCTCTTGGTCCTGTGGCTCCCGGTAAACCAGCTCCACCAGCAGGCCCTTTGCTGCCCTGAACTCCAGCAGCTCCGGCTTTTCCAGGTGGACCCTGAGGAATAGAGAAATATAAATAATGAATCATTGATCATCACCAAAACCTCAAAGTGAGACATAATATCGCTCTGTGTGGCTAAAACAAGGAACAGCCAACACTGTCAGAAGGAAGACATACAGCAGGACCGGGCAGTCCCAGCATGCCCGCCTCTCCTCTCAGTCCAGGCTGACCCACAATCCCTCGCTGTCCTGCGGTGCCAGCAGGTCCTGGAGGCCCATCAGGCCCCTGACAGAGAAACACATCAACAGACGAGGTAAGAAAAAACTGTCTGTCACGAGTGACAGAAATTTGTCTTTGACAGGGCAGGCTCAAATGACATAAAATAAATACAAGAACATAAGAACAGTTACAATGTCCTCGCTAACACTGAAAGCCATTGAAACATTTCAGGATCTGTGTGTACAACACAGCCCAAACTTAAAGACGATCATCTTACCGGAGCACCGTCTTCTCCAGATTCTCCCTTCTCTCCAGGGCTGCCCGGTGCACCTGAAGGTCCGCTCTCTCCCTGACGTCCTGTAGATCCGTTCTCCCCAATAATCCCAGGAGGTCCCTGCTTTCCTGTAGCACCTATAGGCCCGTCGGCGCCAACAGCACCCTGAAACACACACACGATCTTCCCTCAATACAAACTTTGAAAATACAAAATGTGACTTAATGAACCCAGTGCAGGTATGAGACTGACACACTGGGAAGAGTCTCATTAATATCATGCAGATTGGTGAACTTTTAGAACCAATTAACTCACAACAGAGCCAACTGGTCCAACTCCTCCAGGCAACCCAGGGAAACCAGCAGAGCCCTATGGGAAGGAAACACTTCTAGTGAGATTTTTTTTTGTCCCGAAGGAAATTTGTCTCGGACAAACAAACAGTATGTGCCGTTTAAAGAATTCAATACAACATATTGCATACATACATAAATACAGTACAAAGACAGACTGTTGCATCACTCTGCATGGACATGATCATGGTGCATGCAGAGACTGCCACTAGCCAACAGAACAGCACACTGCCCGTTGTACAACACATAACAGTCGTCAGGATTTGTGCAGTAAGGGTAAGCCGTCTTATCAACATAAAAATGTACAAGTGTGTGCCCATTTAGGGCTTTGATTGACAGGGGGACAAACATAAGACCTAGTTTGATGATAATAACAAAGACTGTTGACACACCAAAGTCATGAACTAAGAAACGGCATGTTAAAATATGGAGTCTAACTCACCGTTGCACCTTGTGTTCCTCTAGCACCTTTCAGTCCAGTCACACCAACTGGTCCCTAGAAAAACACACACACACGTGGAAGGGGACGGAGCCAATGTAATCAACTGACTTGTTTGACACGTTTTTGACAGTGCGTTTACCTGTCCTCCAGCTTTCCCAGCCATCCCCTGGGGTCCAGGTGACCCTCCCTCTCCCTTCAGTCCGGCCTCGCCAGTTTCACCTTTAACCCCAGGCTGACCATCAGGACCCTGGGACCCAAACAGGAAGGTGATTAAGCCTTTTATTGGTTTATTCATGGGTATATTTTGGACATGACTGCCCTGTCTTTAGCGGCCACTTACAGAAGTCCCAGGGAAGCCGACAGCACCGGTTGGACCAGGCTCACCAGAAGAACCCTGCGCGCACACACACACACACACACACACACACACACTCTTTATCAAGAAGAAAATGGACGTCCAGCCAATCAAAGAAAAACACATTTCTTTCCAATTTAATTGTAAAATAAAATGTTCCACTGACAGGGATTCCTCTTGTGCCTCGGCGTCCTGCAGGTCCTTGTGGGCCCGTTTCTCCCTGAAATAAGAGGAGCAAATAAATTCAGTAAAATGTAAACAATACTTTCCTAAAACATGGCAAACCGTTTCTCAGATGTCATTTTTACAGATTGAAGGTTTTAAAGAGCTTCAGAGTCATGGTCCTACCACGCATCCAGCGCTCATTCAACTTTTAATACAAAAGTGGACTCATTTAGCTTTGACACATACACTGTTCTTTTTCTCAATTTCAGTCAAATAGTGTCATTTTTAGTGATTTTGCGGTTTGTTTTTTCACCTTCTCTCCGTTGGGTCCACTAGGACCGACAGGTCCAACAGAACCAGGAAGACCCTTTGAATAAAAAGAAAAACTTATATTAGAATATCACTCATTACACAAATCAATCTCATTACTGATACTGGACACATTCAAAACACACCTCTTCAGATTAGCCTTCCACCTACAATAGTCTCACATATTATCCACTCTTAGCTTTTAATATGCTCGTTTTATGTATTGTTTTATTGCGTCATCTGTTTTTAATGTGCTGGTTTTACTGTAAAGTGTCTTTAAGTACCATGTAAAGCGCTATATAAATAAAAAATAAATGTATTATTACACAAAAGAAAACTCAATTGTAAGATTGCCAGCCACTGCCTGTGAATGTTTTTAGTCTTAGGGCCGTCAGGGGAAACATTTCTTCTTCTGCAGCATAATCAGTGTCCTGACGACTCACCCGTGCTCCGTCAGCTCCGGCTTTCCCCTCGGCTCCGCTCTCTCCAACAGAGCCCTGTTAGGAGAAAATCAACCTTATCAGTGTCTCAGGTTCAACACACAAGAAACTCTTCCTCTCTTTCATACATTTCTCAGAATTACTTTTGACAACCCCCAAAAGACCTGGCTCAGACTTGATACATCAAACACATGAGGACAGAGAAATTGGGACATGAGTAGCAGATATGTTGCTCTACTCAGGGTCATGTCAGTGAAGAAATCTTGAACTTACTGCATCTCCCTTCGGGCCTGAAGGTCCTGATAAGCCTCTCTCTCCTGGCATCCCCTGGAGTCCTGGACCTCCTGGCTCTCCGGCAGTGCCCTTTGGACCAATGCTACCCTAAAATGTACAGGGATGAAAAGTATCACAGATAAGTTTTGTTGTAAACTGGATTTACAACTGTTTAAATATTATGTAGGGTTTTGGTTCTTGAAGTGTCAGGGTTGGTATGGTTCCCATACCTTGGGCCCATCTGGTCCTGGTCCACCCGGACTACCTTTGGGTCCCTGCAGCCCATTGGGCCCGATTTCACCCCTCTCTCCTGGAGCGCCTCGTTCTCCCTGCAAGGACAACCACGATTCAAGAGGCTTATTGTCACATGCACAGTAAAGACAGCTTACACCGCGCAATGAAAAGCTTACTCTGCCAGTCTTCATTACACAAAAAAATACAATAAGGAGAATAATACAACAAAGCTAATACAAATAAGAAACAAGTTGTATTAAAGCTATAGTGCGTAGTTTATGTCGCCCCCATGAGGAATTCTAAGTAATGACAACAACACTGTCGGCGCGTCCACGATACAAGCCTTTCGTGTTTAAAACAATTTAAAACAAATGAAAGGAAATCATTTCCAACATTTTATTTAACAAATTGAACATTGAATTGGATATAAAAGGCACCACTAAATAAATGATATTTACTTTCAACTCACACAAAAAACCTCTGAGTGTCTTTCCCAATATGTGGCAGCCTTTCGCAATGTGTTTAATGCACCAGTTGATAAAACCCGATATATTGTGCAGCCCAAGTGAGAATGGTAATGGACTTACCCTCGGACCTGTAGCTCCAGCTGCACCTGCCTCTCCAGCAAGACCCTGGGAAAAACACATTATGCTTAATGTAATATGCTGAAAAGAACTGCTGAGTATCCTGACGACACATTATTGTTCGATATGGAAATTGACGGCTAATCAAAACAAATTCAAGTGTAATCTCAACAGAAATGTCGTACCTCAGCCCCTGGTTTTCCTGACTCTCCAGGTGGTCCGGGCGTTCCGGGCAAACCCTAAAAAAAACACAACCATTTTTATTTTTTTATTTTTTTTATTTAATGCTAATAACAGGAATTACATATTCCTATATATACTGAAATAAAATAATGTTTATAATTATGAGATGTACCTGGAAACCATGCAGCCCCTGCGGTCCCTGCTCTCCTCTCTTTCCTGCAGGACCCTGGAGAAAAGAAAACAATGTAAAATCCTGTTGACATCGTGTTATTAGATCTCCGATGATAGATGCTTACCGCTGGACCGGCTTGGCCAGCAGCGCCTTCCTCTCCGTCTTTCCCATTCACCCCCTAGAAGACACAAACAGCATCTATCAGGACATTTGTACTGATAATTGTAGGATTTAGTTTGAAGTAGAGATGCTCCAATGCCATATTTCCTTCCCGACAGCGATTTCCCACACCTGAACTTGTGTATACTACTTTCCTTGTAAGGATGTAATATGATTTCTATCATTGTTGTTAACTCTTTGTGAAACATGAACAAATACATCAATGAATGCCGTAGAACTTTCTTGTATTATCCTTTATTGGTTTGACAGGCAGTCATAATGGAAAAAGAACATAAATAAATTACTTTAAAGTAAAACATTTTCGGGGCTAAATTACGTGGTATCAGATCGATGCATAAACTCCAGTTCTTTCCGATACCAGTATTTCAGGAAGTATCGGAGGCTTTTCTCATACTTCGTTATTGGAACATCTCTAGTATGAATATGATTTTATATCAACAGTGAAAACAACTTGCCCTTTGACCTGGAGGCCCCGAGCTGCCAGCTTCTCCGGTCTTCCCAGCATCACCCTAAAAACCAGAAACCACAGAAGTCATCATCTGATGCTGCACAGTATCTCTCAATTTATTGAAGATACAGTACATAAACATATACTGACAGCGAAGCCTTTAGGGCCCGGCAGACCCATGGGTCCGGCTGAACCTCGGTTTCCAGTAGAACCAGCTGGGCCTGGCTTGCCATCGTCTCCCGCTGAGCCCTGGAGAGACGGAAGCAAATGTTAATACATGCACGGAGAAAGAATTCATTCCTATTTCATCGTTTTGGTATGCAGTGAAACGTAAATGAAAAAAGTTTGGCGTACCATTGGTCCTTGCTTTCCCTCTGATCCCTGGGCACCAATCAGTCCCGTCAGACCCTGGGAATGAGACACAGGTACAGAACAACATGAGATAACCGGCTCTGAAGCCGCACCTTATTCTGAAAAGTTAATATTCTATAAATATTGTATAGTAATTTAACATGAAACAGTATTCCTAATATTTGTCAATATTTTTTATTACTGCCAAAACTGACAATAAATGACAACATTGGATATGTCTGTTTTACCCGAGCTCCTGTTAAACCTGGCTCCCCATTACGTCCTGGATCTCCATCTAAACCTTTGGCGCCAGCCGACCCGGACAGTCCTCTTTCCCCCTGGGCTCCCTGATGGAACCAATGGCACAGGCGAGAATAATCACAATTAACAACAGAGGTTCAATTCTGCCGTTGTATGCATTTTGATGGGAAGTCAACACACCTTTTGGCCTGGTAATCCATCTGCACCTGGGAAACCTCGGTTTCCCGGAGCACCCTACAACAAACACACAAATGTTTCCAGATTGGAGTTTCAGGACGGAAGTAAGATCATGAAACTTACTCTCTGATAAAAAAGGATGGAAAAGATGAAGTCAAAGTTGACTCACTGATTCCCCTGGAGATCCTGGAGGTCCGATGGATCCAGCATCACCTCGGGGGCCACGCTTCCCGTCCTCTCCCATCGGGCCCAACGGACCCGGAGCACCATGGTCACCCTAACCCAGCAACCAATAATCAGTCAGCCTCATCCAATCAACGTTCATGGTCTTTGTTTTTAGGGTGGTAAAGGGACTTACTCTTTCTCCCTTAATTCCAGCTTCTCCTTTGAATCCAGCCAATCCAGCTTCGCCCTGTAAAAGAGGATCAAAACATTAGAGCTCCCGGTGCATCCGACTACAAACAGAGATGGAAATGGAGACCGAGTCATACTACAGGGCTAGAAAGGTACCAATTGGCCCTTTGGTCCTGGTGCTCCCGTCATTCCCTGGGGGCCGGGGGGGCCGGGTGGCCCCAACAGCCCTGCTGGACCCTGGACACCTGCTAGACCCTGGGAGAAGATACACATTTCATAAAAACATTCATTAAAAAAGGTACTATATGTAACTTTTGAATGTTTCTGAAACAGTGTGATTTTTCATCTGATGATCATAAATGACCTGTAATAGCCAACGAGACTAGAAGTGAAAAGAACACTATTTGTATATAGTTTTTATTAATGCCTTTGCCCGTGTCAAATTTTTCCCACAAAGTCACAAAATTGTCTTATTATTAACTTATTCTCTTATTGTAAATGAATGATTTTCTGTCTGATCTAAATATTCATCACAACTATATAATCTGGTAACGCTAACTCAGTAATCTACAGTGGGCAATAAAGCACCGTAAAGAAAAGAGCTTTACGACAGCAGGTGTGGTAAAAACACTACCGCTGCAGCCGCTAGAATCAACACAAACTGAAAGTTACATATAGTCACTTTCACAACAGATCCACAGTGTTTAAAAAAAGATCCCTCCATAGTTCTACTTACTGCTTGGCCGCGACTACCTTGAGTTCCATCAGGTCCTGAGGCACCCTGTTAAAAACAAAATATTAAGACATCATTAATAGTCTAAAGCCTAATACAGTCCAACAGGATGTGCTCACTTTCACAGGTTTGAAAGAAACGGCAACAAAAGAGAGTGATGAGATTGTAACACACCTGCTGCCCCTGCGGCCCGGGGGGGCCTACGTGACCGGCGTCTCCTCTGGGTCCCTGCTGTCCTGGACTTCCTCGGACCCCGGCCGGCCCTGCTTCTCCCTGCACCAGAGCTCAGATTTAGGACTTTTAAAAAAATAACGATTTTCAAGGTCTTTTTAAAAAAAAAATAGGAGCTCAAATTTTGGCATGGTTTGGGGGTTACGTGTGATAAAACAAGACTTATTTTCTACTGCTGATCCTCAACATGCTGCTTTATCAACGCAGTTATCTGTTCCGGCTTTCATCCATCAGCCCTGCAGTATATCGTGGGGCGTAATGAACTGAAGTAAGGGTCAATGTGTGTTTATGTTTTGCAACCGTCACAGTACTAGTTTGGCAGTTCTGCCAAGATCTTAAATTTACTACGAGAGAATTCAAGATTTCTTCGTAAGATAAATAAGACACAGCTAAAAATGGGTTCATGTTACAGAAAACTTCTCAAAGCATTTCAGTTATAGTCTACAGTTATAGTTCTACAACATTGTCAACAACCTCACCTTCATTCCTGGGCTCCCGGGAAATCCTGCAACACCGGAGATTCCCATTGGACCCTGTAGTGAAAGGGTATTTCTTTAAATATTCAAAACTAGTGGCCAGGTTAGCTCAGTTGGTAGAGCAGGCGCACATATATAGAGGCCCTTTGCGGCATGTCATTCCCCCTCTCTCTCCCCTTTCATGTATTAATCTGTGCTGTGGAATTAAAGGCCTAAAATAATCTTTAAAAAAAAAAATATATATATAAAACTTTTGTTCACATTCTGTGTATTATCTGGCCAAATCATGTCCAAAACTAGTGAGGCATTAAAGTAGAATAGTAAGTAGAATTGAAAAGCAATAATACAGGGCTTTGGGAAGTGTGTGAACTCATTTTCTTGCAGAGAGAATGCCGATAACCTTATTTCCCAAATGATCCAAGTACATTTCTACAGTAGAGAGAAGTCCTTACCAGAGGACCGGGTTTGCCAACATGGCCGGCTGCACCCCGTTTGCCCTACAAGAGAAAGAAAATGTTTCAATCCTACAACATCATTTCTGCAATTTCTCCAAAATGAATAAAGAGGTTGTGCTTTTCTTACCACAGGACCGGTTGGTCCGGCTCGGCCTCTTTCTCCCTGCATGCCTGCTGGTCCCTGAAACAGAACACTAGCTCAGCATCTGTATGAATGACATCTGTATGAAATGCTGTGGTGATCAGTTGTGATGTAGGTGTTGCCTACCAGTGGGCCTGGAGCACCCATTGCACCCGGAGTGCCAGATTTACCCTGCAGAATGTGAAGACACAAACAATGAAGGTTGGAATTCTTTTTTTTTTTTTTTTTTTTTTTTATAGAAACAGCAGATAAAAACTTCCATTTGACATTAGGAAAAGGTCATAACGTGAAACCATTTTCGATTCTTAGCATTTTTCACACACAACTCTTTATAATAATCTTAATATATTAATAATACAAAGAATTGTCCACTTTGAGAACCACAAACAACATTAGATGACAAATATACACCTTGGCTCCAGCAGATCCAGGCTCGCCTTTTGGCCCAAGAAGACCGGCATGTCCCTGTTGGGGAGATTTAAATACAAAAACGTATACATTTTTGATGAGTCTTACATAAAAGCATGAAAAACATCAGGTCAGGAAAAGGGAGGACTTGTACCACTTTGATCAGGGAGCATGTATTGCTAGGCAACACTGTGACTTACCTTGTGGCCTTTTAGTCCTGGGTGACCTGGAAGTCCTGGGAACCCTCTTGAACCCTGAATTGAAAAGAAAAACACACTGGGTGAGAAAAGCTGTCTATAGGTCATAATAAGTTGTGACTGTTCAAATAGAGTGTCCGCAGATTTAACTACACCCCCTCGGCTTCCTCAGAAAAGGTTGTATTGCCTCAATAAGTACACTTATGTGGAATTTGCCTAGGTAAAAGGTGCATACATAAACAAACTAACAAGCATATTAATATGAAATAACCAATACAGAAAAACAAATATATACATACAAAGTAACTGTTGCATAAGAAAAAAGGCTGAATGGGTTGAGTGCACATTTTGCAAAGAATATATAGTATGTGCAATGGGCAGATGTGAAGTCCAGGGCTTGATTGTGCTACTTGGTTATGATTAATGATATTATAATTTATGCAATGTTGGTATGAACGCTGGGAAACGATTGGTTACCACAGATCCTGGAAATCCTGGTTCTCCTGTAGCACCGTCAGGTCCAGGTTCTCCCTGAGCAGGAGAAGTGAGATGGCTCTTTAAAATGGATCTTTACTGATATATAATTACTGAGAATATGAAAAGTATATTCTGCATTTTCAAGAGGGTGCATGTTTGCTCGACTCACATCAAGACCTGTTTTTCCCGGAGGCCCATCTTGTCCTCGATGACCCGGCTCACCCTGGGGACCAACACAAGGAAACCTCACTTAACCTTTACAAAATCCAGCACACTCAAATGTTATTCTAACATCGCAGGTTTAGAAACACGTTTCCAATGGCTCCCCATAGACACTTGATGTGGATATATGAGCATTAGATATGAAATAAAATATGGTGAAGCAGAAATGTTCCTACCATTGGTCCTGGATCTCCACCCTCTCCCGGGGTTCCCTGAACTCCAGGTGGACCCTGAACAGGAGATTAACGATAGCCACTTATGATACATGGAGATGTACAGTGTCCCTACAACAAGTCTGATGACACAAGGTGAAAATCAAATCAAAATTAAGCCTTTAAATATTTGCTAGGAAGCCGAAACTTACTTGACTTCCAGGCGAGCCTGGAGGTCCTCTTGGTCCTATTTCACCCTGAAATAACATTTCATACAGCATGCTGTAAAATCATACATTACAGCATACTTCCAAACTCTGCATATATGTTTTGTGTGCAGCACTCACCCGGTTTCCTGATACCATCCCAGCCAGACTAGACTTCTCACCGAAACCTGAAGCCATCTGGGACACCAGGTTGCCCTTTTGGGAATAGAATTAATTTAGGATAAATGTTCAAAGCGCTGTAGAGGAATGCTTTTTCTTTCCTATGAACCACGCAGATTTGGTCATCGACTCCGAGCTAAACTCACCCCAGGGTGGGAGGGATGGCCTGGGGCTCCTGGCTCTCCTGGATTTCCTGGCACACCGGGCTCGCCATCAAATCCTGGAGGCCCTGCATATCCCTGCAGGGTGTAAGGGGCAATATCATCAATGAGAGGCAACATGTTAGTACATTAGGTAAGAATCAGATCTCTGGCAGCCATATTGGCAGGAATCCCTTCTTTCATTTGTAAACACTTGACTGTTGGACAGTAAAGAACGTGTACAGTTAATTTGCATACGGATCTTCTTTTTTTAAGAAACTTGCAGAATGAGCCGTGCAAAGGGAGCTCGTTGGCCGTTTCCACTGGCAGATTAGCTTGTAGAAAATACTGACCCGTCTGCCTTTAAAGCCTCTTTGTCCAGTAGATCCCTGAGCTCCTGGAGGACCCTGAACCAGAAACACAAGTATGAGAGATACATATTTTACACATGAGATTTACTGTATACAACCACACAATCCATCATTTTCAGAGTGCTGTTAGAAGTGTGCTACGTTACAGTCATGATAAACAGATTATTCCAAAATATAGGCCCATCAATCTTTGCACAGAATATTGCATTTATATCTTTATTTATTTCGCTTTTCTAAAAGCAGGTTGGCAAACAATACTGCAGCTGTTGCACTCAAACATGAACCAGGTGTTTTCCAATTATGACCACTACTATGACATTCTTTAGTGCCCTCTAGTGTCAAAATGAGTGCATAGAGATTATTATAAGGGAGATCATTCCTAAGAGCCTTTTGCCAGCTATTCCAATTCATTCTTTAACCCCATTATATTATATTATATATATATAAAAAAATCAAACTAGACACAGTGACACATGTCAGAGTAAACATAAAAACAATGAAGAGAGTAAAAGCAAGAAAAACCCACCGGGGGGCCTGTAGGTCCAGGGAGTCCCACAATCTAAGAGTATAAACAAAACAGCGTTAAGACCTTGTAGACAAAATACATGGGAAATAAAAAATAAAACAATGTATTCATTGAAAGATAAAGTGTTTTTTTATTTATTTATTTATTTAATTTTTTTTTAAATTGCATGCAATTACTTACATAGGGGATATCACCCGGTTCACCTTTCTGTCCCTGTAAAGAAAACATTAGCAATTTGTTTTATTTTAAGAACAATCATTTGTAAAGTCTTTAATTATTAATCCATGTCAGAATGAATCATGACTTACCTTGTAGCCCATAATTTCTTGGGGAAAACACAAAAAAAAGATAAGTTAATTACATTTACACTTAATGTGTACAGTGATATACACACCTAATCCTAAATGATTATTTAGTAGCCTTCTATGGCTCTCAACTCGTTTTATCTCATTTTAGGGTGACCTCTTACCACCAGTCCACAGATAGCGGATGTAAAATAGTCTCCAGGCTAATTCTGGCACATTTTACTTAGATGTATTATTAGTGTGCATTGTCCCTGAAATAAATAAATAAACTACTGCATTTATCATTTAGCGTGAAAGATAGTTCTTTAACTAATGATTAAAACGATAATTGCCCTAACACCCCCTGAAAAGCTTGCTGCGGTGATGTGAAAGTGTACACCGAGGTGTGTCAGTACCCCGTGACATCACTGCTTTTCAGCCTAGTGGCTCTTAGAAAGGACTACACAATAAATAACTTGAATAGCAGGCTAATTCATCTCACCTATCCTCCTGCTTGCGCTGGCGAAGCTGTCACACACGGGGCAGCACTCCCCCTCGGGTGTGGCGACCTTCTCGCAGTTTGACAGCAGTTCACACTGCACCTCGTCACAGATGGCGACACCATTGTCACAAACGCACACACGACAAGGCTCGGGTTTCCAGATGTCGTTGTGCTGGTAGAGCTCCCCATCGACCGTGCAGCTATCCCCTTTCCTCTCATCTGCAACTGCAAATGAGGACAGATGTTTTAAAAGAAGCACATACTACTCCCTAAATAATATGATTATAAATATAATTTACCTGTTATAGGGTCTGCACTGGGAGTTGATGTGGAAGCTGCAATTAAGCATACAGGGCAGCACTCGCCCTTTGGGGTCACAGTTTGACAGTCGCCGAGGTCCTCGCAAACCACATCTTCACACACAGCGGCCCCCATATCGCACACACAGATCCGACACGGCTCCGGGTTCCACATGTCATTGTGGGCGTAGACTTTTCCATTTTCTGTGCAGGTATCTTTATAAAAACAGAAAGAGAAATTCAAATTAGTATCTGGGGTGGTTTTCAATTTCTTTAGTGCAAGAAATTGTACCTGAAATTCAACAGTCAAAGTTCTTCTTGCCAAGAGTTATGAGAAGATTGTTACCACGCTCATGCCCATATGCTAAATAAGTTACCAGGGAGGCTGCTTAGCTTTGGACAGAGCCAGGCTAGCCATTTCCCCTATTTCCAGGCTTTATGCTAAGCTAAGGTAACTGGCTGGAGCTTCTAAAATGGCATCCAGAAGTTAAGAGTGGTATTCATCTTGTCATCCAACTCTTGGTTAAAAAAAAAAAAGTGTATTTCCCAAAACGTCTAACTTTTTCTTTAAATACTAAGTTATAAATTCTAATGGCATACTCCAACATGCTTAACCTTCATGCCAGAAATAATTCTAAAATAAGTCAAAGTAGTCCTTAAAGCCCCTATGTGGAGATTTGTTGTGATTTTAGCATCCTCCAAATTTCTCTGACAGCAAAAGCTTTTGTTTGTAGAAAAATGGTACAATGCTGGTGCAGCCCACTAATCTCAGTGTGTAGAGGGGTTGTTATGTAGTCTCCAAAGTCACACATTAAATACAACACATAAGGGCTTGAAACTGTGCATTTAAAAAAAAAAAAAAAAAGAATTTAAATACTTAACGCCTTAATTGGTGCTGAAATAGAAAGCAACTCACAATAAGCACAAAGACCAATAAATGTGGCTTTTGATTATGTAATCAAAAGTGCATATAAAAGGGCAATGAACACCATGGCATTGGACATGGTGAAGGAGGCAGCAATTTCCCAGAGGAATACACCTTATTTGGTACACAAGTTACTCTCAACTTCCTTTTGTGTAGCAGTAAATTGCAACCAATGTTTTTGCTGCACAAAAAGTTGAGAAGTGATCTTACCGGGCAAAAAGTAATGTATTCCTTTTGCAAACTGACAGCACAGTCAAAGGGAATCTCCAAACACAATATTGTAGCATTAAAAAGAACATCATTTGAAGGTTGTGTGCAGAGGATGGAGCCTGAAGAAGAGGGCTTCAGGCTGGGAGAGATGACAAAGAGCACCAGCAGTCCTGACACAGACGGGGAAAGACTGTCCCGACTGCTGAAGTTGAGCGAAGTCAACCCAAACACCGCAAGAAAATAACCAGGATGCATCAGCAGTTACCAGTTTCAGTGTCTGTGTAAGGCTGCCATGCGGCAGCCAAGCACACGGGGCAGCACTCGCCCTCTGGGGTCTCAGTGGTCTTGCAGTCACCTACATCCTCACACACCACGTCCTCACAAACCACCATCCCCATATCACATATACAGACTCGACAGGGCTCCGGGTTCCATATCTGATTGTTGGAGTAGACTTTGCCGTCTTCTGTACAGGAATCTTTATGAAAAAGAACAGCAACTGACATCAGTACCCAGGGTCGCTCTTTGTCAGCTGATAGTAGGTGTAACACATTATGCATGTCATTTGTAGGTTATCAGAAAAGATCCAATGCATGTATACTCATGAACTGCGTTGCTGGTTTCTCAACTTCAAAATGCCATAAATACATCAAGTGTGCAGTCAGTGTTCTGTGTTTCAAAACTACAAATCGGCTTTTCCTTTCCTCTTCTGGCACAATCCAAGCCCAAGATGAGGCATTACCCATACTTAACCCATTTTAGTGAAAGGCATGCTGAGGTTTGGATGCAATGCACATCTAGACCTCTTGACCTCATATGCATTGCTAACCTAGCTTAGCTGCCTCACAACACTTAGTGTGATCTTTATGCTGTTGGAACATTGTGGATATTTTAATGAGTATCTGTTTTTAAAAAAAAAAAAAAACTCAGTATAATAATGAATACATTTCCAGGTCATAGGTTCTAATGTAGACCAAATTGATGAATTGTACTGGCTAAAAGCGAAAGTAATTTATTATGAACAACTAGGGCGATATGAGACTAGATATCATCTTAGATTATGTAATATCATAATATGGCTTAGTTTATGGTTTAGTTGTTAAGGAGGGGGGGGGTTCAGTTTCCAGACAGTTAATTGCTTGCAGGAAATAAGTCCCACTTATAAAAATATAGGGATCTTTAGTACATTAATCTTTTCCTGGTTTTAAAGGCTGCATTACAGTAAAGTGATTTCATTTTTAAACTTACCAGACTGTTCTAGCTGTTCTATTATTTGCCTTATGACCACATTATTGATGATTATCTAAAATCTCATTGTAAAGATATTTTGCGAAAGCACCCATTGTCAACCCTACAATATCGTCGCAATGTCGACATTGAGGTTTTTGGTCATGCATATCGCGATATCTGATTTTCTCCATAACGCCTAACCTATAAGCAAGTACTTCCACAATTCAGATGGTATTCAGTAACTGATTTCACTGAAGACGGCTTAAAATGTGCATAACAGTTAAAAATGTCATGCTTGTTGTGACATCGCTACAGTACAGATAAAAACATGTAAGAGGAAAATAATGGGATGAAAACTAAAAACACACAAAAATCGTGACGAAATGGATGGACTTTTGGGTTTTGGTTTTTGACAAACAAGAAAAACATGACAAGTGATGGGGAGGGATTTGAAAGAGGTAAAAACATTCATCTGATCACCTCTTGCACAGTGATCATTCCAGAAGATACAAAAATCTATTTTTAAACCACATAAATACCCCCCAAGATGGAATTTGTAAAAGCGGATATTTTATGGAACATACAGACCCACATCTAAATCTGCTCTGCCAAATATCAAATATTTATTACCAGTTTTATTGTCCGTGCTAGGAGGAGGATGTGGTGCTGCAGTGGAGCACACAGGGCAACACTCGCCCTCTGGGGCCTTGGTTGTTTGGCAGTGACTGAGCTCTTCACACACCACTTCCTCACACTCCACCGTCCCTGTGTCGCACACACAGATCAGACACGGCTCTGGGCTCCATATCTGATGGTGGGAGTAGGCCTTTCCGTTTGCTGTGCAGGTAACTTCATGAGACAGAAGAGCAATCAGTAATGTGGGCGATTCCCTTTCAGCTGGCAGTGATGGGGTGCATCATTATGGGGTTTTCAATCACGAGACCTACAGCAGAATCCAAATGTGTGCAAATTGTCCTCAGCTATATTGCATCAAAACTTCCAGAACATCCAGAAAAACCTTTCACTCAACAAACTAGATCTACTCCCCTTTCCTCACTAAAATATATGGAAATTCTAGTCACGACAATATCTGGTCTATTTTAGCTTTGTCTAAACTTCTGCTCTTGTGGAGCTAATCCAGACTCCACAAGTTTAAACCAAGAGAAAACAATCAGCATTCTTGTGGGCCTGCAACTGCTCAAAAGCCTGTAAACACAATAAGGGGAAAACTGGTTCCCTCAGGTTGACTTGTGGAGCCTGTGGTGAAAGCAAGCAGCACAAGTAACACCACAGAAAACCAGTGTGACCAACCAAAGGTTACTGCGTGTAGGCCCACTGGCATGTAGTTTGATTACAACACCCACCTATTCCATCGACAGCCGTGTTTCCCGTTTAAAGACACGACGCTGAAGTTGGCATCCGATTCGCAGCTTCCCATTCGGCAGTTAAGGGAAAAGTTAAGGGAAACTTAAAGCTTCTGATTCACATCGTGTAGATCACATTAGACCAGGTCCAGATCCAAAACCACTACACCTAGACTTGTCAAATCTGGACTAAATTATCTTAGAGAGGCTAAAGATTGTTGAAACCCCAGTTTCAGATTTGTGAAAGCTTTATTCTATTTGTGAAAATGCAATAAAGGGGGGGGTTTCCCTGTTCTTTTTCACATGTAGACCACATTAGAGTGGTTTTGGATCTGGACCTGGTCTAATGTGATCTACACGCTGTGAAGCAGAAGCTTTAAGTTTCCCTTAAATTTCCCCTCAACTGCCGAATCGGAAGCTACGAATCGGATGCCAACTTCAGCGTCGTTTTAAACACTCAGTTTTACAAATGTGTAGGCGGAGCTCTCTGAAAGCAGAACTTATCTTGTCTAACCTCAATAGACAAAGCTTAAGAACCAAGTGTTTTCACTCACTAGTATTTAGCCTCCTGAGGAACATTACTTGTAGTCTGCATCTCGACGTCTCGTTGTGAACTCACAGGTGTTTCAGGTACTCTAGCTAATTAGAACCAGATTGACGTCGGGTAGAGCTCTAAACTTTACCAAACTTGTTGGGGCTTGGTTTCCACTCTATTTCTATTTGGCCAACAGCATCATAAACAACACAGAACACTAAAGGCATATTCCACATGGTTTGTCGTACTGTCTCCGCCAACACTTCGAAGCTGAAAAGATTCAATAAAAGTTGACAACAGCACCTACTGCTGTCCTAATTTCCGCAACAGCCTGAACACTGACCAATTAGAACACTGAAAACACTGAGTCATCATTCCTACAGGATCCTCACAGGGACAAAAGAGTTTGAAGTGACAAATATTAAAAAGCAATAGATATTATGCTGCGTTCCCTGTGCAGTTAAAACTGTATCTTTTTATGTATCTTCTCTAGGTTTTCAAACAGAGTTTCAAACAAATTGGGGGATAGTTTACCCGACAGGATTCCTGACATTTTCAATGCTTTTACACTTTTATTCCATCACTGCAGCTCAGAATAACACGATGCAGCCTTGTGATGAGAATACAAATTACACCCTTTGTTGTGAGTGACAGTCTGCTGCCTCCCTTCTCTCTCCCTCCTCCCCCCCCCTCTCTCTCTCTCTTTATTTTTCTTTTCACACACACACACACACACACACACACACACACACACACACACACAC
Organism: Sander vitreus; assembly: GCF_031162955.1. Classification (NCBI taxonomy): domain Eukaryota; kingdom Metazoa; phylum Chordata; class Actinopteri; order Perciformes; family Percidae; genus Sander; species Sander vitreus. The sequence continues at coordinate 1,459,630 of NC_135878.1, read as the reverse complement.
ACACACTATTGACAATCATTTTTATTATAAAACTGGGTTGCTGCTCTTCTCTTGGGTGCAGACTTTTGCATTATGGTATATGGCATTGTTTGTATTTTAGCATATTTATTTACTTGTCAGAACTACTCCTCGTGCTTTTAAATTTCCTCCAGGGGATGAATAAAGTTTTTTGAATTGAAATGAATTGAAAAAAAAACCATAATGACTTGTTGCACCAACTAAAAGGAAACTGAAGGTGTTGAGTATAACCACTGTTTCCTGTAGGAGGGAATGTAAGTACAACAGCAGTGATGTCCATTTACCTGCTTTAGTGTGTGTACCGTGAGTTGGTGCTGCAGTCGAGCACACAGGGCAACACTGGCCCTCTGGGGTCGCAGCTGTGCGGCAGTTACTGAACTCCTCACACACCTCGTCCTCACACACTACAGTCCCCATGTCACACACACAGATTCGACACAACTCTGGGCTCCATATCTGATTGTTGGAGTAGACCTTTCCATTTTCTGTGCAGCTGTCTGAGTCAGAGCAGAGCCGCAGTGAACATCTGGACCTCGACGTGCATGTGAAGCGTACACACCACTTTAAAGCACTCCTAAGATCGTGAAACATTCGCAGTGTGTAGGAGACATTAGTATTAGAGTATATTAAATGTGAACATAAATAAGAGATTTCTTGAAGGACAGATTCAGTATCCAAAGTAGTAGAATACAGGTCGGCAAAAGTGAACCAAAAAGGCTATAACACAATCTAAATGTAGACATTTATGGTATTGTTTGATTTAAGATTATAGAATTCTACATAAAAACCTTTAAAAACACGTGTAAATATATTACAAAAAGCTAATGTAGTAACTGTAATGTCCACATTTGGCCAGTAGGCTGCAGCCGTCACCATGCAATGCAGTTCATCAGTTGTATGAATTGATTCATTCATGTTGCATGCAGAGAAAAAGACAAAAAGTACACTCAAGGCCAATAAACTCTATAACTGTATATGACATGAAGCCTCATAATTACGACCCATTAAATTTAAAGGGAAATTCCACAGATTATACCCATCTGAGTCAGTTTACTTAAACTGTTTTATAAAGCCGCCTGTGGCTCTGGAGGTTGAAAATAACCCTCATGTCATCATACCATCTCGAGACGACATGGGCATGTACCAGGCAAGGAAATGACCTATTGCATTATGGGGATTGTAGTATCCATCTGCTTTAGGAGCTTGCCCTTGACTAAAAAATAATGGTATGTCAGGCTATGCTGCATCAACTTCAATCCATTTAATCTGTCTCTCACAAGTCACATAACTTTATTGAAATTAATGCAACACTAAATGTATGTATCCAAGCAACAAGTCAATTGCATATCTACCAAGGTTTCAGTCTGAAAACTAGGCTTATATGTTTTAATTTCTGATGTGCGCCAAAACACGATATGAAGGGATCTTGTTTTGCATATTTGAAACATCTTAGTAGTGAAGTGAATGTTTGATGTAAATCTGACATCAGAGGAAGACTGACAACTTATTGATACATATGAAAAATCGCTCAGGCACTTTCAGGCAAATTGCCACTGAGCTGCACTTCAGCAAGGCACTTAGGCAGTCAGTGACTAGACTGTGGTTGACTTGACAGCTCCTGGCTGTGAATGTGTCTGTATGCAAGTATGTAATCATCTTTGCACCAACAATGTCTGCAACTGTAAACATAAAACAAGATGAGACCTATAGTTTTCATGTTCGCACATTATGGAACACAAGATCAAGATTATAGTTACCTCTTTTCATCAAGAGGTAACTATAATGTGTCTATGGAGTCCTTTCATTTAGTTACTTTTTGTGTGTGAATGCAATTATTTCAAGAAAAAAAGGAAAATATGAATGTTTTTCAAGAAACATAAGATTTAGACAATACATGCCATCAATTCCATCTGATTTAAAGAAAAAGAAAGACTGTCTGGAATGCTAAAACAGTAAAGAACTCAAACTCAAACTCAAACTCAACTTTTCTACAAACAAGTAGCATTTTCTCAACTTGTTTTAATATACTGACACAAAATTTTTCAAACACAGAGAAAAATAAATGTCCAGTAGGGGAATTGAGATTTAGCACATTTCTTTCTTGCTTTATAAGGTTTAAAGCCAAATAAAACCCAAAGTAGATACATTTTTGCTTTGCATTTTCTTTTTTGGCAGTGTGTACCCTGCTGGTCAAGGATCAAAATCCTGAGAAAGAAAGAAATGTATCAGGAAAAAAGTGCAAAACTAAAGAAGAAGGGGGAGGGGGGGTGGTGGCCACCTGCTACGAGCTCTGGGAGCATATTTGAATCCTGGCAGTTTAGTGACGTCCTAAGTACTAATTATGTGGTGGAGCCTCTCCCCGCGAGAGACGCTGGTTTCAAAAAGCTGGAGTTATTTCAGGGGAAACCACAGAGGCTGTATTATACGTTGGGCTTGTATAGAACTTGTGGCTTGCCTTTATTTGGAGAGCACAGAGGTGCCACACCCGGAGAACCCTCCTGCTGCAGCATGTATGAGACAGCAACTCCAAAATCAATGAGCTGGAGGTTTATTCAGCAGGTTGTTTAGGTCACAGAGGTTTTATTACAAGTTTTAGAGCATTTTCTACCCTTCTGTAACTGCCTCGTTTTGGGAATATTGCTCTTGGGCTCTACACTTTTATCCTGCGAAAAAATGCATTTATAGTACTGAGGTTTGCAGATAATGTATATCATTATTGAAGCTTTGCAGAAGGTTCAGATGATCTCCCAGGGTCAAAAACTATACTTGTTAGGCATTTAAATGTGATTATGGCTCGGAAATACAGCATGAAAGCAATTATCATGACTAACTGTGGACCTCTTTTAAAGTGGAAACTGTCCGTGCAGGTCTCTGACGTTGTGGTTTGCAGACGCCTAAACCTATCCAGCTCAGGTTTATTATTAAACCATGTTCACATAAACTACACCTTAGGCCAGTGGTTCTCAAGCTGGGGGTTGGGACTCCTCAAGGGGTCCCGTGATAAATCACAAGATGATTAATATCTATTTTTGTCATCTTCTTTATCTTATTTTTGTAAGTTTTGCAACCAGGTAACTAAGACAGTCACACACTAGTTAATTATGTTTCCATCAAGACAAAAAGCAGTTTTCTTGTAAAATACTTGATACTTTCAGCTCTCCAGGCCTCAACTCTTTTAAATGAAACTATTTAGAAAGGAACATACATTTATTTACATTCATTATATTCTCACTAAGATCATAAGGGTCATAACTAAAAAAGCCGAAAGTATGGGAACCACTGCCCATAGGTGTACACTGGAGTCATTTCCCAATGAATAGCCAATTCAATCCAATATTGATTCTTATAATTTGCCTTGAAACCTGTGAAAGAATGTATGGAGAGATACAAATAAACTTAAGCCTGCTGATGTTGGGTCCTCCCATTTAAAGTCAAACAGATTCAAACATTCACATCCACCAAGCCAAGAAGAACAGCACACTAAAATGTTAAATGGCCATGTCAAAGTCTTAACAAGCTGACTGCCAGTATCATAAATCTCAGACAGTTCAACAACAACAACAGCTGACATACCTGGCTCTGAAACAAACGTCTGAATTCAGCTTAAAATGACACTTGAACTACACTTGATTTCTGAGTTCTTGACGATGTTTAATGAAGGTGAAACAGTATTAATTTACTTCATAACAGCAACTTATTAAGGCTTAATTGTTACTGTTTCTATACACTTGGGGGAAAGACAGTGGCCTGCAAATGCAGGGTCTCACTGGGAACACCACAAATGGTTGAAACATGATTCTAAATGCACTTATGCAACAAAACATTGCACTTATTTTTCAGACTTTCCTCTAAAATTCGTGTTCTTTCTTGTGAATTGCTGAATAATTTTACATCTGTTTCTCCCCAGTCGTTATGCTAAGCTAAGCGACTGCTGGCTGTATATACTGTAGCTTCATATTTGAGACATAAGAGTGGTATCAATCTTTACATTCAACTCTTTTAGAAAAGCAAATAAGCGTATTTCCCAAAATGTCAAACTACTTCATTAATCACACTAACCAGAAGTTCTTGTTGGTGAGTGGGTGGATCACATAGCCCCCTGTGTTTATGGCTGTGCATTTACTTTTATTTGTTATGTACATTTTTTGTAATTAGAGTAGAAGCTTTAACGTGGTCATAATTACAGCAGCAGCAGCAATCTAAATAGTGTAAGGCCAGGTTAAGCAAGACCATAAGTAGACCATGGATGCTCTAAACAGCCTTTAAATTACATAAAAAACAATTTAAACCTTCAACTCTAATGCAGCTCAAAGGCCAAAAAAAAAGTTAGGACTTAAGTATCTCAGATGTACAGTAGGTGGGCATGTATTATCCCTTTTCAGCTTCAGTGAGGCACATTTCATATCCATCCATCCATCCTCTCACTCTGGGTGTGTCTTGTCTGCCTCTGGCCCGAAGTCTGACCAAAATTAGTGGCCTGCATTTGTCCATCCCATCTGCAAGGCCACATCATTATAGCTATGGCACTCAAAACCCCATCATTCAGCCTCGACCTCGCACTGAAATAGCCCAGTACTGCAGCCTGTAGGGGGGAGGATATTTTTGACCCAGGATCACATCCACTGGGATGTTTTATTTTAGATTTTTCTTTTTGCCACATCTCCATCTTTGAGATCTTGATTTGGAGATTTTGTCTCAGCAGTGTGAGGCCAATTTACCCTCAATATCAATGTCACTTTTCTACCAAGAGGATGGAGCTTGTTATCACTTTCTCCATCTCTAATTGATCCCTTAAAGGTTTGCAGCTGTCACAGGATATTTTGTGTAGAGAAACACTCTTTATCATCTGTTAGTGGCTTCTCGAACAGGAAAACGGTGTCTCATTAAGGTATAATAAGCCTTTCTGGTCAGGTTGTGTCTGGCTTGTGGGTGTGATTTTAATCTTCAGTTCTCAAAACCACAAGTGTGGTCTGCTTGCTGGGAGGCAGCGTGGCCCAGTTTCACTTAGATAGTAAAACACAAAAATCTGCAAGAGATGAGCAACTTCTCAAACCACTTCCTACATTTTCAAAAATCATAGACCAGGAACATAATGGGAAAGACACACACAGCTGTCCCTTTCATAAAAAAAACCCAAAAAAAACAGAGGTAAATGTTTTCACAGGGCTTGGTTACCCAATCGTGAATCATTAGAAGACAGCGAATCAAGAATGAATGAAGAAACATTGAGGAAACATGGCATTGTAAATAAAGTGTGTTAGAGCAAATGTAACTCCATGTATCTCTAAAGTTTATATTTTTGCTTGAGACAGATGTTTATTTCAGCACAAATGCCGACAGAAGCGGAAGAATATGTCATTAAAAGCATTTTTAAAAACTTGTGTTCCATTTTCACACAAACCTGTAAGCAACTGAAACATATCAGGTATCAACACAGAAAACCAATCAGAGGACAGGAGGAGCAGACATATCTGGGCGCCTGTCACTCACCTTTCTTGGTATCTTCTTGGCAGGTCACGGCGATCACCTGAGCCAAGGTGATGAGCAGGCAGACGGTAATCCTAGAGCGTAACGAGGGGCCCATGTCTGCATGCCAGACATGCAGCGTCCTCACACACAGACACACACACACAGACAGACAAGGAAGTCAGAGAGAGAGAGAGAGAGTCCAACCCCGAGCTACAGCATCCAGACTGAAAAATCCAAAAATCCCTGAGTGGAACAGGCTCCTGGATGAGCGATTACTGAAAACTGAAACAAGCTCCCTCTTTACCCCCCTCGCCGCCTCCCTCCCATCTCTCACTCTCCTCCTCCTCTCTCATCATTTTTTTCTTGCTTTATTTTCGAGGCCAACCTCCTCCTCAGGGCTCTCACATGTTGCCTTGGAGATGCAACTAATTAAAGACTGTATGAAATGTGTCCATGATGAAAGAATATAGGATGGATGATGCTTAAAAAAGACTTTTGGAAGCTCAAGTTGAGCGTTTCTTTTCAGGACATTTTTTAAGAGCTAAAAAAAACAATGCACATGCAGGATTTACAGTTTCCTGCCGACCTTTCACCTTTCACTTGCTTTGCGGTTCAAGAATAATGTCTAATTGACTTAAACAACCAAATGTTTTATGTCTTGAGTTTTTTTCTGCTACACCAATGGAGGTCTGAGTTGCATGTCAGTAATCCACTTTTTTCTTATTTTCACTGTCATGTACATCTGCTTCATTACAAATGAATGGGTAACTTTTTTCTATGACATAATAAAGGGGTTGAGATGTCTAGATCTTGGGCTCCAATCCTCTATGTCTGCTGCTGGAAAAGATCATTTCATCCTCCTCTTGTTTTAAGTTTTTCTACCATCTTTAATTAAAGCTGCTCCAATCAATTTGTTTTACATTAACAATGGATCAAATGACAATGTGCAATGTGAAAGGAGTCCCTCGTAGTGAAAATTATCACCCACTCTGCAGAACTTAAGCATCTTTTGGCTAATTATTTGGGGTGTTTTTATGGCCTGCAACTTTGATTTTTTTTGGTTCATTGTCTCTCATCAGCCTTGTTTCCAGCAGCAGTGAGGGGCTGTTTTTAGTGAAAAAGATGTGATACTTAAATGGCAGACAGACAAAGTTAGACTAGCTAAGAAAGAGCAACGACAGCTACTAGCCAGATATTTCACTCAGGAGCCAAAAACAGGGCTAAAAGAATGGTGAACTGCATTATCCAGATCACTAACATGACAAATAGATGCTAATTGCTTGATAACACATTAGCCAACAACTGTATAAAGTGATATGTCAGTGTTGTGTTTACAGCTTGTTGTGCTGCCCCCAAGTGGCCAAAAAACAGATGTATGCACCCCAAAATAAAAATTTAAGCTTGTCTAATAATAATGTAGCCTATAATTTAAATTATAAAGGAGGTGTTTGTTTACACAAAACCAAAGCTGAATGAACTCCAATATCAATGAATTGTTGGTATCTGTACTATATCGATTGTACCTGTGACAATGTGTTAAAAATAAAGCAACCTTCAGACAAAAATAAAGATATTTTTTTGTGTTTATTTTGCCATCGTCCTGAAATTCCTGCTGAGCTTAATCTGTGTGCTCCAGCTTGAGCGGTTTACAATGTGCATGTTACATTCATCTGATGTGTTTTCCAGGGCAATGTCCTGCCAAGTCGGAGCATCGACCAGACCGCCGGTCCCTGAGGTGATGTCCCGGAGGTAGAGAACAAAACAAACGAGACTTCTTTGCCGTGGTCTCGTACACAGAAATATTCTTAACCAGTGACTTTCTCTTGAACTGAGCTATCAAAGCCTTCCTAAAGTCGCATTTATGTGAGTGGATGAGGTGGATTTCACTTGTTTCCTTTGCTGTAACAACTTCTGGTCAGGAAGTGTTTTCAGGTGGTTCAAGAACAGACTGGTTTCACATTACAGAGTCAGAGAGCCACGCGGGACAGAAACTAAAGCAGATGGGAAGACAGTTCCTCTGTCAGATAAGGAGCTCAGCTTCTGTACATCCATAGGGTTTTTTCTTTAATGCAGTGTGATAAACTGGTGCTTAGAGGGGTTATCCTTCAATCTTTTTAAGTGCCAGCCCCTGAAACAGCCATTTTACACTATTGTTTGTTTTGGTCTAAAAGCTGTACTTGCTCTTTTTCTGTTCCCCATTGTTTTTTGTACCTGTTCCAACTTTTGTAATCAAAGTGCAAACAGTTGAATGAGTCACCATTAACCATCTTTGTACTAATCTGTACAAGCTATCCACATTGTTCAGTTGTATGTTAAAAGGTATTGTGCAGAGCTGTGTGCATTTCTTCACCTTTACACAAACATGTTAGACTTGTAAAGACACTATGTATCACCGGCACTCACTGAGCAGGTGATTCCGGGTGAAAGCTTACTGATAATTCACTTTGGTGAATGTCATGAGGTTTGGAGAAAACTAAGATTCAATCCTGAAATTCCTGGCTGCACGCCTGAGTGTAAATTGCAGTGTGCTGATTTCTTATATAGCTCCCAAGAAACTACAAGTCCTCTTTTGGCCAAGACAGTGAGAAATTACAGGGAATGTAATGTATAGAAGTATTACTGACCTCAGCTCTTGTGGTAAGAAAGAAAAGCATCGGACAAGTGGCATTTAAAACCTAAAAACATACAGGCTATTTCTGGATGTGTAGACTTGACAGCAGTGTAACCACAGGAGAGATCAGTCCATGATCACACACACACACACACACACACACACACACACACACACACACACACACACACACACACACACACACACACACACACACACACACACACACACACACACACACTGTAAGTACAGAGGCTGGACTGAAAAGGTGGACATTATCCGACAACAAAAAAAGCTGCTATGAAAAAACATTAGATCTTACAAAACCACGGAGACATCCCTAAAAAAAGCTTTTTCAGGCATTCGTGGCCAAAGCCAATGTTTCATGTATGCCAAAGTCGAACATGTAGCTACTGTTCAGAATAAGACTTGTATTCATAGTTCAAACTTTAGTCAGCAGTTAGAGACAGTGTGCTGCTAAAAAGTGTAAGAAATGCTCCTATAATGTGTTGTTTTCCCACCTCATTTGTCACATGACAGGAAGCTGCAGGCCTACAGTGACCTAACAAGTAAACATGCATCTTTTGCATCCACAGCCACCATATTCCCTTACACACCACCTGCATTATTTAACATTTCACGAGTCTGAAAGAACACTCCAGAATTAGCTTCCCCATTGAGAAGAGCAGCTCACCAAACAGGACCAGCAAATAAACCTAGCAATTGTGTGACACTGCAGTCTTAGAGGAACAATATTCTTTTTTACCTGGTTTGATACTTGTGGACCTACAATAACAACATGTTCACAGCAGCCGCTAAGAACTTTGTGAAGCAGGTTGGGGACACAGGGAGGTTGATCCCCGTCCCGAGCCTGAGCGAGGCTGACCGCTACCAGCCCCTCAGCCTGGTCACCAGGAAGAGGAAGAGGCATTTCTGGAAGAAGAACAAGTACGCATCGACCCCCTTCTCACTGAAAGACATCCTGGTCGGGGAGAAAGAGATCACAGCAGGTAGAGAAATCAAACCAGTCAGAATTTTGAGAATCAACTTTTGAGTATTTGTTGTGAAATATGTTAAATCTGGCTTTGTTGACGTACTTTTTATTGCCCCCTTTTAAGTAGCTTAAATGTGGAACTACAGTATCATATGTAATGTATTAGAAAATATATGAAGTCTACAATGAGTGAAGTTTTTGAATACTCAAATTTTCATGGTTCCATCATTGTATCAAATTTAAATATTCCAGATGTCGTATGCATCATTTTATACACATTTCATCCCAAACTCAACCTGACAGATTTGGTATCTTTGTGGAAATGTAGGATCTCCACTTGTGTTTTAAATAAAGTTCTGTGGGTTTGAACAATGTGTAGCTTCACCTGCAGCAATGGCTGACTAGTGGGTCAGTAAATGTTTAAGGGTTACAAAATAACTCAATATCCTGAATTTCCTTTGATTGTGTTAAGATTTCAAGCCCCAACACACTTCAAAATAAACTCTGGTCTGACAATATATAAGGCTAATTCTGTCTTTTATGTTGAAGTTAATCAGTGATGTCTTTCTTACGGAGACTAGATTCACTTTCTGTGATTCATTTTAAGGGGACATTGGGTAAATATGTCCAGAGGTGAAGGAAGTAGCAATACAAGTAAAAGCCCTGAATTGAAAATGTTACCGAAAGTATGCAAGTATTATCAGCAAAATGTAATTTAATGATCAAAAGTCAAAGTATGCAGAAAAATGGCCCCGTTGAGCGTACTTTTATATATTAAATCATCAAGTAGCATTTTACTGTTGTGGCTGGAGCTAATTTTAATTACATTATATCCTTAGTTTCATCATGTTTGAATTCAAAATATAAATTTCTAGAGTTACTTACTGTCAAATGAATGTAGTCGGGTAAAAAGCACAATCATTTCCTTTAAATTGGATAGGGATAGAAGTATAAAGAAGCAGAAAATATAAATACTCGCAATATGTCTTAGCATAACTTGATCACGAAAGCTCTGTTTTATTCTGAAACAGGAGTGTCTTCTTATCAACTCCTCAACTACGAGGACAAATCTGACGTGGCCCTCAGCGGCCGGTTAGGAAACCACCTGATGAACGACGTGGGCTTCAACATCAGCGGATCGGACTCTGTGGCCGTCAAAGCCTCGTTCGGCATCGTGACCAAACACGAGCTGGAGGTGCCCACCTTACTGCGGGAGCTGCACTCCAGGTAACACAACATACGGATGGTTGCCAAGGCAACATCATCATCATGCATGGTATCACTTCAGGCTGATTAGATGAAGTGCCAACTATGCAATAATTTATTGATAACCAAGTGGAATTATCTATTTTTTCATTAATTATTTATCCTTTTAAAAGGAGAGATGTAGGTAGAAGTGTCACAACAATCATACAGTATGTATTACATGTTTGGATGTGGTGTGTGTGTGTGTGTGTGTGTGTGTGTGTGTGTGTGTGTGTGTGTGTGTGTGTGTGTGTGTGTGTGTGTGTGTGTGTGTGTGTTTGGATGTGGTATGTTTGTGTGTGTATGTGTGTGTGCATGTGCGCGTGATGGAAAGGTGTGTCAGATGTTTGTTGTGTGACCAAACAGATGGGTTTTTTTATGTTTGTGTTTTTAATATTATCTGTTGATTGTCAGAGCAAGAACGATGCAAGAAAATGTTCTGGTTGACAGACAATAAAGTTTTATCTTATCTTATCAACTGTCAATTTACCATGTTTGATATTTTAGAGACATGTACTGAATATTTCCTAACAAAGGCTAGTTGGTAGCTGACCTTTGACCTAATTGTGACAGAAGGAACCTGAGGAGATGGGTTTCTCCCCATTAAGATGAATAAATGATTATGTTATTCTACACTGGCACACATACAGGACAGGGGCTACATACAAGAGGACAATGCAAGACAGTCTTGAGTGACGTTAACAGGTTTATTGTGTTGGAAGGATTGGTTTTAGCCTCAAAAGTACACAACTAAATGACAAATTTCCTTTTCAGAAAAGTGGATCTGGATCACTGCCTGGTTCGCCAGTCCAAGGAGAGCGGTCGGACCGTTCTCTGTGTCGTTGTAGAGAGCATCCGCACCACACGCCAGTGCTCCCTGACCGTCCATGCTGGCATGAGAGGGACCACCATGAGGGTACACACCATACACACATACTGTGTTCATTGGGCTCACTTTTGGGAATGCCATACAACCAACTTGTGTTAAACACAGTGGAATCTAATTGGAGACACTAAGTCATTTAATGGTTTATGGTCAGGACGGCATACGTAATACTTTTAATATTCATCCTTTATTTAAAAAACATCCCAAGTTCAATAGGTTTTTCTATTATGAAATAGTTGGCTTTGTAGTTTATTCATGACCAATACAACACACCCTTGCTCATGTAAATACACTCTGTGGTTAGTTACAGTTTGCAAACTTAAGATGTAAGTGTTTAGATGACATTTCTACTTTGTGACTTTCCTCTACCTGTTTTACTGTCAGAATAGCTGTGTAGCGGTTGGATATTTACAGCAGGAGACTTGTGGCAGAGGTATGGTGCAGACCAAACAGCTTTATTTCACCAACAATTTACGCAAAAATGGAGGCCATGATCACAACAAACTAAAGTGAGGACTACTGGCCCCATGTGGCCCCTGACTGCAGCAGCAGATAGATGGAAACTGGCAGCCTTTTATAGCCATTACCTGGACCCTACCACGGCACAACGGACATCTGAAATTAACTTAACATTAACAATTATAAAAACTACAACAAACACATACGATACATGTCTACTTCCCTCCTGTTATTAATCTTGATTTACTTTGCATTACGTTACCTAGTACAATCAGACATAGGTAGCCTGAACAACTAATCTAAGTACTCAAACACCCCTTCACTGATTAAGACATGGTATCTCCCGGGACAATTAAAATGGGGCTCGATAACCTGGGGGGGATTGTTTTTAGCCCAAACACCCTGGAGAGGAGATGCTGCACAGCAGAGGCGAGTAACTTGAACGCAAATGTTTTACACTCAACGATTAACCTGCATTCAATTAATCAGGCAAACATTACACCATACTGCATGTTTAGGTAACCAAACTAGCAAACTGAGTGCATGTGTTTCTCTTGACAGGCCTGGCCTCCAACCAACACCAGCTGCAACATCCACAAGATATATTTTAATAAACATTCAAAACTTCGCGGTTGTGCTTTATTTCATTTACCAGTAACCTAGTAAGAGCTACAGCATGCTAATGCTAAACAATATTGCTAATGAAGAGGACCTTCGTTATGTACTGTTATGCTACATTTTAGCATTTACTATTATCCTGCAAGTGTCATTTGTTGCCACAGTTGCCTCCGTTTTGTCTTGCTTTGAATGCTACATACTGAAATATCTCAAATGGAGATTTTCAGCTGAAGTGCCTCGTCATGATTTGTCTGAAGATGCAGATTCTTCTGACTGTTATCTCATGGACAGTCACTCAGCTTTCTGTTTCTGCAGTTTCAGATCGACGATGGAAGGAATCCTAAAGGTCGAGACAAGGCCATCGTCATTCCGGCTCACACCACCATCGCATTCAGCATCTGTGAGCTGTTTGTTCGACTGGACGGACGACTTGGTAGGAACGATCGCACTAAACAAGTGTAAAACTACAATGTCATTTGAGAAATTAAGGTGCAAAAAATAGGGGAAAATTGGAATGAAAGTAAAGATTCTTGTTGCAAGCATCACAGAAACCACTAAATGAGGCTTACAGAGATTTGAATGAAAATGTTCTGCTTTCTGAAGTTTTCCCGACTCCAACTTTAATCCACTACAGACAGAATTAAGATGAAAGTCAACGGAGCACTTAAAGGATAAGGTTGAGAGAAAATTGAAGGCTTGAAACCATCATGGTTGAAAGCGGTCTCCCATGAAAAGCTGTGGAAGCATCAACATCTGAGGCTCCTCGGGACTCTTCATGCCACACATTCTTATCTTCCTATAACAGGATCTTTTCGTTCTCTAGAGTTATGGTGTCATGTCTTTTGACCCTGGCACCTGAAATCACATTGTACACAGCTAAATATTTCAGATACTAAATTATGTCAATCAAATTTTCTGACCATGTGGCCTAATGGACAAGATGTCTGACTTCGGATCAGAAGATTGAGGTTTCCCTTTGTGGTTGAAAGATCTCAGACCTAATCTGAGGACAAATTATGGCACGGTTTGCCAAGTTGGGCACAAAAGAAATGACACTTACTGCTGCCATGATCTTCTCTGTAAAAGTAATTTGCTCTTCAGCAAGAAATGTGGGCATTTATTACACCAACTCTCGCATGTGAAGGGAGCGGTCCACCATTGGAGCTAATTCATCCACAGAAAGTGCATGGTGCTAAAAACGGCAAGTTTATGGGTTCATCAATTTAACAAATCAATGTCTGTAGCTACTCGTACGTAAATCATCTGCGCTACAATTTAAGACCTCCACTTGGCCACTGGGAAACCGTGCTGGCATTTTAGACCAAATGATTAATTGTAATGTACGTGGCAGGTTACATGACAAAAAAAACTTTCAATAAAGCTTTAAAATCAAAAATTAAGGGTTATGAAGTAAGATTACAACAAATTACTAGGCTTGTCCTCAAGTATTTAGTGTTGGATTTCTGGGTAATTCTCTGGGAATTATAGGATGGGCAAAAATAAGCCTTAACCTCAGCCTATTTTTCGGTGAGCTACGGTGGCAAATTGTGGGAAGTTGTTTATCATGTGTTAACCGAAATAAAATTGCCCATCATATTAAATACTCAGTGGGCCCTAATTTGACTCTTGGAAACTCCTGTAAAGATGACCAAATCTCTGAACTGACATCTTCCTGTGTCAGATATCTGTGTAGCCCCAGAGTCTCAGGGTGGATTTGAGCGGGAGCAGATCAGGGAGCAGCTCGGTGGTTTCATCGGTCACTTCTCCATGGGCCGACTGCGCCGTTTCCTGTCTGGAATCATCTATGGAAGCCCCTTCAGAGCAGGTATGGTAATCTCTCCTACATAATAAAAAAACCACTTACTTTCACTATACTTACTGCTCTTTTTGCTTTATCCAACCACTGTGCAGATAACCAAACATTTGAGGAGCTAACCCACGCCGACACATACATGGACGACATGGTAACCGACTACTACGAGAAAGCCGCCAGCATGACGGACGTGTCCACTGCCTACCTGAGAGAAAGCTCCCACACACGGGTCAACCTCCTCAAACACAACATCCCCAAAGGGCCCTGTGCGCTCTGCGGCATGGGCAACCAGAGGCGGGAAACAGTTTACGGCTGTCTAGAGTGCACAACCGGGGGCCTGAAATATGTCCGGCTGCACGTGGTGCCCTGTTTCGACCTCTGGCACAAAACTCTTAGGTGAAAAAGGAAAGGGATGTGTTAAATTTCTCATGGTGCAAGATCCTGTTTACTAAGCCTTTTTTTTTTTTTTTTTATATGCTTGTTTCTGTCATCTTTCAAATAAAAGTCAAAAACTGGACCTGGACTTTGTACTGAACCACAACATCTCAAGCCCCCTCAGCAACATCCAGTAAACCGTCCATGAATATAAACTTGGATGTTATCTGTTATAATGTACAGTATCGCTTTCAGTGTACCTTTGGCAATGACCCATTTCTACACGTGTCTTGCTGTCTGTACGGTAGCTGCCTGATGCTAAATTATTCAGTGGGGGTGTTGGGTGTAAAAGGACAGGAGGGATCATGTAAAGGCCAGCGTTGGCCTGGTTTTGTTCTGTTTCTAGTGTGACATTTATTTTGAGCAGGACCTTTTGCTTTCACTGTGTACAGTACAGATCTTTCCACTTTCATTGACTTTGGAAACTTGAGTTTTTATTTGTAAAGGAAAGATTGGGTCAATTCTATAATGAAAATGTACCAGGTTTAATTTTAAGCCAATTTTGGAAGTGTTTTGTTACTCTAGTTGCTTCTAAAATGATTTTAAGGTTAGTACTTGTTGAAGCTACTGAAATCTTTTCAGACAGCAGTTTGGCCTCAGGGGCAGAATTGAGTTTAAATTAGATGACGGAGGCTGCAAAACTTGTACCCGGTGTAACCCAAATTTAGCTAATCCCCTTATGTGTGAACACTTACGTTTACTATTCTAAAGGCTACATGTGAATTTCATTTGGTGAAAAATACAGTACATCTAGTCCTACAATATAAAGATACTATATGCCATTTGTGTTTGATATTGGTGACGCCATCCTAGCCAAAATAAACCATATTAATAGGAATATAACATGTATCTGAGAACGATCTCAAAAACAAATATACGTATACTCAATAAAATATCAGACTTGTGTAATAGATATTATAAATTGTACTCGTTTACCCTCCCTGCCGCTAGAGGGCGCAGTGGTTTAGGGTTAACTCATTTCAAACCGGATGTGTCAAGTGTCAACAAAATGCAAACACGTGTGGGCTAGTGGAGGAAGAAGCATGTGTAATATTATTCCTATATTTACGCTTCTACGAAGATACATATATAATTAAAAAACAACTTTTAATGCGTTAAGTTTAAAGGATATTCAGTAAAATGAAGTTTGCTTATAGGGTAAGTACGCCACTGCTAGCTAACTGGTACTGACGCGCTGCTGGATAACATGGATCTATCTGTGAATGGGAGAGGACTGCATACCAGACTTTATTCAAAAATTGTTTGATTTGTCATTTCATATCGGTAAAGGGAAAGAATCGCGTTGCACATTTAAGTCTTTTAATTGTAAATTGGCAACATTCACACTTAAATTCGGCTGCATTTAATGTTATAATTTAATCGTTTTTACATGGGCTATTCCTAACCGTCTTTCACTAAAATAACTTGTGTTACACTATAAAAGGACCAACCAAGTGTCATTTCATTAAAGTCCTAAGTTTACAAGAACATGTTACTGTATTGTGAAGGGGTTGAAGTCATTCTATTTATCTACGCCTGCTTGTAAGCAACATGCTGTTAAATTCCCATATTTTTGAATGAGTTCCGGATGAAGTTGTCTCCCTAGACACAAACGGGAGCTTATAACGTTAAGTGATAAAACCACTGTCTCTTTATTGTAGTTTTCCAATCTGCTCGGAGCAGTCTATCGTCAGGGAAATTTGAGTTTCTCTAAAGATGGCAACGCTGTGATCAGTCCGGTTGGAAACAGAGTCTCTGTCTTCGACCTGAAAAAGTAAGTCATAATTAAATACATGGATATATATGGCGAGTCGTTAATGCTGTCATATGTAAGGTGTTTCGGTATAGTCTTGCTTTATATGACACCTGGATGCTGTACAGAAGCCCTGCCTGCAAATCAAGTTGCAAGAGAGACTAATGTAAATAATGCATGATGGTGAGACCTGGTGGTAAATGTAAGTTCACCGTCATAAGCATACAAGTCAAAGCAAAACTGATTTATGTCTTCCTTTCTCTCCTCCAGCAACACATCTGAGACATTACCCGTCTCCACTACAAAAAACATAACATGTGTGGGTCTCTCTCCTGATGGGAACATAGCAGTCGTGGTGGATGAAGGTAAGATACAACGTTGTCTGTCTTTTACTAATGTGTGATATAAGAAATTAAGCATGAGTCATTGTCCTCCTGTTGCAAAGAAAACAACAAAAGTCCAAATGTGTGTGTTTGTGTCACAGATGGCGCAGCGATGTTGGTCAGTCTCATCACCCGAGCCACCCTTCATCATTTCCACTTTCACAAGCCTGTCAGCAGCATCCGCTTTTCACCTGATGGCAGGTAAGGATGTCTGATGAACTGAATTGATGACGTGATAAAAACCACAAATTCCTGGTCCCCAAGGTGACATCCTCAAATAACTTATTTCGTCCCACCATCAGTCCATTACTGCAACTCTTTTGTGGGACAAAATGATGCTGATCTTTGATCTAAGAGGTACATTTATGTTTAAACAACCTCTTGTGCGTACTAGAGCCATAATATTATACAGTTAAAATAGAATAAAGAAAACAATACTTGATCAATACAGAAAGGAGAAGACTGGAATATAGGAATTGAAATGTAATGTAAGGGTGTAGTTGTATATTGTTTTATTGTTGTAAGTGTTGTATGACCTACAATCTTGTATGCTGTATATGTATATCTATTAGATTTTTTTCCTGTAATAATGATATTGTGAAGTAGGGGCAGGACAATATAAGCATTATGCTTCTACCTGCTCTTTCTCGAACCTATCTTTTTGCTTTGGTAAAAGCTGATATGTTTGTGTTTTTATTTTATTTTGTTTGTTTCTTTTACAACATGCTGTTTGTTCGAGATGAATACAAAAATCAAATCAAATTTGTTCCCCTTTCAGGAAGTTTGTTGTAACGAAGGAGAACGTAGCTCTGATGTACCACGCTCCTGGAAAGCAGCGGGAGTTTAATGCCTTCGTGTTGGACAAGAGCTACTACGGCCCCTACGACGAAACCACCTGCATCGACTGGACGGACGACTCCAAGTGAGTCAGCGTTTGTTAGACGTCAAAGCATGCAAAAACCGTGAGGGGGGGGAGAAAAAGATGTCATGGTTGTGACATTTTCCTTCAGGTGTTTTGTGGTGGGCAGCAAAGACATGTCGACGTGGGTGTTTGGTGCAGAGCGCTGGGCCAACCTCATCTACTACTCCCTGGGTGGACACAAGGACGTCATCGTGGGCTGCTTCTTTGAGAAGGACAGCCTGGATGTGAGTTTGGTTTCCCCTTCCACTACTTTGTGGTTTAAGCTGAAAGGACACGTGTGGTTTTGTATGAAAATTAAAAAAGAAAATGTCAATATCCATGTTTTCGCTCAGTTTGTGGAAGACTTAGGTGCGCAGATTTGGCGGAGGGGTTTAGCGGCCTTTCCTCAAGAAAATTTAATGTTTTTAAATAAAAGAAATATGCAGTTTGCCATAAATTTGGACCATTATTTTCACCATATCTGTGTCTAAAACGTTGGAAAAGCTAGCACAGATACAAAAATAAATGACACCCAAAACACTTAAACACAAAAATTGCTAAATAAGTCCAACTACAATCATTAGAGCTGAAAAGTCTTTCAGTTCGTTTTACTTTTTTTCAACACTTAGGTGCTGCCAAAACAGGCTCAGGTGCTGCACCTAAAAGACTCTGCTAAGAGTGTTGTTTCTGTGTTGCTAGTTGTACACGGTGAGCCAGGACGGGACACTGTGTGTCTGGGAGAGCGACACCGAGTTGGACGGCCTCGTCCTGAAGAAGAGCCAGGATAAACCCAAGCCCCCGAGGCCGGGGGAGGAAGAGGAGTCTGAGGAGGAAAGAAATGAGGGAGAAGTCATCAGAGGGAAAGCAGGAGCTCCCAAAGAGAAGAATACCAACAACGTTCGATACAAGCAGAGGAGCAAGTAAGACACATCTGATCTTACTTTTAT
This sequence comes from Sander vitreus, assembly GCF_031162955.1. NCBI lineage: Eukaryota > Metazoa > Chordata > Actinopteri > Perciformes > Percidae > Sander > Sander vitreus. The sequence goes on along the minus strand of NC_135878.1, from coordinate 1,441,098 downwards.
TTACTTGAGAACTTACTTAAGAAACCATACAACAGGTTTTCATTCCAATCTCTCAGTCACAGTAGTTCCTCACAGCCAGAAGTCCTTCCAAAACACTGTAATGGTCATACCTTGACACTTTGCGTGGCAGTCATCCCGCTTTCCATTAGGCTTTTGGCTCTTTACAGAGCGCAGGTTTATGTGTCCCTTGGCTGTTCTAAATTTATAATAGCAGTATCAGCATTTGTAATGAAAATCAGCATGTGTTGTAGCTTAGAGCTAATGTTGTGTAGTCATTTTTTCTTTTCAATTAAAGCTTGAGGAACTGCAAAAACTTCCTTCCCGACAAGATAAAGGTAAATACCAGATGATGTAGTACTCAGAAGGCTAAAAGCAGCTCTTTGTCTTTCTGTTTGCCTCTGCTTTTGTAGACACTTCTTCAACAAGGAGGGGGATTTCAACAACTTGACAGCTGCCGCCTACCACAAGCCGACCCACATCCTGGTCACAGGCTTCGCCTCTGGAATCTTCCACCTGCACGAACTCCCAGAGTTTAACCTCATTCACTCCCTAAGGTAAGAGAAAAGCTCAGGGGGGTTTTGAGAAGTGATTTTATCAACGTGCTGGAGTGGGTATTTCGGAGACAAAAGTAAAAATGAGACTAGAATATGCATGTTGCAAGTTTTTAGTGAGGTAGATTTGAAGAAAATGTTGCTTCTCCTTTCAGTATTTCAGACCAGAGAATCTCCTCAGTGGCTATAAACAGCTCTGGAGACTGGATCAGCTTTGGGTGCTCGGGTAAGACGTCTTTTCCTCCTGTTTTTTTTATTTATATTTTTTTTACTCCAATAATTACCTGTTTTTCTAAAAAATGTAAGTGTTGTTTCAGGGATGGGTCAGCTGCTGGTGTGGGAGTGGCAGAGCGAGTCCTACGTCTTCAAGCAGCAGGGACACTTCAACAACATGGCCTCGCTGGCGTACTCGCCAGACGGACAGTACATCGTGACAGGAGGCGACGATGGCAAGGTGAGTACTCAACACTTTCCCCTGATGCATACCGGGTTTCCACGGGGCTCTTAAAGTGCTCATATTCTGCTCATTTTCAGGTTCATAATTGTATTTTGAGGTTGTACCAGAATGGGTTTACATGGTTTAATTTTCAAAAAACACCATATTTGTGTTGTCACCCTGTGTTGAGCTCTCTGTTTTAGCTACAGAGTGAGACCTCTCACTGCTGTAACATCTTTGTTGGCAGTCGCACATGCTCAGTAGCTAGGTAAGATCACATCATCTAGCTAGCTGTTTGTTTCTACAGCTTCAGTAGTACAAGGCAGGATTAGCCGGGAGACTTCTTCTAAACGAGAGCACACTTCCAACTCTGCGTTGTAAGTAGTTCTTTTGTAGATTATGGTGAACTAGTGTGTGTTGTAGCAGTGTTTTGCCATTCAGAATGAGCTAGCATACTTGAGCTAGCATACTAGCGCTAGCCCTTGCGATTTTGACCAGCTCACCCGGAGACTGAAGGCAGGACACATTCAGAAACCGTATCTCACTCAAAACTGAATGGATGGGTTTTTTCCCCCAAGTTTGTATGTGTGTGGAAGCACCGGAGACACAAAATAACACCCCAAATCCCAGAAAAAGTGATTTTTATTTTCATAATATGGGCACTTTAAAAGTCTACAAAGTCAAAATCAAAATTTTAGGCCTTAAAAAGACTTAAATTGTTGTGTTCTAGGTCTTAGATAATTTCTTAATATTCCTCTAATGCTCATTGAAATGTTGTTTTGTTTCCGTCTGTCGTGTTGTAGTTCTAAACATAACCACTTTATATTGCAGCCAGTCAGCTTTCGTGTTATTGCTGCGAGTCTCTTCCAGATTGTACCACAGACACAAAATGTTGTATGCTAGTTCATCAATGTACCCGACCTGTGTTCAGTACTATGTACAACAATGTTCAGTTTGAAAAATGTCTTTACTTTGCAAGTCATTTTGTGACTGCATTTCCTTTGTACGCTTTTTATTATCTTGTTTTTTTTATGTTGCGATATAGGTCTTGAATATTATTCATAAAGGTCTTAAAAAGTCTTAAATTTGACTTAGTGAAACGTGCAGAAGCCCCGTACATATTTTTATGAAGAAGTAGAAGTCATATTATTATTTCAGGGGCTTGAAAATGTAAAAAAAGAATGCACCAAAGTCTTAAAATAAATGTTTTCTTCCATGCCTTTGTGTCAGAGATCAAGACTGTGGTTTCATCTCCGCAGGTCAAAGTGTGGAACACCAACAGCGGCCTTTGCTTCGTCACCTTCACAGAGCACACCAGCAGCGTCACCAAGGTAACCTTCACCTCCAGCGGCTTCGTCATCGTCAGCGCTTCTCTGGACGGGACGGTCAGAGCGTTCGACCTGCACAGGTAACAAATGTGATGGAGATTGGGGGACTGGAAAACAAAGAGAACTGGAATGCCTTTTGTGTCTAAAGAGAAGTGACTTTTAAATCTGTGCGTGTCCGTTTTTATTTATTACAGGTACAGAAACTTCCGGACGTTCACGTCGCCTCGGCCTGCACAGTTCTCCTCCCTGGCAGTAGATGTCAGCGGGGAGCTGGTGAGCGCAGGAGCCCAGGACTCCTTTGAGATCTTTCTGTGGTCCATGCAGACAGGGAGACTGCTGGAGGTAGGCCCATAATGACGTATAGAAATGCGGCTTTTGTTTAAATATGCTCTTATTAAGGCTGACTTATATTGTGATTGCAATATGATTCACGATATTGGAGGTAATGATCATTTTTGTATCGTCATTTTTTTTATTGAAGAATATATATATATTTTTTAAATGATTACAGTTTGATTTTTGCGAGGATCTGTACCAAACAACGATTTTTTTCTTCAGTCTGTAGGATAGGATTTGTAGGCTGGGACGTCTGTGCAGCACCACAATACTTCATTTAGAATGGGTCGACACATTCATTCATTGCCTTTAACAAATATTGTGCCCCCCCCCACCCCTGCGATTTTGATAATGCGCAAGTCCATATTGCGATTTCGATACAATTGCCATTAATTGTGCAGCCCTCGCTCTTATTCACCTGCCCCGCCTCCTCCCTGTGATTGACCAGGTCCTCGGGGGTCACGAGGGTCCGGTCAGCTGCCTGTGTTTCAGTCCAGTCCAGTCCATCCTGGCCAGCGCCTCGTGGGACCGCACCATCCGGCTGTGGGACATGATGGACAGCTGGCAGGTCAAAGAAACACTTCCTCTCAGCTCTGATGGTAAATACACTCCCTGTGTCTTTTTTGTACTGCCACTAGGGGGCAGCCAAGCTCAAAAGAGTTGAGTTCTTGACACAAATAGGGCGTTCCCACTACACTGCAGGAACTTTCCCAGCGGACCAAGAACCTTTTTGCGATGGATAATGTAAGTGACCACACTCACTGTGCTTTTGTGTGTGTGTTTTTTCTTCCCCCTCAGGTTTGTCAGTGACTTACCGCCCTGATGGTCAGGAGTTGGCTGTGGCCACTTTGAACGGTGAAATCTCTTTCTGGAATCCCCAAACAGCCACACAAACCGGCTCCGTGGCCGGACGCCACGACCTGGAGACGGGCCGCAAAGAGACAGATAAAATCACAGCCAAGCAGTCCGCAAAGGGCAAGTGAGTGAGAGAATTCCACTTATTTCCTTTTGTTTCAATCCGGAGAGGAAACGTCTGATTTGATGGCCTTTTTTGTGGAGTTTATGATTCAGAATGCGTTTTCTGCTTTTTGTGCTTCCAGGTCCTTCACGTCGCTTTGCTACTCTGCGGACGGGGAGTCTGTTTTGGCGGGAGGCCAGTCCAAGTTTGTCTGCATCTACAACGTCAAAGAGCAGATGCTCATGAAGAAGTTTGAGATCTCCTGCAACCTGTCCTTTGATGCCATGGAGGTACGGCATCGCCTTCAGCTCAGTCCACACATAATGACATCACAAACTTAGTTTTAGTGGGAAGGGCGTGCAACTGCTGTCAACTGTAGATACAGAGAAAAAGATAGTAAAATAGTCCTTCATTTAAAGTTTGTAGTTGTTTGATGTTTCCTGGGATTTAGACCAGTGGTTACAAACAGACTTACTTGTTCCTTGAACTTCACCAAATGTGGTCTTGCGTTGCCTTCAGGAGTTCCTGGACCGACGGAAGATGACTGAGTTTGGCAGCCTGGCTCTGGTGGACGAGGGAGCTGGAGACGGAGACGGGGTCAACATCAGCCTCCCTGGAGTCAGGAGAGGTACTTAGACCAGCTGTTAGTAGTATAAGTATATACAGTATAGAGTTCTTTGTTTATCCAAATAGAGGGTAAGGAATTTGCAGTCACGCAGGTGCAAAGATCAACTTTAGGACACGAAGGACCTTTTTATTGTTGCTTGGAGATGATTCATGTCTTGTTCCCTAATTCTCTCATGCTGTTGCTTTACTTAACTCAATGTTCTCACTTCAGTTTGTTCTCTATATATCTTCTTTATTTTGTTCTTTCTGTTTATCCTTACAGGTGATATGAGTTCTCGACACTTCAAGCCAGAGATCAGAGTGAGCTCGCTGCGGTTCTCCCCTACTGGTAGGTTGGCATTAGCAAGTTTTGTCCGTTAGAGTAAAGTCTGACAAAAGAGATAAAAAGTTTGCTTATGTTTTGGAAATATAAGCATTTAAATGAAAAGAAAATTAAAATTAACTTTTGGTCTTTCAGTCATTCAACTTTAATGCAGATCTGCAGAAGTTCAGGAAGGTCTTGAAATATTATGGGGGGGAAAAGTGTATTGGTGACATTCCATCCTGTAAATGTGCTTACATTTAGAGGATGTAATACCAACAATATTTTTATGTTTCCAAGAAAATCCAAGGGAAAACTGGTGTTGGGTAGTTTTAAGTGTTTCCATCTTTTGTCAGGGCGTAGCTGGGCGGCCACCACCACTGAGGGCCTGCTGGTCTACTCCCTCGATGGCTCTCTGGTCTTTGACCCCTACGACCTGGACCTGGACGTGACGCCGGCCAGCATACGTAAGCAGCTGCGGCTTCAGGAGTGGGCGCCGGCCATCGTCCTGGCGTTCAGACTCAACGAAAAAGCCCTCAAGCAGGAAGTATTGGAAACGGTGCCGCACGAGCAGAGTGAGTGAACGGCCCCGTTGTTAAATTGTCTATGAATTTCCTACCTCTAAAACTGATGAATAATATGGATTGTTTGTGTTCCAGTCCCAGTAGTTTGCGGCTCTCTTCCTGACATTTACGTGGAGAAGCTGCTGGGCTTCGTGGCGGCGAGTTTGGAGAAGTCGGGCCACCTGCAGTTCTACATGACCTGGGTCCAGAGCCTGCTCATGCTGCACGGACAGAAACTCAAGAACAGGTCTGTTCTCAGTCCCTTGCTACTACCTAGGAATTTGTTTTGTCAAGTACACAAGCTCCGGCACAAGTACTGTCTCCGTATAATTGTGAGTGACCGTTGTGATTATCTTTGTCTGGTGTGCAGGTCAGGAGCCATACTGCCCACGCTCCAGGCGCTGCAGAAGAGCATCCAGAGACACTTTGACAATCTGTCCAAACTGTAAGTCTCAACTTTTAAAAGTTTAACTAGGTATTTGTCCATACATTTCCCTGTTCCTGTTCCTTTAATGTCATATTATACTTTATATTATAGTACAATTGGCCCCAGTGAACCCACATTTTTGTTTTCTTTGTACAGGTGTGACTTTAACACGTTTAACATTCGCTACGCTGCGGCCCTGTCGAAGCAGAGGGGCCTAAAGAGAGCAGCTGAGGAGGACGAGGGGGGGGAGGAGGAAGATGAAGAGCTGTCTGAGGAGATGAGCGTGGCCTCCTTGGAGGATGCAGACTTGATGCTGTAAATCTGAAGCCAATCCACCTCATTCCACCAACATGGACGATGTCACTGCAAATGAAGAAAAATAATGTTGGACTGTAAAAGTGAACAGATTTGTGTCTACTTCGAAAAACATTATGATTTTAAACAGTTTTTTTATTAAATACATGTAAATGTGTGTTTTTGTTTTCTTTGGCCTGTATTCAATTTGATTAAAGCCTCTGAACACCCACACAGGTGATTTTAGTCAGTCAGGTGTTACTCTGACTGATTAAACTCTGCTCAGGTTGAAGTGGGCCGGTGCTTAGATGGGAATTTATTGGGTCACACATCTTTTCTACCAATAAGAATGATAAAGGTGTAATTCGTCCTGCCCTAACATGTGCAACAAAGCTAACAAGAGAACCAGGAAGATGTCAATCAGTCTAAACACACCCACACAGTCCTGGGAAGAGGTCCAGCCAGATTGACTGAAAACGCCTGTGTTCAGGGCCTTTAAAATCCCGCACGCAGGTGATTTCACTTATTTTGATTAGACTTCATCTCTGACTGGGGGGGCTTGAGCTCTGTCCACATTCAGCCTGACCAGAGGTCTAATCAACCAGACAAATGAAAAAACAAAAGTTAGATGTAAGATAGCCTTATGGCATATGCAGTTGAAGATGCTTTGTAGGCAACCAGAACCAGCATCTTTAGTATCTGAACCACCTCAACTGGATTCCCTCAATTCAATTATACTTTCTAGGGTTGCACCTACTAAAATTTATTTAGTTTTCAATCATTTTATTGTATAAACATTTTTAAAGAAATAATGTGAAGTGCTAATAAAGTTACCAAGGCCCAAAGTTACAATCATATGGAACGCGGAAAACCACAAATAATCGCTATTTTGCATATAAATAAATTTAAAAAAAATGAACATGAACTACAACTTGAGACTGAATCAAACTGCCATAACCGGCAGCACTTGCGGCGGCGGAGCGGAAGAGGCGGAGTTTGAGCCAAAATGAGGGAAAATAAGAACATGTCCGAGTCCCCTTCTCAAGCGGGAAAAGAAATACCAGCGAAAAAGCAGAAATTAAGCAGTGACGAGAACAGTAACCCCGATTTATCAGGAGACGAGAATGTAAGCAGTTAAACGATGTTTCTTTAGCGTCAAATCCAATAAATTGCTTCTAGCCAGTTAGCATCGTGCTGAAGTAGCCGGCCGGCTAAAGTGGTTAGCTAGCATCTTTGTTCATCTGTACCGGCTAGGTGTAACGTTAACTTAGCTATGATGATATCAGCTGCTAACCACTTGAGTCTGTCTGCGTTGTGACTTGGTTAATTTAATAGTTGTTGAATTAGGGTTTGAGAGATGATACAAAAAATAACGGGTTAATGAGGGATGTCCTCTAATTACCAACATGGAGGGCAGACAAATGCCTTCTTGCCTTGGTCTCTAACGTTAGCAAACATTATGTCCCTTCTGTCAGCAGATTTAAGCTACACAAAATTAAAAATTAAACCACTGGTGCAAGGATAAAGTTCTTCAAGGCTAGTTCCCCTAGACTTGGAGTAAGCCATGTAAATGCTGCAGCAAAATATGTATTAGTGAAGCAGCTAAATACAGTAACAAGATGATAAAATAGATGTAGGCTAATGCAGATTATTGTAACTAAATTTTACAAAATAACATGTTCTGTGTGCACGGTTGCTTGTCACTTGTTTGTAGTATGTCTGTAACAGTGTAAAAACAGCTCCAGATACTGGTAAGACGTGATGGTTTAGCTTGTAAAGGTTCCTACTGACATGCAATTAACAAATACTGACATTTTTGCAGGAGAAATCTTATATCCACACATATCCACACATCACCTGTTTTTTGTGTGTGCATTTGCAGGATGATGCTGTCAGCGTTGAGAGTGGGACTAACGCAGAGCGCCCAGACACACCCACGAACACTGCCAACGCCCCGGGCAGAAAGAGCTGGGGCAAGGGCAAGTGGAAGTCCAAGAAGTGCAGATATTCTTTTAAATGTGTCAACAGCCTGAGGGTGAGTACAGACGCCACCCTGAACAGTTTGTTGAGTCCAAGTTTCCTCATTTCTTGTACCAAAGCCTATTCAGTAGATTTGGGGTTTTTTTCTATCATGTTCGAATTATCACCAAAGTATTTTTTCTTTTTACAAAATATACACAGCATGTTGTCCATTTCCCTTCTCCTGTATCAAACCTACAGATCCTGCTTATGAAGCTGCTTACATAACCATCCGTTAGGTTTTTACAGGAGTAACGTTACAGTCTTATCACACGCTGAAATAGCCAGCGTGTGTTAGGTGATTTGTGTTCATTTCACCCTCTGAACTTTGTGAATAATGACATAATGATATCTCCAGGAGGACCACGGCCAGCCGCTGTTTGGAGTCCAGTTTAACTGGCACAGCAAGGAGGGAGACCCGCTGGTGTTTGCCACAGTCGGGAGTAACAGGGTAAGTGACATGAGTGATTCATGTGGTTTTTCTGTGACACTGCACAGGAATGTGCACAGTGGCGCATTTTGTTTGGTTGGTTGGACCACAGTATTTGGGTGTGGATGGCGCAGTGGATATGACGCATGCTTTTGGTGGGGGGGGAGAGAGAGGTTCAATTCCCACTGCGATACATCAACCAATGTGTCCCTGAGCAAGACACTTAACCCCTAGTTGCTCCAGAGGTGTGCAACTTCTGACATATGTAGCAATTGGAAGTCACCTTTTGTCTTGTTCCATACTTAACTGGGGCTGTCTTTTCTTCCCCAGGTAACTCTGTATGAATGTCACTCTCAGGGAGAAATGAGACTCTTGCAGTCTTATGTCGATGCAGACGTATCCTTTTACTTGTTTTGAGATTCTTTGTGAACTGTCTCCTCCTTCATTGTCCTTCTGTCACTCAGACACCGTTTCAGGTCCACTTGGTTTTGTTTTTAACAGCTACTATATAACCTGGATGACAGACATATTTAATTGCTTGTCAGTGGAGCTAAACCCAAACAATCACTGCATTAAGGTGAGGTCATACTTGAAATGTTTGCGTGAATGTTTAACACAATCATATTTGAAGATTAAAAAAAAACGGGGATTCTGTCAGGTTAAAAATGAGTGGATCTCTGCAGGTTGGGGGCAGGGTCACTGGTATACAGTAGACTCCCACTATAGAGGGAAATTCTGCTCACCGGGAGAGTATTTTGTTTTATTTTCCTTGACTAAATGTGTGTAAAGGCAGATGAGAATTTCTATACGTGTGCCTGGACCTACGACACAAACACAAGCCATCCTCTGTTGGCTGTCGCCGGGTCCCGTGGCATCATTCGGGTGATCAACAACATCTCAATGCAGTGTATCAAGGTAAAGCTGTGTTTTACAGCCAGCCTCACATTTTGTCTGGGAGTAACACAGCACACACTTGGCCATCATTACTCCATATATTCTTTAAAAGTAAATGCATTGATTAAAGATGCATTTAGTGTACCAGACAACCTGTCACGAGTGGTTTAAGTACGATGATGGAGAGGGAGACACTGTCCTTTTGTGCCTTGGCTTGTTTTGGGGAGCCACATGTGACATTGCCATTTGTTGGGAGCCATTTTAAATGTAGTTTTTCTCCAACCTTTCTCAATGTGAATGTTTCCTTTTTTCATTACAAGTGACCCAAGTTCAGATTGATGTTATTCAGAAAAAATGCATCTTTGTAGTTAGCTGAATCATAAACCATTTATCAAAAATGATTCCCTGTACATTAATTCAGTTTTACAATGATTGTAACAATGTAGCAATGGCAATTAAATCAAAGATCGTGTCTACAATTACAACCTTTTTTCTTTGTTCAACTCCAGCATTATGTAGGTCACGGAAATGCCATCAATGAGCTAAAGTTCCATCCAAGGGATCCAAATCTCCTCCTGTCTGTTAGCAAAGGTAAATAACCTGCAATAACAATGCAATTACACTATGACACAGAAAAGCCAGTGAGGGGATGGTATGTCACGTGTTGTTTTGTGAAGTGAATACAACATCACTGACATGTGAAAAGGCCGTGTGTTGGATGCAAAAACCTCAACCTTGATGGCTTTATAGATCAAATCTCGATACTAACAATTTTCTCTCGCCCATGATTTGTTACTACCTACTTTGTGGCCCCAGCATGTCTATAAAGATTTTTTATTACGAGGGCCATATGAAGTGTAATCTTTTATTTAATTGGGTGAATGTTGACTGGGCACGTTTCATGTTTTTCCAGTTACAGGCTGCTTTTTAAAGTTGTTGAATTCACAGCCCGTAGGTGCCCCAAACATCAGCCTCGCCCCACCGAAAGTGCATTATGATATATTCACTGTTAGATCAGTGTAAAGGAGGTGTCGCTCATTTGTTTTAGCTGCTACCGCTAACTCTCTATCACTACCGACAGCTGCAAGTGATCAATTAGTTTCAGCAGTTCACCTTTGAGAACATAATACGTTAAACCACATGTTGTTAGCCAGATTTCCTTCTTGTAATGGAGGCAAAATGTGTTTGTTTGACCAGAAAAATTAACCATATACTTGATCCAGATTTTTGATCAACTCCTAAAGGGAAATAGACCTTTTTCACGGCAGACATGTTGACATGTCATAGTAGGAAAAGTACAGGTGTATTCAGACCCATTAATGATGGCTGCATTCCTCTTAGGAGAAGCCCTGGTATTGTTCATGCTGACTCACTGAAATAGCTCACTGGGACACTTGATGGAACTGAGCCATTGTTAAGATTATCAATTTCAGCTGTGCTTTTTCTACTATGACAAGTCACCATGTCTGCTGTGAAAAAGGTCCATAAGATGATCGATTTAATTCTTGACTGAACTTGTTTCCTCAGATCATGCCCTTCGTCTATGGAACATACAGACGGACACGTTAGTGGCAATATTTGGCGGTGTGGAAGGGCATCGAGATGAAGTCCTGAGTGCTGTGAGTGTTTACTTAAATCAGCCCCTCGGTGAATAACAAAGCTCAAACAATACCTGGATCTAAACATGCTTTATTTGTTTTTATAATCCCGCTGCAGGATTTCGATCTTCTAGGTGAAAAGATTATGTCATGTGGGATGGACCACTCCTTAAAACTTTGGCGAATCAATTCCGAGAGAATGCAGAAAGCCATCCGTGGGTCTTATGAGTACAACCCCTCAAAGACAAACCGGTATAATACAACACCATGTCAGTTTTAGGCTGTCACATCTTCAGATTGATTTATTTCATCATCAGATTGATTTATTTCATTGTGTGTTTTCTTTAGGCCTTTCGTCTCGCAGAAAATTCACTTCCCCGACTTCTCAACACGAGACATCCATAGGAACTATGTGGACTGTGTGCGGTGGCTGGGGGATCTTATTCTTTCCAAGGCAAGTTAGTAGTCAGTGTAAAGATTTACAGTGGCTTCAAAGTAAAAACTTGACTTAAATCTACTTCTTTTGGCAACTAATTCAACACACAGTGTGCGCAAAAATTGGTCCGAATTAGAGATGCACCGATTGACCAGAATTGGCCGATTTTCACGTGACCGGCCATGACCGGAGACCAGCAGGTCAGTCTGACGTATGCCGATTTTATGCCGGTCAAATGCACTCGGGCGCCGCATGATAAACATCACGCAACATCAGCATCGCACATGCACACGCACCGCCGCTCCATCAGCTGTTTATGAAATGTCATAAAGTCGTAATTATACACGGCTCTGCAGAGCCGTCTGCTCTACTGATCTCAGGCCAACAGTCAGCCGCTCTCTCTCCCCTCTGAGGCTGAACAACTGGAACCAGAAAACCGCACTCACAGCTACAGTTTATCGGAAAATAGCGTTGGGCACACTGACTTTGGTGAATGTGCTGTTTATCAGACCCCAGATGAGACAAGAAGCTAACGTTGGCAAACGCTGCGGTGACTGTCCCTGTCTCTGATGCCCCGCTGCAGGAGACTGTGTGTATTCCTCCGACACGCTGTATTAACGTTAGTTTTAAAACGCTTTCCAGGTTAGTGGGAATGCATACCGCTCCAAACCAACATTAAAAACGTAGTAATCTTCCCTCAGCGTTTAGTTTTGTTGCTAATTTGTGTGTAAAATGAGCGGTGACGTTAAATCATCTGTTTCAGGTAACAGAACTCTAGAGTACCGTCTATTTGCTGGATTGTTCAGTTGTTTTTTTTTTTTTTTTTAAAGATTAGATTCAACGTTATTGTCATTGTGCAGAGTACAAATACAGCGAAATGCAGTGAATTTTCCACACCAGGAGTAATTTATATAGTTCTGTTTTATAGCGATAGATTATCTGTTCAAAAAAATGTTTTATGTTCTATGTAAAATGTTCTATTAAAGAAAAGAGAAAATAAGTATTTGTGTGTGCTGTAAGGTGGTTAGAAAATCGGTATCGGCTGTCAAACTCAATGAGATATCGGAATCAGCCTAGAAAGTTGTAATTGGTGCATCTCTAGTCCGAAAACCTTCTGATCTTAAATATGTTCTATTCTGAAATCACATTTTCTGGCAAAGTGGTCAAATTAAAAACCAGCTGTGTATGTAGTTGTAACTATTTAATAACATGCTCTTTATTTATCTGTTCCCGTCTCACTGCAGTCCTGTGAAAATGCCATTGTCTGCTGGAAACCAGGAAAGATGGAGGACGACATCGATCACGTTAAACCCAATGAGTCAAATGTGACGATTCTGGGGCGTTTTGATTACAGCCAGTGCGACATTTGGTACATGCGCTTCTCCATGGACTTCTGGCAGAAGGTTAATTTTTCACATTTTTCAGCTGTGTGTGTGTGTATATATATATATATATAGAGTCATCTTACAGGTCTCATTTAGTATTTTATATTTTTGACCAATTGTGAACACGCACAAATAAAGTAATCTTAAATTTGGTCTCCTTTGCTGCTGATTGACAGATGCTGGCTTTAGGAAACCAGGTGGGGAAGCTTTATGTGTGGGACCTTGAAGTGGAAGACCCACACAAAGCAAAGTAAGTTCATCTATCTATCTATTTATTTATTTATTTTGTCGGTTTTAATCCTCATTGACAGCCGGAACACTCCTTCTGTCACTGATGATGATAGTCAGCTAAATACTGGTGTGTGTAATCATTACACAACACTTTAGTGACCCAGGAAACAGTGTGATGTCATCATCTCAGCCAAAGTGAACAGTCTGGAGTGGCAGCTTGCGTGTTTGTAGGTTTGGTCTGTGAGGCTCAGTGTGAAATGCCTGCCGCTTTTTATAGATTGCAATCAGCATGTATGGATTTTTCCCAGGCTGCATTTGTGAAAATGTCTGGTTAAAAAACTTCAAACCGTCTCCTCTCTGGTCTCCAGGTGCACCACACTGACCCTCCCCAAATGCACATCGGCCATCCGGCAAACCAGCTTCAGCCGCGACAGCAGCATTTTGATAGCCGTGTGTGACGACGCTTCAATCTGGCGCTGGGATCGACAGCGCTGAAGTAGTAGTTTTGGTTCCTGTTGCTTCCCATCCTCCCAACCTGTTGCCCTGTTGTACAGACCTACACTGCAAGAAATGTCTGTTTGAACATTTAATCTTACGTGTGGTCTAAAAATACAGTATTTCCTTAAAAAAAAAGAAGGCGAGAATTTATGCCAGGCAAAAATCGTGCCAAGGCAGGATGAGATGATTCCTTTTGTTTTTATTTCCTGTTTGTCTGTTGGCAGGATGTTTTAAAGATACGCTTGATGTCTGAACATTTTATATCCAACAAAACATCAGTGGAGATCTGGCAATTATTCCTTTTTAGGTCAACATATTTGAGCCACAACAGTAATAAAAGATGGACTTTGTTCCAAATCATAGGTGAAAATTTAAATGTTGAGGAGCAGGAATCATATCTGCATGTTGGGGAAATGTTTACCTTCAGCAAAGTGCCTTATAGATTTCTATGCAGTCTCCATTCATTAAAAGTTTATAAATGAATCAATAACACCAGCTTAATCAAGTGGAATCATCTCTGGCAGGTTTTTTGAGGGAAAATTAGCTTTTAAGACACACCTGATGAAATGACCAAAGATGGGTTTTCTTTGCAGTGTGCCACATTTTATATTCATTATTTCACACAAAAGACATGATTTTGGTCCTTTTTTTTTTTTTTAAAATGCCATCTTTGTTTGCTTTGATGCCCTCTGTCCTTCCACCTCCACACATACATACTTGACAGTTTTTTTCAATTTACTGTAATACCGTTTGACGTTGGAGGCTTTGAGTACACTCAATAAAACGTATTTTGTAAATATATACTTGAGTCAGTTTCTGAAATTGAGTATTGGCAGTTGGCACTTTTATTTGGCTAAATCTAAAATTGTTTTAAGTCACTGTTAGTATTTTTCATTTGTAGCTTTTACATATTGAGAGGAACTTAAGCACTTACATTATTACATTTATGAACAATTCATCCACACTGGCTTTTATTTTGAAAATTACTACCTATAATCACCCTATAATAAAGTCTGGAATGGGTCTTCCGCCTTTATTTTACGCGGGTATTATACTTGAATTTATTTGGACTTGAATAAAGCCTATTTTTCCACACATAGCCTATTATAGTTTATTCCTCTACCACTCACAAATTACAGTATAATGGATATTACGGATCATCTTTAAGGCCTTATGCTGATATGCGTCGTGTTGGACCGTGTAATTGAGTCTTTCTGCAGAAGTCGTAATTGGAGGCTGCTTTGCCCGCCCTTTCCTCATGAACGTCCTCTGACCAAAAACTCCAACTCCAAAGCTGAGCACCAAAAAAAAAAATGACGTTGAGCCGGAGTGCGCTCTTATCTCCAGGAACAGGACGGAGCGCTTACCCACTGCGGACTTTTGCCCTCCGACTTTGATAGGTGGAGATAGGCCAAACGACAGTAGAGCAACACGAACATGTTTTCTCCAAAGTCGCCTAAAAATGTGTCCAAGTATGTCTCCAAGTCGTCGCACGGCGCAGGGGAGCAGATGTGTATGGTTGAATGTAAGCCCGACTGCACCTGTAGTATCCACCCGGCCGGCAGCTGCTGCAGGGGACAATGTGCGCCCGAGTTGAAGGTAGGCCTCCGGAGAGCTGCGCTCCATCTGCAGCTGATGTTACACTGTATTTAAAAGTTTCATTGGGCCAGAAATCCATCTGTAGCAGTAGCAGGGATCCGATTCTTTTGGCACAACCGATCAGAAGAACAAATATGGAGACTTTACCTATTGATGAGTTTTTGTGAATACATGCAAAAGGTCAGAGCTGCAATCAGTATTAGACAACAGAGGTGGAAGGTACTGTTTAAGCACAAATCTGTACTTTACCTGAGGATTTCTACCTCTTTCTTTACTGCAGTACAGAGGGAAATATTTCTCCACTTCATTTATCCGGAAAGATACTTTAAAAATTAAGATTTTACATGAAAGAAAACTGTCATTGGTTTATAACATGATGCATTTTTGTAGTAGTAGTATAGTTAAAATGCTGCCCACACCTGAATGCATTAGTAATAACATACAACATACTGTAATACATGCTGTCGTAATTCAACACTCACGGGCCATTTTTCTGCATTTCTGCGACTTGTAATGGAGTATTTATAGGTTGCATTATTGCTACTTGAGTAAAGGATCCAAATAATTGTTTCACCACTCATTGATTTATCAATCAACAGAAAGAAAATAGTTTTTTTTTTTTAACTTACTGTGAAATGTGGATAATTGTACCTCTTTAGGCCTGTTTCCAGATTCCAGATTCAAACGTTTAATTGTCAGGAATTCCTGATGCAAAGCGTCTGTTTTAAGTGAATGAAGTTGGTGATCATGCTCATGTATCATCTGTAACATCCAGCTCATGTTGCTGTGCACATTGAATGGGCGTATTGTATGAGCTTTGGACAAATGCCACCTGAATGTAACGTAGTCATGCAAGTCATTGCATCTCAGACGGGTTAAGGTGTCAAGTGTAATCAAACACACTGATTGTTGCCACAGTTACATTAACAGCTTGTATTCAAATGTTCTATAAAGCTTTAGTTTTAATGTTACCCATTAAGCATGTCATGTTTATGTTCAACAAGATGTGTGCCATCTCCCTAATAAACAAGAAAAACAATGAATGATTAACAGTAAGAAACATGACTAAAAAATGAGATTAGACCACAGCAGTAGTTTGGTAGCACATTTCTTAATAGTAAAAAGAAGAAAAAAGAAACAGTTCACTTAGTTACAGTTAGTCACTTTTACCTATCACACACAGGGACCCTAAATTATAATAAACACACATGAACTGCCTTCTTTTTAGTCCACATCACATTTGGACTTTTCTGTGTGCAAGAACTTTGTTGTAATCGAAGCAAAACAGATGGGAATTTTTCAAAATGAGTTTACTGAAAAGTACATTGAATATGAGATGTTAAAGACAACATTTTAATAGTAAAAGGAAACTTTCTTTTAAAATGACATTCTAACATTGTTAAAATCAATGGAACACCTCAGATTAGAGTCACTCCCCTCATGCTGCATTCAAGTCACTGCAATAATATTGGAAGTTACCATGTTTCCTGTTGTATCCCTCCACTTAGTAAATTCCACAGACTAGAATTAAAAAAATCTATATATAAAGTCAACTTATAGCCAATCGATGATGCTGAGCCAGTAGATTATTACAGTGGATTTGTTTGATTGGTGCAAAAGCTATCCAATCGTTAATATGATGTTTTTTGTAAATGTTTGTCCTGATACACTGTCTGTGTGTGATTTATTGAACTTTGAACAGTCACTTGTGAACCCAGAAGTCAACATGTCAGTGTTTGCATTAGTCACTGTAACGCAAAGGGGCACTTGGGGATGGATCTGTAGTCACTGGTGTGTCTTATGTCTTGAGATTGGTATGGTTTATGTTGTGTAGCCCCAGTGGCCTAATGGATACAGCACTGATGTTCTAGCAAAGTAATACATGGCCAGCTCTGAGGATGCCGCTGTACAACTAAACAACATGCGTACAGTGCCTTTCATGGTTCTGATGTGTACAATTGGAGAGCTGTCCAGCTGTGTAGCCCCAGTGGCCTAATGGATAAGGCACTGGCCTCCTAAGCCAGGGATTGTGGGTTCAAGTCCCATCTGGGGTGATTTCAACTTTAGTGGCTCAGTAGAAGTGTGCTGGGTCCATAAATCAGACATTAATGGGTATAAACCCATCCTCTGCTGCATTAGTTTAATCATCATAGAGCTATTATTACCAGACAGGGAGCAACAACTCTCTATGGGTAACAAAGCATCTGATACTTTTCTCTGTTTCTGACATTGGCAAGTTGTTTGTTGCTTTTGTATTGAAGGTTATTGATTTATATTTATATGTTTGGCTTTGTCAATACACACAGGATAGTAGGTTCTAGCAAGTAATACATGGCCAGCTCTGACAGCTAGGGGAGGATGCCACTATACCACTGAAACAACATGCGATCACTGCCTTTTATGATTTTGATCTGGACAGCTGGACAGCTGTGTAGCCCCAGTGGCCTAATGGATAAGGCACTGGCCTCCTAAGCCAGGGATTGTGGGTTCGAGTCCCATCTGGGGTGATCGATAGCATTTTATCAGATAAAATCTACGGTATACTTCCAGTTTTCTGGGTTCAAGTCCCATCTGGGGTGCAAATCATTCTCTACTAGAATTACAAAGGGTTGTGACACACTAGGGAAGTTGTATGTTTTTAATGTGGGTCACTGTGTTTTTTAAGTCCACTCTCTGTTTCAACCAGAAAACATGTCAATTAATGAAATGGAAATAATCATCAAATATGTGCTGTGTTGCTGCTGCATTGATTTCTACTGATTTGGATTTTTAAAGGAGAGTGGGCCAAATAACTTTCTTTCAGTAAAGCGCACAGGAGAGAAGAGCTGTGGGCATACAAACTGCAGAGACATTTGCAATGTTCATTGGTAGTCAGTACAGCCCCAGTGCCCTAATGGATACGACACTGGCCTTCTAAGATGGACATTGTGGTCCTATTTGGATTGAAACCATGCTCTGCTAAGCATGTGCAGAAAGATGCTATTCCAAAATGCATGTGATGGCAGAGAACGAAAGGATATTTTCCGTCATGACTAATCAAATAAATTATAAGACATTAAAAAGATGCTTTCCTGTTTGGAGTACAGCTCCTAAACATGGGGTTGACTTCTGGCGTCAGTTCTGTGAGGTGCCAGTGATGACTGACTTTAAGCAGAGTCACGTTGGGAGGCTTATGTGAAGGGCCAGTCATGAGGTTTTTAGGCCCCAAACCAGCTGCTGGGCTTTTTTCCTGCTGGACCCTATTTTGGATAACAACCTATTAAGGGAGTGGAGGTGTGATGTCGTATTTTAACCATTTAAATTTGAATTTATCACCTTATCCAGCCACCTCCTTTTTCAGTTTACATACTTAGAAATCAGGTCTTTGTTTCCAGAAAGAGACCAGTCCAGCCAGCATGCATGAACAGTGGTCTTGCTATGTTGGTTCACAGAGAGATTAAAACTCTTGGTGTGGCAAATGGTTGCTTTACCCACGAAGCTTAACTTTCACATCATAACATCTTAAGCACATCAGGGACTCGGAGAGGTGTTCTAAAGTTGTCTTACAGTGCTGTTAGCTGTAAGTAAAGAATTGATGTTATTTCCAGGGCCACATGGAAAACTGCGGACACAGAATTCTGCAGATTTTTCCCACAGATTTTCCTGCAGATCTTTTGCAGATTTTAAACAAATTCATAAAAAAGAAGAAGAAAGTTAACACTTCTCCAGCCCAAGCAGAAAAACTGTCCAAGCTGAAATTCTGCAGTTTCATTTTCACTGCTCAAAAGAATCTACAGATTCCATTTGGGTCTAGTTATTTCTGTATTTTTATTTTTTTGAAAAATGATGAACCAGTAGCCTTCAGTTTATACCCTTTAATCATTTCCAGGCATGTCCTAAAAAATAGATAGATGGAAAGAAAGATGTATAAGCTGACATATATGATACCATGTTGATTATTAAATCAAAGATGAGACCATATGTCAGGTTCAGGACACTTTAACTTATTAAATCAAAGACGGTCAAGCAAGAAAACGAGACTCAGACGGCAATGAGCAGTTAATAGACATTTGCAAAGGGGAAGAACGCACGTGAGCAACCTTTCTCCAGCATTGCTCTCAGGGAACTTCAAATGTTTCTCTGCAAGAGAGTCGTATTTATTCAAAACACACACAGATTCACAGTTGTTGATACATAGGAATGCTTTTGTGTTGTCTATTCTAGGGGAACCAGGGCAAAGTGCGGGCGCCTGGAGGACATGTACTTTGAGTGACCTCGGCCCTAAAGATGTTTACAACCCATGATTTGCTGCAGTGAGACACTTACTGTCTCCGAGAAGAGCAGCTGACACTCAGAGAAACATATATCGTGACAGCGTATAATAAGCATAGAAACGCAGATTGTTAAATGTGCATATAGAGAGCCTTAAGGTTAAATTATATTAAGACATTGCTACAAGGAAATGAGCTGAATAATATGGGGAGCATAAAAGGTTGAATAAGATGAATAAAAGACTTTAAAAAAGAATTCTCTATCATTTCCCTCCTGTTGTACATTTAACAAACATCAATAATTATCTCTCCAGAATATGGTTTTTAATAATTACATCATCACATGTACTCACAGGAAGGTTGTACTCTTATCAAGGAGAAGGCGAAAACCTTTCTGTTGAAAGGGGAAATTCCTTCTCGACCCTCCAATAGGAGCGATCGCTCTTTGGCCAAGATAAGTTTAAAGGGCATTATTTACAGGTGGTTTAACACATCATTGATTTGCATGGGGCCACATTTATACTGGTCAGTAGTGGCAGAGAGCTGTTGGTATTGACCATGTGCATAGTTGGTCAATGCTTGAGACATAGTTCGTTGTATCAGTGTGTGGACACAAGGCATTACACATCCTAGCACTATGAAGATTATTACCAGCACTGTCACAAGGGGAGTAACAATTTTAAGCAATAACCCATACCATGGTCCTGAAGTCAACCAGGAGAGGAAATCTCCTTTGTCCGCATTATCTGCCTCAGCAGCATCTCTAAGGGCAGTTAAATTGAGGATGGCTTGCTGAATAATTCCTGCATCTTTGTCATTATCTGGGATAAACGTGCAACAAGTAGCACCAATCAGTGTGCATACACCACCCTGTGCCGCCGTCAATTGATCCAACACTAGCCTATTTTGTAGGGCAACCAGTCGTAAGGCGGTGAGCTCTTGGCGTATTTTTGACAGGGCTGTTATGGTAGAATTCATGAACAGTCCCACTCGGAAACTGAATGTTTCCATTCTTAGCTCAACTTTACCCACCCCTAACCACGGGAAAAGTGCATGTACGACCTTCTGGCCATCGGTCCACAATTTATGATCGTTGGGGACGTCTGTTCCCCATATGCTATCATGATGTTCAAAAAACATTGCGTTTGGCGCGTGAGAGGTGGTGAAGCGTCACCATGTACGAGTGGTCTGCTGGTTCTACTGGAGCGCAACGACCCTCCTATCCCATCGGTAAATCTAGAAACATATAGGAGCCACACAGCCAACTGAAACCTAGCTGGCCATATACACCCAGTGCATCAGGGGCTTGGAAATAGGGTACACAAGTCGTACCAGGAGTTGCCTGGGTTGTGTTCAGCGTGCCATTGGGCAGCGGTGTACAGGGGGTGTGCACCACAGCGCAATGCACTCGGGAGACTTCTCCCATTTGTACCGGGTCTACCGTGTTTATGTAGACATGATTCTCATAGCAAGTATATTTAGCACCTGGGGGTATATGGACAGGACCATAGAGGGGACTATGTGACGTCTCGTTGTGCGGGGGTCCCATGAACTGGGAGAAATCTAATTTAGATACATTAACTGGTGGGGGCATTTGCCAATTCACGGACATGTTCATCAGGTGAGGTGATAAGGCAGAGGGTAGTGCGTGTGGGAAGATGGTGCTGGTGTTGGCGGGTTTCGGAACTACGTACGGGTTATTGGGGGCTATTGGCATGTGGGTGCACACATAACAATTAGTGTTGTTTCTGGATCTGGCTACGTATTTAGCATAACGATACCATAAGTTCAAATCGTAAGAGGAATTGTAAATCACTTTGTAGTCCCACATAGCCTCGTCATTGAGCACACCACGAGGCACAGAGTGCTGGTTTCCGTCCCTTTGTTGTGGCCACTGGGCCGCTGTCGGCGACATGCAGAGGGCCAGCAGGACAGAAAAGGCCCATCCCTTATGAGCACCCATAGCTGGAGTATAGAGTCTATAGTCACAGATGGTTTCTTCAGCGGACAAGGTTTTGATACCGTCCGATCTCCAGTCTAGTCGGGGTGCGGGAATGGAATGATCTTTTTACAGTGACTTTGGTGTATCCACGTGGATCGTTCTGCAATCTTTACTGCTGTGGGCGTGGTGATGAGCACAGTGTATGGCCCCTCCCACTTTGGTGATGACCAGCACTTCCTCTTTATCACTTTTATCAGCACTTGGTCACCTGGTTGCAGTCTCCGCACCTGGGGAGACAGGGAGGGAGAGATAGGCAGATTACATGCACTTTGAACGCTCCTATCTCTAAACACTTTGCACATCCACTCTGCCAAGAGGGCCCCTGGGTCATCACTTTTCTCTGCCCAGGGGACGCCATCCCACAACGGTAACACAAATGGCCTGCCATGAACCATTTCAAAAGGCGTCAGCCCTGTCGAGGGGAAAACACTCTGGCCATGGCTTTCCTGTCTGTTCCATAGTTTTCTTTAGCCTATTTTTTTACTGTCCCGTTCGTTCGTTCAACCAACCCTGCGCTCTGGGGGCCGGTAGGAACAGTGTCGTCTTAGTGCTATGCCTAGGTGCTATCCTAGCAGTGTCACTGTCTCATTTACAAAATGTGGACCATTATCACTCCAAATGATTCTTGGGATGCCATACTGTGGAATTACTGTTTTAGCGAGTGCTTTGGCTACAGTGATGGCGTCTGCTTTTTGTGAGGGTGCTATTATTACCCATTTAGAGAAGGAATCTACCAGGACTAAATAGTACTTGTAAGTACCACTTCGGTTTAGTTCAATGAAATCCATGTGTATGATTTCGAATGGGTGTGACCCCTTTAGGCATTTCCCTCTCTTTGTCTCTCTTCCGGTCTCGTCATCATCCTGTGCAGATGGGAGTGCCACACTCGGTGTGGGTGGGGGTGCCTCCTCAGGCTGAGGTGCAGGGAGGAGGGGCTGTGGGGGCTGTTGCGGGGGCTTTTTTTGTCTTCGTGGTCCAGTCTCATCATCTGGATGTATTGTTAGAGCCGCTACAGCACATTCTATATCTGGACCTTTGTCTGCCTTAGTAAATTCTGCAACTGGACCCTTTTTTAATTCTTTCTCTCTTTTCTTTCTCTCAATCTCTGCCTCTCTTTTGACTGCCTGCTCTTTCCACATTCCTGCTGCATGCAGCTCACGCTGTATTCTCCTTCTCTTTTTCTCCTTGACTGTCACTCTTTCCTCAACATACAATCGCTCTAGTAAACCAGTCACAGAAGCTAACCTAAGCTTTCCATCAAAACCATATTTTTTCACCCATTCATTCACAAATTGTACGCTTCCCGGGAAGGCTCTTTTCATGAATTTCACATCTTTAGGAATGGTGACACTCTGATTCTGACCCATCTATCTTCCTTTATTTCACAACTCACAAATCCCACAATAAACAAAAACAACAACTGCGCTGCACCAACCTGTGTTCCTTTTTCTCACCAAAAAACCCACAAATAGCCACAATTAAACCGCTATGCAGCTACAGTCTTGTTGCTTTAAGACAAATATCAAATAACATAACCCGCTATGCCGCAACAACCTTATTGTTTCAGACAAAGTAATCAAATACAATAACCCGCTTTGCAGCAACAACCGTATTGTTTTCAGACAATTAACAAACAAAACAAACCAGCCACAAATTATACAATAACCCGCTATTTAGCAACACAACATAGCAAAACAGCAAAAACACACAACAGCAAACTTCAGCAAACTCAGCAAAACACAAACAGCAATTATCAGTGAAAAACAAAAACACCCAGCCAGACTTCTGAAAATACTCAGAACGGCTTCAAAACACATCTACCGTCTCCCCGCTCGGGGAGAATTGTGTCGCTCGGTTCTGTCCCAGACAGATAGAAAATATCAAATGATATTTCCCCGTTATTTGCTTAGCTTTGTCCCAGACAGAAAATAAACATCAATGATAGCCTTACTATGAGCTTTTTATCTGGCCCCAGGCAAACAGAAATATTACTCAATAATAGTCCCAGACAGTAAGAATAAACATCAATGATACTTTCAATTTAGCTAGCAATAACTGGCCCCAGGCCACTGTGCACTTTTTCTGCAGTAGACGCTGTGCCCACTCAGAAACTCAAAACTGCATCACTCACCCGTGTCTGTTCGCTCCTTGACCGTGGGAGTCGTCACCGAGGGGCGCAGGGCAGCGTCGGACCAACCTAGGGCCCCGTCCCGCGAAGGGGTGGACGGCTGTCGACAGATTCTCAGGCCTTGATCGAGCGCGGTCCTGGACTCCTCAGCTGTTGACTTCCCGGGTTTCGGCACCAGAAAATGTCAGGTTCAGGACACTTAAACTTATTAAATCAAAGACGGTCAAGCAAGAAAACGAGACTCAGAGGGCAATGAGCAGTTAAAAGACATTTGCAAAGGGGAAGAACGCACGTGAGCAACCTTTCTCCAGCATTGCTCTCAGGGAACTTCAAATGTTTCTCTGCAAGAGAGTCGTATTTATTCAAAACACACACAGATTCACAGTTGTTGATACATAGGAATGCTTTTGTGTTGTCTATTCTAGGGGAACCAGGGCAAAGTGCGGGCGCCTGGAGGACATGTACTTTGAGTGACCTCGGCCCCTAAAGATGTTTACAACCCATGATTTGCTGCAGTGAGACACTTACTGTCTCCGAGAAGAGCAGCTGACACTCAGAGAAACATATATCGTATTGATAGCGTATAATAAGCATAGAAACGCAGATTGTTAAATGTGCATATAGAGAGCCTTAAGGTTAAATTATATTAAGACATTGCTACAAGGAAATGAGCTGAATAATATGGGGAGCATAAAAGGTTGAATAAGATGAATAAAAGACTTTATAAAAATGAATTCTCTATCACCATATTCTTGTCCAAACACATTTTTTTTTTACATGAAGCCATTTACACTGCGAGATCTGAGGTCAGAATTTCAAAATAAAAGTTGATGTAGTAAGTGTTTGGGATCCTTGCAGACTATTTCCACACCTAAATTCCACTGACACATGCCATTTACTTAATCTCCAACCATCTCCAAAATACAGAGGACATGACCTCAGTTATTAGTCAAAATTGCAACAGCTGCTAATTAACTTTTGGGATTTCTGCTCATTGAGAGCGGAGATTTGAGGATGGAGGTTTAAAACAAGGGAAGAAGGAACACATAAACCTCGGAATGGGGTCAAGTGGGGCTTGTTGAGTAGTTGAATGGGGGTTGGCTTGTGGAATCTGTCCCTTCTGTATTTCTTGCCCTGAGGATGAATAGAGAACAAAGACAACAAGGCAGGCAAGCCTACATCGATGGAACCGGAAATTAAAAGTGTGTTGTCTTTGTTCCTGAGGCAATGCAGCCAGTAGTCAACATATTACAAGGTCTATTGTACAGCTACTATCCTGTGGTTTGATAGCAGGAAGTCACAGCTGTTATGTTATTTTAAGATGTAACAGGTTATATACATGACGGTTTTGCAGTTGCAGGGGACGTGAAACATAAGTTAAGATTTATTTATTTATTAGGACAATGCAGTTTTAATCAATTAATCAACATTTCTGTAAATGCACCAGTGTTAGCCAGACGGCTAGTTTTCAATTCTAGTTCTAGTTACCTGGCATGCATGTCTTTATGGTACAAGGAAACCCACGCAAACACGGGGAGAACGTGCAAACTCCACACGAACTCCGCAGTGCCTACTTGCTGTGAGGCAGCAGCACTAACCACTGATCCACCGTGACGCTCGTAATGTTAGGCCCCCATCCCCAGCCCAATAACTTTCATTCAGTCCCTAAATTGACTTTATTTCTTTCATCTTTTCAGGAGAAAGGCCCTGCCATCGAGAAACAAGGCCTTGACAATTTGGCCTACGAGTACGGGAGTCAGAGTGAGCTCTACCCTCCACCCAAAGCTGCCTCCACAGCAACTTTGAAACTCCTGGGACTCGCCCCCAGGCACCAGGCCCATGCCATCGAGAGCAGAATCTGCCGTCTGAATGGCGTACTTGCTGCCAGCTTGTCTTTAACCAGCAGCTTGGCCAAAGTGGACTACGACGCCTCAGTTATCACAACCAAAGAGATTGCTCTGGAGCTGCAGAGTGCAGGATTCAATGTGGAGTCAGTGGTGCAGATCAGGGTGGATGGGCTGCACTGTCAGTCCTGTGTGCAGTCCATCGAGGGACAGATTGGTCCTCTACCTGGTGTTTCACATATTCAGGTGTCCTTTCAAAACGCCACGGCACTGATTGTGTATCAGCCTCTTCTAGTTACACAACAGGAGCTGAGAGAAAAGATTGGGGACATGGGTTTTGGTGCCACTTTATCCGCCGATGATCCATCTGGATATGATATAAGCTGCTGGCAGAGGGACTTATTGAACTCGACTGTAAACATTTGGATTGTAGGGATGACTTGCAACTCCTGCGTGCAGTCCATAGAAGGGAGGATCTCTCAGATGACAGGAGTGCGGTCAATAGCGGTGTCACTGAAGGAGGAAAAGGGAACGATAACCTTTGACCCCAGTCTGACAGAGCCGGAGCAACTCAGGGCAGCTATCGAAGACATGGGCTTCGACGCATCACTTGAAGGTAGGCAGAAATGTTTAATATAAAGCTGTAAATCAAACTAAATATGGTAATCATCAGGATAAAACACAATAAATGATTTTAGTATTGGAGCAGAGCTTTTTTAGTTTGAAAAGAAATATGACAATGTCTGTCCCTATGTACCTCTAAGAAGAAGTAATGGCAGGGATGCTCAGATCAGGGTTCCAACTAACGATCATTTTCATGATCAATTCATCTGCAGGCTATTTTCTTCATTAATGGATTCATTGAAGTGTCAGAAAACTGTGAAAAGATGTCCTCAAATGTCTTATTGTGTCTATCCAACTCTCCAAAACCCAAATATATTTAGTCTACTGTCACAGAAGGCAAGAAAACCAGCCATTTTTCATATTTCAGTTTGTAAATGGTACATTTGCCATAAAAAAAAATAATTTAAATAAATAATGACCAAAAAATGACCAGAATTGTGTTGTTGTCATTAGAGCTTTATGTACACCGTCCCACCCATGACTTATTGTGCATGATATGATGCATTCAGGAGAACTACTCTATTTATATCCTTAAAGAACCTGTTCATCACAGTCTGAAGATAGCTCAGACAGGTTGTAGCATTTGTAGCATATGTACAAAGAAAGCCAGTGGTACCTGTACCTGTTATGAGCAAAAAGACTTTGATTAAATCCTTTCCAGTACACCTCATGTTCACCTCAACTCAGTTTCCACCGGTTACCATGGAAACCAGACAAGTATGCTCTTGAGTGAATGGAGGGCTCTCGCGCCGGCCGGGGCGTTTTTGTTGGATTTAATGACAAAAAACTGCTTGCCAAGACGGGGAATTAACTCTGCAAATCTGCAGATTATGAGCAGATTCTTTCATTTTCAGCTGTTAAGGTAGAGCTGAGTCAAAGTTTTTAACTAAATCTGTAAGAAGTGCAGCTCCTGACTTGTACTTATGTTTAATTCACACCTTAACCATAGCAGAGACGTTATATATTATATTTTAGTTTGTTTCTATTGCTTTAATAATATAAACAAAAGCTGGAAGTTCACATTCCAGCAGGATACATTAATATGAAAAGTAACAAGTAACTACAGCTGACGAATAAATGTAGTGAAGTAAAATATTCCCTCAAAACTGTACTTAAATAGTAGTGAATGTAACGTGAATGTACTTCCTCCACTGAAACGGGGTAGCTACTGCAGTATATACCCTGTCGTTTGTCTTTATCCTGACACACTAAACTGTCCATCTCTATCTATCTACCTTTAAATGGCCGATATAAAAAAAGCAGGTCGAGGTGCTATGTAAATACTGTGAAAGTATAACCCAAAATACATGTATAACCCTGAAAATGAGCAGAATATGGGCCCTTTAAACATGGTGCTGCCACTGACTTTGTTCCTCCTTTACTACAGAACCTGCGTCTGCAAAGAACATCCAGGGAAGTGAAAAGTCCAGGCATGTTACCTCTGGACTTTCTGACCTTTCCGACTTGCAAGTGCCCAATAAGCCGGGTGTCAGCAATGGCACTGGATCACAGGCAACCTCTGGAAGCGAGATTAAAGTACAAAAATGCTTTATTTGCGTAATGGGAATGACCTGTGCCTCCTGCGTGGCCAACATTGAGAGGGGCCTGCGCAAACACAAGGGTAAGGCCAGCTCAGGTGTTGTCATATAACATGTGTTTTAGTTTGCATAATGTAATGGTAGTGTTTCAGAAGGGGGGCACTGAAATATGATTTAGTTTTAGTTTAGTGTATTAGTTTATAATATCGTGGACAGTCACCTTTAATTAACTGTACAGTAAAAGGAGCAGCTTTAGCCCCTACGGCTAATTTCCAGCTGTAGTCCCCGGCCAGTTGATAATAGGCATTTTCAAATACAAATTATTATTGTTATTATTTAGCAGAATTACTTTGTGTTGGTCTCTCCTATCCAATATTTCCTATATTTCTAAGCAGATGTTCTATGCTGTATTCTGATAAAATCCCCCCCTGTGCCACCCAACTTAAAAAAACCTGGAATCGCCCCTGACTTTGACTTCTAGGAATCGTCACGGTGTTGGTGTCACTCATGGCTGGAAAGGCAGAGGTGAAATATGATTCAGAAGTCGTGAGTGCCGCTGCTGTAACTCAGCTCATAGAAGACTTAGGCTTCGGCGCCAAGCTGATAGAGGACAATGCAGTAACACATGGGAAACTGGACCTCACTGTAAGTCAGTTGAGAAGCATACAATACATGTACAAACTGGTTTCTCTGTGATTAAGAAAATACACATTATCTTACACAAAACGCCACAAAAAAGTCATGTATTTCCACCATTTTTCACTTGTAGATAACAGGCATGACATGTGCATCATGTGTGCACAACATTGAGTCCAAGCTCACCTCAACCAAAGGGATCCTTGGGGCCTCCGTCGCCCTGGCAACCAAAAAAGCCCAGATCATGTTTGACCCAGAAGTGCTCGGAGCTCGAGATATTATCAAGATCATTCAGGTGATAATCACTTACATTTTAGATTGTATTTCAAACCTCCTCTCCTCTTGACATGACAGATTCTGGTTTATATTTCTCATTCCAGAGTCTTGGTTTCGAGGCCAGTCTGGTGAAGGCGGGCTTCAAAAACAACCTCGATCACACGGAAGAAATTCAACAGCAAGTATCTGGTTTAAGATTGTCAGAATAAGTTCACTTTTAAAATATCATCTTTCAGGCCTCCAGTGTTTTTGTGCATTCTATAAAATCTGATCTTTTCTTTTTTAATAGACTTTTTTCCAGTCTGTTAATAGCCAATTTTAGATTAGATCAGAAAACTGCCCTGCATACGGCACTCTGCCTATGCCTATATGAAAATGATTTTTAAAAAAACCTGGAAATATACAGTAAATTTTGTATAATAAAATGCTATCAATCACCCCAGATGGGACTTGAACCCACAATCCCTGGCTTAGGAGGCCAGTGCCTTATCCATTAGGCCACTGGGGCTACATATATTAGTAGGTATCCTGTCATTCACATGTCAATATTCATTTCCATTACTATTTCTCTGAAAGTGTATGTTCAATGCCCTTTACAATGACAAACATGCACATGGAAATTAATAGAAATCTGTGCAAAGGTAGCAGATAATAAACAAGAAAAAGGTGTCTTCTTTCTATAGTTTGACACGTCTGATACCTCTCCAGGTGGAAGAACTCCTTTTTGTTCAGCCTTGTTTTCGGCCTGCCCGTCATGGGCCTCATGATCTACATGATGGTGATGGACAGTCAGCACCAGGAACACGGAGGCTCCATGCCCGAGGAGCAGAACCTGCTGCCTGGCCTCTCCCTCCTCAACCTGGCCTTCTTCCTGCTCTGTACACCTGTGCAGGTAAGGGAACGTGTCTGGGGCCGGGACCTTTTTAAGAGCTTTGTATTGTAATTGTTAGGTGTTTCCTTCCTGTAAGAATGGGAAAGTGATTGGTTCCTTTATGCAGCCATAAAGTATGAGGCCTTTAATGAAATATAAATGCATTCATAGCATTTACATGGGGGTACAAGAGTAGGAGAGTTCAATTAGAGCTTGTGTTTACCTCAGAGGGGTCCTAACCCTCGAGTTGTCTTCCCATCCAGGAAGTAGTCAGGAGACTGTTTTAAAACAAAAGAAATGCTATTAAATTGAATAAAACACTCAAAATTCAATGAAAGAAATTATTATTTTTACCTGTGAAGAATGTTGTATGGCTTCCATACAATGTCTATGCATCCATGTTATTTTTGGGCAATTTGGTTGTAAGAAACCCATATTTCTGATATAAAAAAACTTTGAAAACAGGACAGCACAAGGGTTAAGTAAATCAAGTAAATTGATTGAATTTTAAAGCATGTCTTAACCACTGGATAGCATTTGGCTCAAACTGGGGTTAAAAACATGGCAAGAACTCTCATTAATGAAAGTGCCATCCATTCCTCCTTTGCTTGCAGCAACAGGGACATTTATTGAAGAAAAGGAAAGGCAGAGATTTTGTCATTAAATCTGTTTTTCTTCTCTTCAGATCTTTGGAGGCCGCTACTTCTACATCCAGGCTTATCGCTCGTTGAAACACCGCACGGCCAACATGGACGTGCTGATTGTGTTAGCCACCTCTATTGCCTACATCTACTCCTGCGTGGTCCTCGTTGTAGCCATGGCAGAGCGAGCCAGCCAGAGCCCCGTCACCTTTTTCGACACTCCACCCATGCTGTTTCTGTTCATCGCACTGGGACGATGGCTGGAACACGTCGCAAAGGTTCAAATAAAACATATATACTTGCACTGTACTTTTGAAATTGACACAAATGTGTCGTATTGCTGCTGTTTGAACATTGGAACTATACAAGTAGAGTTTTTGAAGAAAAGCTTTAATGTTTTTTTTGTAGGATGTACAGTAGTTCCTTCATGTCATGAGTTAGACATTGTTGTCGATGAAACTGCCATGTGGCTAATCTAAAGGTCTTTTATTTTGAAACTTCAATATTATTAGGAAACCTTTAAATAATCACCAGAAACAAATGAGTTTGTGGACGACATAGTTGTTGACCTTTAATGTCTTGCAAGTGGTATTATTGGAGTTAGTATTTCTAAGACCACATTACCCATAAGCCCTTGCTCTTCCTCTGACATTTGCTTTCGAGAAGAATGCCTCCTTCTACATGTTTCTTAGTAAATTCAGATTTTTCCAGTTTCCAATCATTACATTATTATAAAGTGTTTTTAATCTATTAATATGTGCCAGAACAGTGCACACAGCACCTTTAAAATAATCCATAACCATGAGACCAGACCATGATATAATGTTTGTTTTTTCTGCATTTTTAGAGTAAAACCTCAGAGGCTTTGGCCAAATTAATGTCACTTCAAGCCACCGATGCCACTGTGGTCACTTTGGGACTTGAGCACTCCATCATCAGGTAGTCCAAAAGCATTTCATGTGAATGACAAATAGGGCTGGCTATCATTAAAATAATGTCATATCCCGTACTAATACCAAAACCGTGATTTCGATACCGGTTCCTAAACAATACAAAATAAATTACAACATTACACATTATGGCAAAAAGCTTGTTTATTTTTCAGCTCCTCTCTGTGTAACGTAGAGTTTTTCCTGCGTGTCTCTACGACGTGTAACGTTAGACAGCCAATCACAAACATTATTAGATCTTGGTAGAAGCATGCTGCATGCTTATTGGCTCACTGAGGCTGATGAGATTTACTCCTTAGGTATTGAAATTGGGTATTGAATGATGAGGCATTTTTCAATACTCAATACTTTAAAGGCAATTCGGCCGGTGCCTAAAAAGTATTAAATTCAGTACCCAGCCCTAATTATGAATGAATATATACTAGATTTGAGATGTGCAACTGTAACTGCATTTGCATGCTTCAGTGAGGAGCAGGTGGAGGTGGAGCTGGTGCAGCGGGGCGACATCGTGAAAGTCGCCCCAGGAGGAAGGTTCCCTGTTGATGGGCGAGTGATTGAGGGAAGCTCCATGGCAGACGAGTCCTTGATCACAGGTACGAGGATGTGAATGTATACCATGTTGATAGCTGATGATGGAGGACGTTCAGTTCCACATTGCTGCCTGTTTAATTTAGTTTTTAGGAATGGATTCAGGAGTCTCTTAAGGGGGCAGTTGACAAGTGTATTATTGTAAAAGCAATGCAATTTAGTAGGCTATTAGCCCTTGACATAGTTTTTACAATCTTTTAACTTGAATTAGTGTTGGCATCAGCTTCCTGGTGGTTACCTATGTCAAATTGTGTCAACACAAGCAGCAAATTCACAAATGTCTGCTCTCTGATTGATACTGTTTGCTTTTGGTTGATTTTATAATATTTGTAAGTAAGAAGCATAAGTAAGTAAGAGTTGGCGGCAATCCTGCTTCTTACATTGTGATGTAAAAGCAGTCATTGCATTTAGAATAGTTATAAATAAACCTTTTCAGAAATAGTATGATAGTATTTTTAATGGTTGCGTCAGCTGGCACCATTTACCTCCAAGTCATTAAGGACATAAAATCTGATTTTACAGCCTTAGGAATTATGTTATAATAAAAACAACCAAATGAAATAATTTAGGACATTTGGTTATTCTATTTTAGGAAGGACCTTTAAATTAAATAATTGTGTTTCGGATTTCTATACTTATCAGGTGAGCCGATGCCTGTCAGTAAGAAGGTGGGCAGCTTGGTGATTGCCGGCTCCATCAACGCTCACGGTGCTCTGCTGGTGGAGGCCACTCACGTCGGTGCAGACACAACTCTGTCTCAAATTGTTAAACTGGTTGAAGAGGCCCAAACCTCCAAGGTAAGAGGCAGTTTAAACTTTCAAATTTTCACAATTTCACAAAAAACATAGTAAAAGTCTTAATGTGTAGGATCAAACATTCTTGATCTGGAACGTTGAACGTTATAAAAAGAAATACAAGTGATGGACAGTGTGCAAGAATCCTTGTTTTCTTTCCAAGTCAACATTTTCACAAATGGTAACACAGTACTTACTGCTTCAACTGCAAAAAACAAACAAAAAAACATTCACGTTAGTCCTCTAATATCTAATATATTCAGCATTCAAACACAAGAAGAGAAAAAATCGGCCAATTCTCAAACTTCAAAATGCAAAAGTGTCTAATTAAAATTATTTTAAAGAAAATTAGGAATTTACCTCTATTTATAATCTACATAATTAGTGAAGATGGATTTAGGATATCCTTTTCACTTGGCCAAATATATGTACACACATGCACAAATGTTTACATTTTCATTATTAACAGAAACACTAGAAAGACAGAAACAGAAATGAACATAAAGAGCAAAGATGCAATCGAGAGTTTGGTAACATGTAGTCCAGTAGAAATATTTCCTGTGTACTCTCATGTGTTTTGCTCAGGCTCCCATCCAGCAGTTTGCAGACAGGCTCAGTGGTTACTTTGTGCCCTTCATTGTTATCGTTTCTCTGCTGACGCTGGTGGCCTGGCTGGCTATCGGGTTTGTCGACTTTGATATTGTGAGGGAGAACTTCCCGGTAGGTGCGCTCACAAATGTTTTCACATGCAAACATAAGCAGCTTTCACAAAGATTCAAAAATTTTTTTTATATTACTGTAATAACACATTCTCCTCTTCCCAGGGTTACAACCAGAACATCTCCAAGGCGGAAGTTATAGTTCGCTTTGCCTTCCAGGCGTCCATCACAGTTCTGTCCATCGCCTGCCCCTGCTCTCTGGGGCTGGCAACCCCGACAGCTGTCATGGTGGGCACAGGGGTCGGAGCCCAGAACGGGATCCTCATTAAAGGAGGCGAGCCGCTGGAGATGGCTCACAAGGCAATGCTCTTTACATCCTAAGTCTTAAATTGTTTGTGTGCACATTTACCCTCCAAAGAGGAATACAAGACACCCATTGGTTTTGGTGACTTTTAGCCCCATTTGTGACCTCAACTCTCCCTAAATTACTTATTTTTATTACTTCTGGAGTGTTACTTTTTTCAGCTGCAGGTTTCAGGTCTTCAAAGCAATTTTCATAATCTCACAGATGTGTAAAGTCTGGCCAGAATGATAAAATGTTGGCCTCCAGTAAGAGAGGGGCACAGTTTAAGGAATCCTTGGATTTAAACTTTTGTTTTGCTGCAGACAATTCGTTTATCATCCTGGGCATCTGTTAGATCACAAACAAACAGAAGATGCAAATTGAAATTGCTGATGGATATCGGCTAAATAAGTAAAGTTTGTGTTGGGAACGCTCTGTGACTGAATCGGTACCACCATCAGTCCACTTATCACACAAAGATGATCAAAAGGAAAATTAAAACATGAAATCATGACTATGCTGTTTCTGCTCCCTCAGATCAATGTGGTGATGTTTGATAAGACCGGTACGATCACAAACGGCGTACCACGGGTGACTCGTGTGTTGGTGCTGTGGGAAATCGCCCGTATGCCCCTGAGGAAGATCCTGGCATTGGTCGGCACAGCAGAGGCCAGCAGCGAGCACCCGCTGGGCATGGCGGTCACCAAACACTGCAAAGAGGTGAGAGTAATGCTTCTTTGTGTCAGTATTGGGTTTACAGCTAGATTTCAAAGTCTACTTAACAACAAGTTTGTGTTTGTATGCTCTGTAAAGCTTTGATAACTGTTCTAACATTTGATAACCTGCGTGTGCGTGTAATAGGAGCTGGGCTGTGACTTGCTGGGCTACTGCCGGGACTTCCAAGCGGTACCCGGGTGTGGGATCAGCTGCCGGGTTTCCAACGTGGAACATCTGCTGCAGCAGCAGGGTGAAGAGCGCTTCCTGCTGCCGGGAGCCACCACCGACGAAAGCAGCCTGCTCTCTGCCGCCGAGGCCACGCCTGCAGGTCTGATGGCTTTCAGTGTCTGGGGATACACTCTGGATTATATGTTTCATATGTTGATTATTGTGCAAGCTCAAATTTAATCAAATTTGTACTTTATTTGAATGATGTTTTTCTGCGGAGAATACATCAGCCTAAACCATGGCGTAGAGCAGGCCAGTTATCTCAGATGGTTACAGCGTGGTGCTAATAATGCCATGGTCATGGGTTCAATGGCCACTCTTTAGATACTGGTTAAGGATTCCCATTTAGGAAGACCTAGTGCGTTGGGCGCCTGTTTTTAACAGTCCAATTGTTTGGCCTGTGGTATTGCTGCTTGTAGCTTACTCCAGAACCATTGTACCCCAAAATTACTTACAGAGTGCTCCCTGACCCTGACTGTATAATACTAACTTACTTTGTACTTCTACTTCAGAGGAAAACATCGTACTACTACATTTTCCTGACAGAGAAATGTTACTGGTTACGCTGCAGATTCAGATTTCACTAAAGTATGTGTCACATGTGGTATTCAAAGGTCAAAGGTCTCATTGAAAGTACACCCTAAGATGGAAGAAGTCCTTGTTGTTAACCACAGGTTACAACTATTGAACAAAAATATGTTAATTTAGCCCTGGCGCATGGGCTATTTTGCAGAAAACAAATAAATACAGTATGCTTCAAATGTCACTTAACTCAATGATATTCAGTTATGTTTGTACAATATTTCTTTGCTTTCAGTTGAGCTTATGTCCTACTCTGTCCTGATTGGGAATAGAGAGTGGATGAGGAGGAACGGGCACCACATCGGAGCCGATGTTGATGCCGCCATGTCCAGCCACGAGACCAAAGGGCAGACTGCTATCCTGGTGGCTATAGAGGGTGAGGATAAAATCTGCAAACTGGAACAACAACACTGACATTTCCTTTCCTCCCTTATCTTGCACCTCGTGGTTTGCTGTGTGTGTGTGTGTGTGTGTGTGTGTGTGTGTGTGTGTGTGTGTTCTCTGTAGGTGTGCTGTGTGCCATGTTAGCCATCGCAGACACGGTGAAGCCAGAGTCAGCGTTAGCAGTGTTTACCCTCAACAGCATGGGCATCGAGGTGGTTATGATAACAGGAGATAACAGGCGCACAGCTAAAGCCATCGCCGCACAGGTAAAACACATTCATATAGGGTTCTAAAAAAAGGCTCCTGAATATATGAAATGTAATCAAATGTTTGTTCGATCACAGGTGGGGATCAGAAAGGTGTTTGCAGAGGTGCTGCCTTCACACAAGGTGGCAAAAGTGCAAGAGCTGCAGGAGCAAGGCCGGCGAGTGGCCATGGTGGGGGACGGCGTCAACGACTCGCCAGCCCTCGCTCGGGCCGACGTCGGCATCGCCATCGGCACGGGCACCGACGTGGCCATCGAGGCGGCTGACATCGTCCTCATCCGAGTAGGTGACTCGCTGTGACTGGCAGTCTGTGTGGAGATCCAGCGACATATTTAAACACCGACCCCGAATAGTCAAATATGCGATCCTTCGATCGAAAGAGCCTAATTTGACTGTCAGTCTCACAGTCGAATCGCGTCGTAAAGCCCAGTTTAGACCAAAGGTTCTGGACGAGACAAGTGTAAACTTGCAGCTACTTGCAATGCACCGTTCTGCAACTTTCTGAAAGCTGCCAGTTTACAACAATGTGACGAGATGAGACGTGTATCAACTCCATAGCAACGGCTCTTTGTACCTCCGTCCTTCCGACCTTCAGGCTGTTTTTGTTGCTGAATATCATTAAATATTATTTATTTAAATATCGATGTGGACAATGTTAGTGATAGTGAGATACTTGCTACAGCTGCATTTGTAGTGATGAAACGGAAAAAACTTTTTATTTCTCTGATTCACTGCTATGTTTTAACAACGCTCGCTCTCTTCAGTCACTCTCTAGGTCGCTCGACCATATACTGTGCTTGCATTGAGCCGCCGGTTCAAACCACTGCATCTTTTCCCTGCAACGTTCTGCGTGAGCACGGAAGGCTTGTATCATGTGGACGAATTAGAATTCCTCATGGGGGCGACAGAAACTACGCACTATAGCTTTAAAGTGGGTAAATAAATCAACAGATTTCAGTGTCATTTTCCATTAACAGTGACCGACGGCCGACCCCAGCCACATGATTCGACGATAGGCAAGACTTGACAATTCTGATTTGACTATGAAAATTCTTAATCGGGGTCACCCCTAGTTTAAACTGAACTTTTTACCCTATGCAGAATGACCTGCTGGATGTGGTGGCCAGCGTTGAGCTGTCGAAGAAGACGGTGCGGAGGATAAGGACCAACTTTGTCTTCGCCCTAATCTACAACCTCGTAGGAATACCCATCGCTGCAGGTGAGGACCGATGATACACCAGCAGTCAAATGATGACAGAATCTTCACTATCTGCAGAGATTTTTTTATCAGGCAACTCAACAGGTCGTAAAACTGGGCTATACACTTACTGTAGTGGACACTCTCACTAGGAAATACAGAGGTGTTTAGATAATCATTTCAGAGAGAGACAGAGAGAGAGAGAGAGAGAGAGAGACAGAGAGAGAGAGAGAGAGAGAGAGAGAGAGAGAGAGAGAGACAGAGAGAGAGAGAGAGAGAGAGAGAGAGAGAGAGAGACAGAGAGAGAGAGAGACAGAGAGAGAGAGAGAGAGAGAGAGAGACAGACAGAGAGAGAGAGAGAGAGAGAGGCAGTTGTGTGCACGCATTGCCTGTGCGAGAGAGAGGGGAGCTGCAGGAAGAGGTCTCACTCATTCTTTAAATTCTGGGATTTTTTTTTGCATTCTACCCACTGCAGCTTTAATTCTCGTGGAGGAATACATTTCTTTTCTCTCAATTTTTCCTTAAGTCACATTAAAAGATAATTAATCAAGGCAAGGCAAGGCAGCTTTATCTGTATAGCACGTTTCAGCAACAGGGCAATTCAAAGTGCTTTACATGAAAACAGATTAAAAAATGAAAAACAGATAAAATACGAGAAAAAAAGTTACAGTGCAGTATAAGAAATTAAACATTGAAGAGCAGTTAAAACAGTTAAATATATAAAAGCAGATAAAATAACTTTCCTGGACTCAGTGATCCATTTGTTGGAAAGCCAAAGCTTTTTGACCAATATGACAGATATCTCAAGCAGTCCGGTCCATATTTTCTAACCATCTCACCCACTATGGGTCCAGATGCGTCGCACGGCTTTGAGGTTTCATTCCCCATATTTACAGAAGCTTTTCTTGAGTATACTCTTATCATTTTTGATGTGGTCGTCACCGCAAAGCTTAGTTCTTTTCTTCGGTAAACCTTGTAAAACCCGGAACAGCCCTGCAGACAAAAATCTCTTAATAGTCCAGAACGTGTTCTTAAACTATTTTATTTCGTCTGCAGTCTGTCTCTAAATAGTGAAGAACTCGCTCAGAGTGTTTATAGACTATTTTTTTTCTTTTTAGGCCTTCTGCCTAAATTAGTTAGTTACTTCAACTAACTTTTTGACCAGCCCAACGTCTGTCTCTTCTGTCAACTATTGTCATGCCTGCATCAGAGATATGTCCATTACTGCAAAAGAATGTCACCGGAATAATCATAAATTCAATTCTATTATTTGTTTTAGGAATGTCTCTTTATATGCTTATATAGATTGTTATACAGTGTCAACAATGCAGCTTCAGTATAAGAAATGAACAGTTATTTAAAGAAAGGCAACATCAAAAAGATAGGTCTTCAGCCTTGATTTAAAAGAACTGAGAGTTGCAACAGACCTGCAGTTTTCTGGGAGTTTGTTCCAGATATGTGGAGCATAAAAACTAAACGCTGCTTCCCCCTGTTTAGTTCTGACTCTGGGGACAGAGAGCAGACCTGTCCCAGACGACCTGAGAGGTCTGGGTGGGTCATAGTGTAGTAGCAGATCAGAAATGTATTTTGGCCCTAAACCGTTTAGTGATTTATAAACCAGCAAAAGTATTTTGAAATCAATTCTTTGTGGTACAGGAAGCCAGTGTAGAGACTTCAGAACTAGAGTGATGTGATCCACTCTCTTGGTCTTAGTGAGGACTTGAGCAGCAGCGTTGAATCAGCTGCAGCTGTCTGATTGATTTTTTAGGGAGACCTGTAAAGACACCATTACAGTAGTCAAGTCTACTGAAGATAAAAGCATGGACAAGTTTTTCCAAATCCTGCTGAGACATAAGTCCTTTAGCCCTTGATATATTTTTAAGGTGGTAATAGGCTGACTTTGTAATTGTCTTAATGTGACTGTTAAAATTCAGGTCTGAGTCCATGACTACACCAAGATTTCTGGCTTTGTCTGTTGTTTTTAACATTATCGTTTGAAGCTGAGTGCTGACTTTTAATCGTTCCTCCTTTGCTCCAAAAACAACCAGTACCAGTTCTTACCAGTATGGCATTTCTCCATGGAGATCTTTTCTTATCAGAGACAGTTTTAACCTTAATGGGAGCAATGGCATCAATAACATTTGTAATTTTTACAATTGAAATTGTCTACAAGCTCAGTGACTGAGACCCCTGAGAGGGCGGGTGTGGATGAGAAAAGCTGAATGAATGTTTCACTGGTGTTGTCAGTGATATACCGTTTTCTTATTAACTTTGTTTGGACACTTTTTTGCACAGAGATAGTGTCATTAAAGAAAACACAGGAATGATCAGAGAGAGCAGCATCAGTCACTACAACCTTGGAAATGTTCAAACCCTTCGAGATAATCAAGTCCAGAGTGTGCCCCTTGTTGTTTGTGGGCTCCGTCACATGGACATGGACATGGACAGTCAGTCCATAGTTCTCAAAAATACAACACAGTTCTTTGGTCCCTCTATCCTGGGGGTTGTCAACACGAATGTTGAAATCACCAGCAATAACTACACAGTCAAAGTTAATACAGATTATAGACAGCAGTTCACTAAAGTCATCAAAGAAGGATGCACAGTATTTAGGTGGCCTGTAGATAATTAGAAATATAGGTCGAGACGGGGACCTTAGCTGAAGAGCCACATATTCAAAAGAAGCAAAGTTTCCATAAGATATTTGAGTACACTGGAACGAGTCATTAAACAAAATGGCGACTCCACCTCCTTTCTTATTCGCTCTATTCTCACTCATAAAATTGAAGTTAGGGGGAGCTGACTCGATAAGAACAGCATCACTGTTTTTATGGTCTAAACAGGTTTCTTGATTCCAGCATCTACCAGCTGCTCCATCCGGTCAGTGAACCCCAACATGTGGCAGGGGGAAAAAGGGGAAAAGGCAGATGGGGAGAGTGATGGATCCTCAAAGGCGTCGGGGTTGGTAAGGGGGTTTGAGGAGTGTTGGATGGGTGAAAAGGGGGGTTGAGAGTTCTCGTCTCCGTTCTGTGGTCCTCCATAGTCAAATCTTTGCTCAGGTGGGGGCTGTGGTGGATCACTGCCGCACTATGTTGTGTCTTCCTCTTGTTTTGTTTGTGTTGATTTATCTTGTCTCGTGTCCTTGGCCGAGGGAGCAGATGTGTGGTGCAGAAAGTAAAGTAGGCTAGAGGTCAAAGGAAACAGCCTCCAAGCGTGGAATATCTGTGTCTAAATGAAGGCGGTTAAAAACTCCACATTCCCAAAAAAAAGGTCAGTGTTTTCCGTGGTATACATGGCCTGATTCCTACAGTACTCTGGAAATCAAATTGGTCACCAAAGAAGTAATGCTGAACCCACAAGAGATACTGATAATAAAGAAAAAAAGATTTAACAGGAAATACAACCAATTGTTTTATAGTGGCGTCTTATGGTGTGAAAGACAAAATCTGATTGCAAACAACACGACTTGCAGCCCAAAGTTACACAAACTAAACGAAGCGTTGGCTGCTCCTCAGTGAGCTTTAAGTGTGTGTTTGTTCAGTATATATTGTGTAAAAGCACTGTTGCCCTCTCCCCTGTTGGTTGCAGGTGTGTTCATGCCTGTTGGCCTGGTGCTCCAACCCTGGATGGGCTCTGCTGCAATGGCTGCCTCCTCGGTTT
This sequence comes from Sander vitreus, assembly GCF_031162955.1. NCBI lineage: Eukaryota > Metazoa > Chordata > Actinopteri > Perciformes > Percidae > Sander > Sander vitreus. The sequence goes on along the minus strand of NC_135878.1, from coordinate 1,401,008 downwards.
CAGTGGTTCTGTCCTCTTTAATGCTGAGAATGTGAGTGCATCGAACCTTTAAGTTTCCCTATTTATGAAGAATGGATGGTGTGCTGTTTGTTGATATAAGTTATTAGTAGTCAGTTAGTGTTGGAAGTCCCTAACTTGCTAACACTACAAGACACATACAACATCCCCCCAATTTCTACCTGTAAGAAACACGTTTTTTCCTCTTTCACAGTACTAGTACAGTGCCCGTTTGGAACGGGACAATTGCTTGGCCTGTGGTATTGCTGTTTTCAGCATTCTCCAGAACCATTGTAGGCCTACCCCAAAATTACTTACAGAAGGACCCCAAAGCACCTAGTATGTAACCACACTGTATAGCCTACTAGTGACTTACTGTGTACTTCTAATTCAGAGGAAAACTTTGTACTACATTTACCGGAAAGATAGTCTCCCATTGCCAGACCTTCCTCCACAGCGCTTTGGAGGAGGGTGGGAGGAAAACATGCTCTGGTTTATTGGCATTATTTTAAACAGATCACAATTGTCTTGGGCCGCACTAAGCACCGGACGAAGCAACGGTGCCTCAGCAAAATAGCCTCGGGAAGGAACTTGTTTTGGTGGAACGTGAGAAAACTCAGATTGGACAGATAGTCTAGCTAGCTATCTGGATTTAGCCTGCAGAGATCTGAGGAGCAGTTAACCATAGTCCTCATGCAGATTCAGAATTTACTCACAAAATATCATTATTAAAATGTGGAGTAATCACAGACATTTGCCTCATGAGTTCATGGCGGTGCGCCCCGCACAACCCAATCCGGCCCATTATGAGAGCCAATCAGCAAACATCTGCGTTAATCACCCACCAGAGACTATCTTACGGAAACAAACTCACACTGACAAAGACGGTGTGAGATGGTGTCATCTTTTATTACTATTTTAGCATACAGAGGTCCCCGATTTATTAGAGAGATGAATTCATCAAAATTGTATCCTACAATTTATATATGCATTCCACTTTTATTCCTTCCGTGGTGTATCCTATAACTTTTGATTGCCTCTCTTAGAAGTTCCATCATTTTTTTCATCACATGCAGGTGAATCTAATAACCATCTGTTTCCTCCAGGTATAAGAAAACCTCGGTGGAGCTGTATGAGGCGCGAGCGCTGGGCCAAATGAAGAGTCTTCGGTCGTCGCAGATCAGCACACATCTGGGTCTGTACGGCCAGCGGCGCAGCCCCGCCCCCCCCGCCAGAGCTCGGGAGCAGCTGAGCCAAAGCAGCGGCGTCCCGCCCAGCCAGGAACTGTCCTCCATTAACTCTGTCCCGGTGCAGGGCCGCTACTCGCTCCTGGATCACCGGACGGCGGAGGACCTTAATGTGTTGTAAAGAAGAAAAAAAGGGAAGAGGGACTTAGACGTCAAACAGTTTCTGGTTCTCATGTTTACCAATTGAGCAAAGCTCTTTGTGCGTAATATTTCTGTGTATTTATGTAAATAGATAAGGCTAATTGTGCACAGAAACTCTTATTTTGGCGAGGCACTAAAGCACTGTTATCGATGGCTCTAAGGACACCAAGTCTAAACCAATCTATAACTTTCGTATTAAATATGTCTAAACAATTAAGCTGCAAACACAAACACTAAAAGTGAAGGTATTACTGAAGCATTGTCATTTTATGCATTTTTTTCTATTTTCACGCCAGGCACATAAAGCAAACTCGCAGTATGAAATGGTTTGCTTGTGTGTAACTGCTATACAAATGCACTTTTACAATATTCATAACTCAAGGTTAATCTACACTGTTTTGAAAAAAAAGAGGCTCAGGTTATAAATAAAGCATGAGTTGATCGAGAAAAAATCAACCCATCGGGAACGTGTGTTTGTGTAACTCAAGCTAAGAGGAAAATATTTTCCCCCGTTGCTGTTTTTTAGATTGTCAGTCTTAAACAAAGCTTGGTGTGTAAAGTGCAGTTGTTTAATATAGAAGTGAAGAGGAAAAGGAAGAGGTGGACTTTCTGAGTTTTTCTTTCAAATGTATTTTGAGCTGTGCCAAGGATCATTAATGGAGTAGATTAATCAAATGATTCATGCACTCACCGGAAAAGAAAGAATCCATTTCACAAAAGATATATAGGCTGTAGGGCTATTAATATGACTATTGTCTTGCTCTATGCCCATAATAGACCTTTTTCCCAGCAGACATTTCGACAAGTGAAAGCAGGAAATGCACAGGTGTAATTTGTGCTGTGCTTTTCCTGCTAAGCCAAGTCTATTCATTATTTTCCTGTAATACTGACCGTAAACATTAGAAACTGCTGTTCACACACACACACACACACACACACACACACACACACACACACACACACACACACACACACACACACACGCCACTTTCAGGTTCCAGGTTCATTTCACCATAAAGGGTTTATGTGACAGCTTGCTTTGCTGTTCTTTATAGCCTATTATAATAATATTCAAATGTAGAGCTTCTGTTCCATGATTTACTTTGCTGCGTATCGACCCTACATAACGTTTCACTAAGAGAGAAATGTCATCGGAGCCACATGAACTGCTATTTCCTTTCATGGTGTTGCACTCCTTTTGTACGTGCAAAATGTGAACGAATTTAAAAAGAGAGATTGAGAGAGAAGTTTAAATCCTTCCAGCTTTCACACCTCGGAAATGGCTACGACGAGTGGACATCGGTTTGGGAAAGTTACAGAAGAGGAAGTTTCAGAGATCTTAAACCATAGCGACTGCTGTAGTCTCGACCTGTGTGTTGAGCCATGCACTTGTTCAGCAACTGCTTCGTCTCTGCATTGTAGAGGTCTTTGTATTTCTTTATCTACCGGTGGCGTCTTATGTTGCTCAGCTTCTGTTAGGGTGTTTGTTGCCAGGTTAAAACAATCCCACCGGGATACAGTGTCACGTATCGGATGACTGTTCTTCTGTTCCTGTTGTTCTGGTATTCCTACTGCATGTTGTTGCTAATTTGACAAAGTTCAACAAGTGTTAGAGCTTTTCTGTTCGTGTTACAGTTGGTGGTGTGTGTGTGTGTGTGTGTGTGTGTGTGTGTGTGTGTGTGTGTGTGTGTGGGGGGGGGGGTGTCAAAGAGTAAATATGATATCCTATTGCGTGGATGACAGAGAATCAGAAGGCACGATCTTTCTGTTGCTATCATTTTTGTTTTAATCATGGAAGTGGATTTGCCTCACAAACCTTTGTGTTTATTCTGAAGGAACTTTACTGATGCTTTTACATTTAATCTAATCTACACAAAGTATTGATTGCATCAGTCTTATCTTATGCAATCTTTTATCTCTGTTTTTGTGCAAACACATTTAATCTCAAGCTTAATAGGGTGCCAAAATGTATTTTACGGCATTTTTATATGAGCGCATGGCAGCCTGAGGAGTCCTTTGCTTGCTCAGCTATGCATCTGTAACCTGGCCAAGTTTAAGGCTGATACATGCATGCTGCCTGCAGATGAGCGCCTCTTTAGGATGCCAAAATAAATTCCGCCAGACAGTCTGATGGTCAGAGACATTTGAAAATGTCCTCTGACAGATGATGAAAAGGTGTTAGCTTCACTTATTTATTTATTTAGTTTTGAACATATTTTAGAGAAGGTAAAAAACAACCAATTGTCAAAAATCTAGTGGTGCGTGCCCTTGACTTTGTCAGCATGAGAATGCAAATCCTGTGACAACCAGAGAGGTCAAAGAGGATCAAGTCGAGCTCCCATCTGAGCTGTTAGGATGCCCAATTACAGCGCTGTACTGTACTGTAGGTCAGAGTACATTTTCCTGAGGACACATAATAACATACTTCTTTCAGACTTGCCATTTAGTCTTTTCTTGAGTTTTACCTCCAGGCCTAAAGTAAAAGATTTGTATTGTAACGGTACTATCCAGAGCAGGGCAGTATGTTTTCCTGTTTTTTTTAAAAGTCATAGAGACCCCAGCAGTGGCACAGTAATGTCAGTTCATTTAAACATACATGATACACACTGCCGGGAGCTTGGAAACCCCTGAGTGAAGATTTGTTTTCTGGCTATTCTGCAAAAGACAATCCTCTGATCCAAGAGCAGTAGAGGAGGAAGAGATTAAGTGTTCTTACAAAAGCCCAGAAGGATTCAATATTTCACTCTGCAAAGATACACTTAGCTGTGATATAGTTGCTTTTTTAACTTTTTCTTTTACAGATATAAACAAGCTCTTTGCTCTCCCCGGTTGGAGGGCTGCAGCAGCCTCTGATAAATGACCTGGTTATCACGGGTCGCTGAGGGCACTGACTGATTCAAGCTGCATCTTCTTTGTGTTGAATATTTATGACAATGGTGCTGTGCTTCAAAAAACAATACAGTAAACTTAAAATGAAACACATTATTCAAAGTGAAAAACATTTGGACTTTAGGTTTTCAGATTCACAAGAAAACAAGTATTTCACATGAACAGAGGTACTCTCGTCATGTTAAAGTTTAATTGTTTAAAATTGAAGTTTTAAAATGGACCAATATTTTTGAGCAAATCCAGTTGTCATTTTTGCAAATTTAATAGCTTTACACATCCATAAATAGACTCCAGTGATGCTAAAAACAACATTACGTGTTTCAGAAGAAGTCAAACTGGTAGAGGATTGAACCAAATACATAAAGAGGATTATTATCATGAATAACCACCCACTGCAGTACAGGTATGTTCTTTCCAGGAATCACCCCAGATGGGACTCAGACCTACAATCCCTGGCTAAGTAGGTCAGTGACTGGGGGCCACTGGGGCTGTGAGCCATGTCTGACCACACATGGAAATCCACAGTCATAACAACAGATACATGCCAAATGATCAGAATCAGAATGAACTTTATTGTCATTGTACGTACATACAACAAAATTAAAAGTGCTAATCTAGGGCGCAAACATATAAACACACACATATTAGACTAAGAACATAGAGCAGAGAATGTGAAGATGGTAAACGGATTAAAACTAGAGAAACTGGACTCTGTGTCCACATACTTTGGGCTATAGTGCATCTCATTTTTGCTTTCTCACTCTCAGTCACACATACATTTAAAAAACTGCAGTTCAAAAGACGTGGCAGAGTGCAGAATTCATTCATTGATTTTTCTTATCTGACTCTGCCTCATCTCGTTCTCTCTCACAGACCCAAACACACTTCAAATGCTTCCTTATCGTTGAGAATTCATCTTGAACTGAGCAGGTAAAAACACTGAAATGTGCGGAGAGAATGGATGCTGAATGAAAAAGATATATAGATAGGAGAAGACGTGATGACGGACGACACCTGTGTCTTCGACGATGCATCCTAAGTCTCATTAGCATGCTGTGCAGTTTTGGACAACAGACGGCCACCATGAGGCATAATGTGCTCCATGAACATCCTAACGGCAGGAGTTTGTATTCATTGCATGGTTTTGTTTCTCCATTTGTGTGTCATTAGTGTCTTTATGTGTTCAACCCATTGTTTTCAGAAACAATTCCAGCTGAAATGAATGGCTTTGTGTGTGTGACAAGAGTGTAAAATGCTTAAAAAAAGAAAAACAAAGTTGTGGGAGAATGACATTAATCCCCCAATTTTAATCATTGTAAGAAGAAGCACAATGCAAACACAAATATAATGTGAAAATGTGTTCATATGCACACAATAGGAAAGTGGTTGATAGCTTGTTTACACACCTGATCCAATTAGGGGAGACCCATGTTCCTTAATTGCATCAGGTGTGCAGAGCAGAGCTGCAACAGAATCACTGCTGACCGGCTGCTAGCATAGCATCGAGGCCTCCACCCGGAAACACTGTCAGGCTTAAAAACGTCTTACAGGAAGTCACTGTAACCACCCAAAGATGAGTGGGCTGACACAAAAATAATTGGTGCACGTTAGCTTAGCATTGAGCATCACATACTTTAGTTTACAGCCTGTTAGCTTAGTAAGCGAATGAAAACTGACTGCAGCTTCAAAGCTACTGCAAATGGTGAGTTTATTTTTAAAACTACTTTTGTGCACGGTTTATAACTGATATAAATACCAGAGGAGCTCTTTTAATGCTACATGCTAATGTTCTTTGGTTTAGTTGTTTGGTTGAGCAAATGTGACACAAAGTGAAGAAAGGGAGCCCAACAGTATCTATTTTCTTCTGTTCTTTCTTTCATACTGTACATGCTGAAAAACTAAATATATTCTATATACTAAAATATTCTTTAGGTCAATCACATTCATTTCCATGGATTCATTTACCAGAAAATCACCTTCTTCCCCCTGCTGAGAGAGGAGAATTAAAAATGAAATTCTTCCTTGGAGAGGAAACACGGTAGCTGTGCTGCTGTATCAGTTAGCCCAGGGGTCTTCAACATTTTTTTAAGCCAAGGACCCCTTAACTGAGAGAGAGACAGAGCAGGGACCCCCTACTACATAAACTTAGTGTGTGTAACAAAAAGTAAGGAATTTTGTGTTTGGTAGATTATTTCTCTGTGGTAACGATGCTTTTTGGCAATACATCTTATACTATTGTAAATCTGTTTAGTTCCCTTTCAAATGGTGCCCCATTTGTAAGGAACATGCATTTGTGGGATGGGCAGTAGCGCTGAGTATGTGGGTTGCGCCCATGAAAAATTTGCCAAATCTTCTCTGTCAATGCCAAACAGCTTATTCTGCCATTAACTCGTCTGGTGGATTGGATGATTGAAGTTTGAAGAAACAAGACATATTGGCAATTTAACAATTTATTCATTTCACAAACAGGAGCCTCAGTAGCGTGTGGAAGAACCATACACAGCCACAACAGCCTGGCACCGCCTCCTCATGCTGGTCACCAGCCTGGTCACACACTGCTGTGGGATGGCATCCCATTCTCCAACCAGCATTTGTCGCAAGTCAGTCAACGTGGTTGTGTTGGTCACTCTGGCACGCCCAAGCTGATCCCACAAGTGTTCATGGGGTTGAGGTCAGGACTGCTGGCAGGCCATTCCATCATCTCCACTCCCACATGCTGGAGGTAGTCTCTGATAAAGCCTGCCCTGTGGGGGCGAGCATTGTCATCTTGGAGGTGAGAGATGGCGCCCCACACCATAACACTGACTCCACCAAAAGGTGTTACTGTATTGGTGCAGCAATCAGCATAGCGTTCTCCGCGTCTTCTCCACACTTTGACCCTACGATCCAACTGCTGTAGGCAGAATCTGGACAATCAGCTCAATCAGGCACCTGATTGGCAGCACCTGGGGGTACCAGAAGCCCAAAACAAGTGTCAATAGCAACAGCAAAATAACCTGTTTGGCAATGGCAGAGAAGATTTGGTAAATTTGTCATGGGCTCAACCCACATACTCAGCGCTGCTGCTCATCTCACAAATGCATGTTCCTTACAAATGGGGCACCATTTGAAAGGGAACTAAACAGATTTACAATAGTATAAGATGTATTGCCAAAAAGCATTGTTACCACAGAGAAATAATCTACCAAACACAAATTTCCTTACTTTTTATGCTAAGTTTATATTGTATAAAATTAAGTTGCATTATAAATTAGGCTTACGTTACATGTAGGGCGGCCTTTTTGCATAGACTTCTACACTTTTAAAATAGCCTTATAATTGTTGGCATGGTTTTATAAATCATGTTTTATTGTTAAACATACATGTGGAACAGTGAATCCTCAGGATGAACTGATCCTGCCACATCTGTGGATGGCTACTTTAGTGACTACCTCACCTATAGGCCAGTAAGCCCTATCATCTGTGGGGATTTATATTTGCTAATAAAATGTTGAAGTATTGTTAAGATGTTTTACTAACTTTCAAAAATTAACTATTTTGGATGCCCCCCCTGCAGTGACTCTGAGGACCCCCTAGAGGTCCCGGACCCCCTGTTGAAGATCACGGAGTTAGTGATATCACAAGCAATAAAACGGAAGTTAGTTTAGTTAGTTTTTTTTGGTCAACTTTCAACTGCTCTAAATATCCAGTCTAAAAGGTAATACAAAGTTAACCCTAAATGGAAAAAGTATATTTATTTATTTATTTTAAAAAAAGAGAGATTGTGAAAGAGACAGGCGGGTCAGGATGTAAGGGCACCTCAATATAAATATCCTTCTGATTCCCTGTCTCTTCAGCAGATATTTGAATCTTGAACAGTGATCCGTGAAGGTGCTGCGTCACACGTCAGCTCTGACCGGTAAAGGTGAGGTGTGGATGAGCATTGTAAGAAGTCAGCATGACAGAAACCCATGCGTTAGAAGATTTTCTGCTTTCACTTTTAATTTGAGTTTGGACATGACTATGTTTTAATTAATTAAAGTAACCTCCTACTTGATGTTTATCTTCCCAAATAAGAAATGTTTTAGACTTTGCCACAGTCTGTCCAGTCACTGCTGAACAGATGTCTCAGTGTTGGAAGCTTGCAGTTTAATCGGTGGACTGATCATATCCTACACTGTATGCTACTAAATGAAGTTTAAATGATGGGACAGCTGCTTCGGATGTTATCACAATTGGCACTCAAATGTAAGAGGCAGCAGGAGTATTTTCCATGAAGTTGTTTTTTTTTTTGCAATTTCACATGCCTCTTGGTGCAGTTGTTCATTGCAATTGATACTCGCTTAGGCAGCAAGTATGATTACACCTCAACTCCATCAGATAAATATCACTCTGCATGTGCAACGCCGGTTTTACACTTTGTCAAAAAAACAACTTGTGATTAAGTTGCTTACTCAGTCATTTATTTGACACTTGTAGTTACTTTTTACATAAATATGATGCAGCAGTAGCCTCATATGAATCTACCCAGTATACAAAGTATCTAAAACTGGCTCCACATCGATGAACTACATCATTAAAATGCTCTTACATGTATTCGTTAGATTAAAAACAGCATAATATAAGTCTATAAAAAAAATATAATTTTGTGAGTGTGTGAGAGAGACACAAAAGGGAACTGATAGCCTGTGAAAGTTCATAGTTGGCTAAAAACAAGCACATGTAATGCATTTCTGTGACTTTGTTATGGTCAAAAGTATTGACGAAAGGCGCAGTTGGCCTTCAGGTCACAATATCTAATTTGGCCACCTTTTTAAAAAATAAAATAGATGAATAAATAAAACAGACAGGACATCCCTGTTGGATACTGTGGTGAGATTGTAAGTGCTTCTACAAAGGCTCATTAGATTAATGGATTTAAACTGTCAGTGGGATGACACTATTTCTGGGTTGCAGGACGAGTATTAATATTCTGCCTAATGCAGATGAAGATACATGAGTTCCATATTTGGAGCTCCGGCTATTTTTTTTTATAGCAACAGATAAATAACAGGATGTCATTGTGAGGAGTGTGTTATGAGTTGATAGAGGATTGTGTGAGAGGTTTTAAAGTGGTGTGACAACAATGACCATAACAAAACCCAGAATATAATGCAGGATTCAAATCTCTTTTCTCCATCAAACAAACACAGACTCATTTCTGTGATGCAGGCCATTTCTATGTTTCCCGAGGGGAAGGAGGAGCAGGATTCTGATTAATACCAAGTTGTATTTTATTGTCCAACAAAGAAAATGAATACAGAACTTGAATTTGGCTGTTGTGTGATCTTCCACAATCCTCAAACTGCATGTAGGAATTTCATAAAACTTTCTGCTGCCTTGAACTTGAGAAAAGCTATGTAAGTGTAATTTATAAAACCCTGCAGCTGAGTTTTATTGTCACTCAGTGACAGTTATTACAGTTTGAAGCAAAACATTAAGTTAAGTGCAGCAAGCGGAAAATTTTATTTCTGGTTGCAGTTTCAACTTAAATGTAAGTTGTAGAAAAATGTAAGGTGTAGGAATGCCACCAAATCTGAAATACTGGCTTAGATCCTTTATAGATTATTAAATAAACAAACTTTTTTACATTAGATAAAAGCATACACGGAGTTTAACACAATACATCAAAATATTAACTTTTCCCTCTTCTGCTACTCCCCAAAAAGTCTTCTTTTTTTAATTATAAAAATCATAAAACTTTACACTCTCACAAAAACAATTTTAAAAGTGGTATTCTACAAGTATTCCGGTGTGAAGCTGTGGGGATTATTTTTTTTAAAGTAATTTCACTGAACTCTGACACAAGTGGTTCTCAGGTTCACCAAATCCACTGCAAACTCTTAAACCACATAATATGCAAAATGGTTTGGGGGTTTGGCGAAGTTGACCTTTTTAGAGGCTTTATGCATTATATATAACATTTAGTGAAAAAAGTAATTATCCACCTTTTTATCATGGAAGGAAAACAAATCCAGACTGTTTTGCCTGCTCGTCCCACGTCTGAGGTTAGTTTTATTTTGTAGCTTTTAATGACGAGTTAAACCTTTTTCTAATGTCTTTGTGCCTTGTGCAGTGTATATCATCCAGCACTTATCAGTGTTTCCTATATGTGCCATAAACATCGTCCTTGGTACACTGAATCTGTATTCACTAGTGCTTTTTGGAGACTAGAACCCACTGCTGGCTGTGTCATAGTCCTTGCTAATGTGGGAAGTGCTGGGCAGAGACTTGAGGTATGCCATGTGCCTCCTGGCGTCCTCCTGGTTGTGTTTGATGTAGTAAATGATGTAAGCTGTCACCATGGAGAACCAGCAGAACATGGCCACAAACATGGCCACATCTGTCGTCTTGTGGTGGAAATTGCAAAAGTTGATCCCCGAGTCCAGGACTTGGATCACCGGTTGTCCCACGTACTCCTCCTGCACGGCCGTGTAGCAGCTGACCTCATTCACCGTCTCGGGGTCGAGCTTCAGCTCCCGCAGTACCTCCTGCAAAGAGCAGTCACAGTGCCAAGGGTTGTGGGATAATCGGACGCGGGCGTGCAGCTTGGCCAAGGTGTCTTTGGGGAGGCTGCTGAGGTGGTTGTTGGAAAGATCCAAGGTCCGCAGGCTTTCGGAGATCCCTTGAAAGGCGCCGACCTCCACGCTGTCAATGGCGTTGTGAGATAAGTCAAGTTCCCTGAGGCGGTAGAGGTCTGTGAAGGTCTCTTTTGGGATGTGTTTGATCCGGTTTGACGAAAGCAACAGAACAACGGTGTCCCTGGGCAGGTTGGATGGGATGTTCTCCAAGTTGCTCGAGGTGCACTGCACCACCACACCGTTCCTGTCCGTGCAGTGACAGATGTTAGGACAAGCATACACACTCATAATCACAGACAGAAGCCACAATGTTCCCGCAGACAACAGAGAAGCGCAAGGTTTTATGGATGGCCTGCACCTGTGAGAGGCCCCCATTAGCGGATCGAAATCAGCCCGCCGTTTTTTTTTGTCTTCTGATTGGATGAAACCTGTGAAAAGGGAGAAAGATGGACAAAAGGTGATACAGAGAAAAAGTCCCTACTGAAAGTTCAAATTCAGGAATTTGTTTTGTATTTTGCTACTTGAAGTCAGTTAAAACCTGTGAAATGATTTTCTGATGATGAACGTCCTGCATGCTTTTGATCATTTTTTACAATTTTCTGACCATATGTTCTTAGAGCACATATTCAGTGAACTTTCAACATCATCTCCCCTTTTCAGATGCCTTCCTTCTCGCAGGCGTAAGTAAAGTTCACCATTATCATAATAGCATGTTTCTGTAGCTGGGTCTCTTAGCTCAGGATTGGTCTCTTTTAAGAAAATGCCAATAAACAAGGTGATGGCTCATCACTATGCAGCAGATGAGCTTTGAATCAGTTTGTGATTAAATGGACTGTCTGTAAGATGGGATGCATGTGAGAGCAGTGACGGTCAGGCTGCAAAATAAAATGACAGTATTGAAGATAACAATACAGCCGATAAGAAGCAGACAGCTTTTTAATCAAGATGATGAAAGTGACAAGTTGTTCAAAAATAGTTTCTGATTTCTGCGGAGTCCTAGAATAATAAGCTAAATGTCTCAATAAACCTTGTCACTGTTTACATTATTCCAGACATATTATTGAAGGTGCAAGAGACAGAGGATTGGAGGAAAGCACATTGCAATTGTAAACCTATGTTAGGGAGATAAAAGCAGAACAGAGGCGAAAGAATTAGTCAAGTTTCATTGACTATACATAAGATTAATTCTGCTTCAATGTGCTGGTGTTCTTCGTCTTCTATGATAACACATCAATATTGTTTTTTGGACATTTGAAGATGTTACTTTGAGCTCTGGGAAAACCCAAGTGTAACGAACTGATAAATCAATAGAGAAAATATTCAGCAGATGAATGGATAATAAAGTTGCAGCCCTAAAACACTAGTTTCCTAAAGTTCACTTCAGAATATAACGCTATAAGAATCTCTTAGAGCATGTCTGGCAGTGGTAAATCAATAATTTATATAAATTATGAGTCCAGTTGGTGGTGACAAACTAATCTTTAAATGAACAACCACAGCTAGAAACAAATCCATTTGCTAATTATTAATTCTATCACTTATTTAAAATGCATGTCAGACTGCAAACCTCCACCGCTGCAATAAAGAACAGTGTTAAAAGTGAGTTTAGATTGTACCTGATAGCTTCACTCTGACCGGTTCACATCACCGTGCAGTCGCGGGATTCTTTTCTTTGAGACAGCCAGGAAGAAATAATAGACCGGCGACAATCAGAAATCAACCCTTTGCAAATAAACGCACGTGCAGGAAACGGCAATAATCCCAGTGCATAGCGCCACTTAAGAGTCCGGGTCCAACTGTTCGCAGTTTCCATCCTCCTGTCAGTTCAGGTTTGCTGCAGCTGTGTGTGTGTGTGTGTGTAGAGGCGCAGCAGTTGCACCGCTGCCCCCTCCCCCTACTCTAGTAATACCACAGTGTACTTAAGTAAAAAAGTATTGGCATCCAAATATACTTAAAGTACCAGAAGTAAAAATAGTCATTATGCAGAATGACTCATTTCAGAATGTTTATTATATCCCGGGATTATAATTATTGATGCATTAATGAATGAATCCCTTTAATGTTGCAGTAGGCTAGTTTAATGCTGGGTAGCTGAACCTTTAACACATCATGTATCCTATTGCTTTATATTTTTGTATTATCTAAACTAATAAGTAAAATTACCAAATATAGTGGAGTAAAGTACATTTGCCTCTGAAATGTAGCGGTGGAGAAAAAGTTACTCGAGTAGATGTATTTAGTTACTTTCATTGTTGCCACCAGTAATACCTTGTATTATAATCATACAGAAGGCTTTACTGCTGCAGCAATTTGCACGGATTAAACGAACAAGAGACAACGTGTTGTAACGTGATTAGTGAGCTTTAGAGGTGCTGGTGGGTAAATTGGACAGAGCCAGGCTAGCTGTTTCCAGTCTGTATGCTAAGCTAACTCATGCAACTCTCCACCAGAAATAAGCATAAGTAATTAATTTGAATACGTTGTCCACGACTGTAATCGACGTGTTGTTTTGCCAAGTTGTAAAGGAATGCTGACATTAGTTTGCTTTTTGCCGTTTTAAACCTTTTTGCTGAACGGGATAAGTGAGACAACTTGTGAGAGACCTTTAGTAACTTCTGACAGACACTCAAAATTTCTGATGTTTACTAGACTAAATGATTGGCTGATTTCTTAAACATTTGAATTTAAAATGAATTTTTGGCACTGCCCTATTGTACAGTATCTACTCATCCCACTGCAACCACTGATGTAGCACATTTAAATGTAATGCTCACTTGCACTTTTGAATGAAACCTAAAGCTCTTCGTGTTTGGAGGTCTCCTGCCTGTTCTGCTTTACGCACTTAATTGAATTTAACTAGGGCAAACAAACCCACCAATGAGCACTTAGACAAAGTAAATTGATTTAGATAATGCACATTAGGGTACAGTTACTAATATGATACAAGTGAGGTAGATAACAGAAAGAAAATAGTTTGATGAATCCTCTGAAATCATAACAACCTACTGGAGCACATCCAAGCCCCCCCTATAGGTTCCTGAACCCCATTTTGGTTCCATTTTTGTGATTGATTGCCTGTCCCTCATGTCCCACGCCATCATTCTTCATAAACATTGATTACAATTGTCCTTCCCTGAAGGAGGACTTCAATGCAGAGCCCTGCACACCCACAGCAACAACATACCTCTTGGATGTACTCCCAGTTGTCCGGCGGCGATGCAAAGGCCACCTGAAAGCAGCCAGCTCTTTGCAAAGCATCTGCATGATTAAATGGTGACCATGTGCTAAGACTTTAGCCCTGTCAATTTAGCTGAAAGGCAGAAACATTGATTATATTAACTACTGAAGCATTATAGCGTGTAAATGTGTTTTTGTTGCTCCTGGGTAAAAGCTTTACTTCTCGGATGTTTAAGATACGTGAAACTTGCCATTTGTTTAAAACTCTTCCTCATCTTGTTGGACTCCTGGCAGACTCCCTGCCTGGTAACCTATCGTCAATAAAATCTTACTCCTTCCCAGGATCACAATGATATGGAGCTGAGCCAATTTAGGGAAAGTCGGAAGCATTATAGACTGTCACAATGCAATTCTTGAGACATATTTATCATCAACAGTCTATTTCCTCTGAGCAAAGCCAGACAACATTGTGTCCCATCTGCACTCTGCCTGCTTTGTTACAGATGACATTGTGAAGTCCCTCTGTGCCCTCCAGTTTATATTGACCTCTTCAGAGCCACTCTCAGTACATTTGATAAAATGCTTTCCAGCTGCAGAGACTATCTGACATTGGACTTTGCTTTTGCTCACGAGGGAGGACGCAGCATGTTTGAAGCACTGTGACCCCCACGTCCAAACTCAGAGTGCAAAAGGAAAAAGGGGATGTCCCCACACTTCGACATTTGCTAAGACTTGTACATTTGCATGTTGTCTCCCTTACTGCTTCAACGTGAGTCCTTTTGCATTATAGAGAAGGTTTTCTGTAGCTTACAGCAGTGCTGAGTGAGAGCATGGACCCACTCCAACTTGGATGCCGAGCCTGCACAGGGGCAGAGAATGCCTTTACGTTTTGGGACGAGCCCAGTCGGACAAAGCCTTTAATGAATCTGTATTTAAGGTAAATTGGCCGAGGGGAACAAAGTTGGATGCACAGTGCATTGGCCGTTGATTTACTAATGTCCTTTGTTTTAGCTGGAGCTTCGACGCGTTCTGGGTTACATTTTTAGAATTGAACACCCAGTTATAATGTTGATACTAAACCTAAGTTGTTGAGAGCAACGGTGTTAGAAAATGATAAGTCAGAGGTGTATGAACGACTGTACATAAAAACATAAGGACAGAAGTAAACTACAAGTCTCAAGATAGCCCAGTATATACGATTTGGTAACTCTTATACAGGAAGTAGTGTACCCTTTTATGTAGTGGAGGTCAGGATCGTGAATAACATCTGATTTTTAATGCAGGAGACCGGACCTCATGAAATAAATTCTTGCTTTTTTTATTAACCGTCCGTTACCACAATCTTTCTATCTTTAACCTGTTTTAGTAACCTAAACCTAACCATTCCTTTATCATAACCACGGTCTCCCCCTAACCTTGACCACAGCCATGCACGGATACTTTAGAAAGCAATGTTCTTGTCTGACGATATGGTGGCCCAAGGAAAATGTCGGCAAGAAACATCCAATCATTTAGCATGGAACACTAACAGCAAGTTAAAGCTAAAGATACAACTTTGTAGAAAGCTGATGAACCATTCAGCAGTTTAATTCAGTTTGCCTTCAGATTCTGGCTGTTAAATGTATGCAACTCTCTTCTTGGTTTGTTTGTACTTCGTAGAGCCCACTGCACATGCAATCCATTTTCTAAAAATGAGCAAATATAAAACCTTCCTGGTTTAAAAAATCATAATACCTAGAGTACTACTTGACATTTGAGTTTTACGGACCTCTTTTTTTAATCAGCAGCACCTTCTATATAGCTGGTTCGGAAGCTACTTCACCATCTCCTTTTGTTTCACTGTTAAATCCCATGCGGAAGTGCTGACCGGTATTTTGTTTTTGCTATAAACAAATACCCTTGCTTAGCAAAGCGCTCTCTACCATTTTGTTATTTAATAGTACAATGTGAAAACATTGTCATGACCTGTATGGCAGGACTTGAATCCTCTGGCTCACGGTCAGCGGCGGTCTGCTAGACTCTGATATACACTGTAAAGTTCTGCACTGGATCTCGGCCAATGATTATGGCCTACCTATCAACTTCTGAGACAGCTTTTTTGGTCTCACCAAAATTCTTGATCCACCCTTGAAGTACAGAAGCTATTATCCCACCTGAGACTATGGGTGTCCATCTCAGAAGCTTTAAACATATATTTCCTAGCGTTGTCTTGTGCTCTGTCTTAAGCCGTCAGTGGTATTCTGGCCATCACACATGGTTACACTGCTCAGCCACACACCATATAATAAGGCAAGCTTTCTGCCCTCAAAGATCTTCTCTGCCTTAGAAGAAATCCAGACACATCCAGACACAGAACAACTTAACCATCGGAAAATCCAGTGCTGTCTTTTCACCTGTATAATGCTCACAAAACCACTCGGCCCACAGTCTTAGCAGAGCTAAAGAAAGTGAAAGTTGTAGCTGTTATTCTGCCTAATCCAAGCAAAGCAAAGCCTACATACAGTAGGTGCATAATTTGATATTAGAGTGCAGAAGATGGTTATTACAGGCTTTGGGAGAGCTGCGTGGGAGCTGTCTGGATGTTTGACCTCCACTCTAGCAAAGCAATTTGCAGGTTCAAAGCTGAGCCAGCCTCATATCAAGATGTTGAAATTAGTCTTTGACTGCAGAAGGGAGAAATCTTTGGATCTTACCTTCTGTCTGTTGCTGTCTAATTTACACTGACACATGACCTCCATGCATGCGTGTGTGTGTGTGTGTGGCTTTGGAAATATGACAGGGAAGATACAAGCTGGTTTGAAGTGTCAAAAGTATGATTGGTTTATTGAGGAAAAGAATGAAAAGGAACAAATGTGTTAAATAATTTAGGAGCGACTATAGAAATAGAGGGAATTACACTGATCGGATGAAGGTTTGGGAAATGAGCTCAGGTCATTTGTCCCTCCGTACAGTTTCCACTTCTTCAGTTTCAAACTTCAACCATCAGGAGTGTCTGCTGCCTCCCCACATCATCTATTCATGATGGTATTTCTTTTTAATTCTCAAATATAGAATACATGTTGAGCGTCATGGTTATTTGTCATCTATTTAAGAACGACTCGTTAGAGTTGATCAACCGAGCATAAAATAAGTTTCACATACCTCCATTATAAAATTTCAAAACAAAGATTTAATCCAGGATTGTCAAGCAGTGCTGTTTGATAAGATATCATCCCAGGGGACCTTTCATGAGTGTTATGAGTGCCATTGGTTTATGAATAAATCATCCAACTGTCTGTACTGCAGCTAATAAAATAAAAACTGGTGGGAGAGCAACCTATGATTGGAATAATAATTAATATACTTAATCATTCTCTAATTGTACAAATTAAAATGAAATTGAAGATAATGGTTGTAATTGTAAGAAATTATAGTTATTCCTCATTTTGCTGCAGACCTTTATGAAACAAGACCTCATAAGGTCCACGAACCCTCCTTTGACAACAAATGCAATAAGCAGCTCTTAATTGTATCACTGGTAATATTTAATTGACTGTTTTTAAATCTGATAAAAATGTTTGTTCCAGCAAAATCGCACTTTAAAAAAAAAAAGAAGCGTAGATAAGATTCCTATTTTAATCTCCAATTTCCCCAGGGGTGTTTTTGGCTCTACAGAGGCCCCTGTCAGCTGATGGCTCATCAGGCCTTAATGTGTGCACAGAGATCCCAAAGATATGATCTAAAGAAGCAGCAAAAAGAAAGCAGAGAAAAACAAGTCACAGAAAGGAAAAAATGAAACTTTATTTGTTTTTAAACTTACCAACACTTTGAAATGAAAACCTATGTATTTACTCACAACTAATATAGATCTGCACATAGCAAAGAAATCAATTGAAAATAGTTACCAAGTTCTATAACTATTTCCCCAAACTGCAATACACACAACCAAAAGCTGAAAAACAAAAAAAACATGTCTAGTCATTCTTTTTTTCCTGCTGTTGCTGCCACATGGAAAGTGAAAAAATCGTTTTTAAACAAGCTACACAGCTCTCCTGTTTCTATGTTTATAATAACTGAATAAATAATTGCACATTGCACCCTATTATTGCATTAGTTGCAGTTTGTTTCAAAGTCGCAGTATACTCAGGCATATACACAAATGTAAATACAGTTTTCAAACACTGAGTAACACATGAATATTGTTATTGAAATCACACTGCCATAGCGATCAAATTCATATTAAATAAGATCTTTGTCAAATGCACGTACCAACTGTGCTAATAAGCATTAGCAATCCTTTTTTTCTACGTTTAAAATGCTCACACATGTGTACACATGCACAGATAACAGTTGTATAAAAGCCATAATACCCTTGAGGATGTTCTTTACTGGTACAGTACTGTTGGGAAAGAATGCCCTCTTAGGTATTAGCCAACTGTTCTAAAAAACAAGTTTGCCCGAAAACATCATTTCATTTTAATCATTTGACAAACATTCCCATTGAAGTACAAGCTATGACAACTCCAAATAAAATATAAACACAAATTTGTAATTTCAATGCTAGCACTACTACTTGAGTTCACATCAAAATGTAAGAATTATTGCAGAGTAATCATTGACTATGCATGGTTCAGTATAGTGATACAGCATTTGTCCATTTACATAATCAAAATAATGTCATCAAAGAGCTTAAGAGCCAAAGTTACAGGACAAATTTGACATATTGGCAAATAAGACTGCCGATAGTAAAACTAGTAGATTGATACCGCTCTTACCACTCATCTCTAGACTGCTAAATGTGAAGCTACTGCTAGCGGCCAGCTAACTCAGCTTAGCACAAAAGACTGGAAATCCTGGCTCTGTTCAAAAGTAACAAAATATGCCTATTAAAACTTCTAAAGCTCACTGATTAACAATTGACTGGTTTCTTGGCAATGGGTCCGGACCAAAAAATATAGTCCTGGTTTATTAGGTTAGGGTTTTTGACCCCCCCCCCCCCCAAAAATACTTTTTTCCTCAAATTTTAAGTACTCCGTTTAATTTGCTTTCTTACAAAGAGTTAGCTCCCCGCTAAATATAAAGCTACAGCCATGGGACTGTTAGCTTAACTTAGCTTAGCATAAAGACTGAAAACAAGGAAACTGCTAGCCTGCCTCTTGTCATTAAACAAACTAACATGTTAATGAGTAAGCTTCAGGTGCTGGTAAAGGTTTCCTGCTGTTTCCAGTCTTTATGCTAAGATATAAGCTAACCAGCTGCTGGTGGTCACGTCATATTTAGCATACAAATATGAAAGTGGTATCACTTACTGATCTTCTTGACAAGAAAGTGATTAGGCATATTTACCAAAATGTCAAACTTTTTCCTTTTAAGAATACACTCATACACACAGCATAGGCTACTGGAAATAAAACAAAAGAATGGTATGTATGAAGAAATTGAGACGCTGCAGAAAATGCAGAATGTTGCAGAGTGTTGGACAGTAGATAATGTGATTTGACAATAACATTCAACAGCTGTTTGTATTATGTCCAAACTTAATTGAGCTCAGCTGATCAGAAATGAGAAGACTCAAGCTGTCAATAGTATTTAGCATCCTCTTAGTAGAACACGCGAGGGATGGTTGAAATACTGAATCATACCAAATCTCATCCACACCTCCCTCTCAAATTAAATACAATACAACAAAACTAACTTAGCTTAAGTTTCATGGTCAACAAAGAGTCATATGTGCATCACCACACCATAAATACATATATGCTGGTTCTACTGAAAACCAGTGACACAGGAATTGTCATCCAACCTGTCTTTTTTTTTCCCAAATGAAAACAATTAAGTTGCTGACATAGTTGTGACAATAAAAAGACATTCAAACCCAAAGTGTCAAATCAACAGTATGACAACAAAAAGACAAGATGAACAATCTTGAAAAAGAGACTGAGTGGTCATGTCCGCCCAGGCCCCATGGGTTCCCCCCGCCCCCAATGAACCCCTGAACATTCCTTGGCCCAAAAAATACCATTTGGCTTTGTCCAAACGTTTAGGCCTCTTTGCCGTGAAGACTCTGCTTCTTTCCCTCGTTTTTTCGCTCACTCTTACAGCGTTCACAAGCACCCAAAACCACGAGACGAGGGAAGGAAGCCGAAAGGTTTGGACGCAACACTTGGCTTTTAAGTCCAACTAATTCCTCCCATTTCAGAGACAGTCCAGAGTAAAGTGTTGAATAGTCTATTGCATGAGCGCCGCATAGTCGACTATTGTGCTAAATCACAATACTCCTTGTATAAAACAAATACAGTATAATAATAAATTAGTAAACAATCATTTAAATTTTCAGTTAGCGTTTTAGCCACTGTTATTCACTAATTCCCATTCATGCATCTATATACTAATAATCGGTGTTGATAGGAGGCTATGTCGGAAAGTTTTTCATTTTGGGCAGGGAGTAGGACTAGACATGAATGGCAAAATGCTGAAAAAGTTTGCGGAAAAGAACGGGAGCACGAAGATATAATAATGTTGAACACACTGAACAGGTTTTACTCAAATGCACAACGATACGACATTGAACACATGCAATATAAGCAATAATGTAAATATAGGAAGTTAACACGAGAAGGGAGGCTCTAGGAGTGATACCATTGGCTTAAAAGGGTCATGTGATGCAGCAGAGAGTCATGGGTAGAGATTGGATTTGTAAGTGGACAAAGATGCAAATTAGGACAAAAGCAGAACGGTCCAATTTTTTTTCTTTTCAAAATATATTATCAAAATTTGATAATTTGGCTACATCCCACCACACACTCTGCCGATAGCATCACTGCGCAGCTGTAATATGCAAATAACTATGTTCTACAAAAATTCTCGACCTTTTACAAGTACTTTTTTATACTTTTTATATGATGTTCTATGACGCAGCACTGAAAGAGAAAGCAATAGAGAGAAAAAGAAGAAATATTAACACAAGTTGTTCCTAATAAACATTCAACATGCTTCAACAGTTCTCTAAAAAAAACCTAATCAACAGAATTTCTTTTTTGTAATTCCTTTTTTTTTTTTTTTTTGTTAACTTAATTTGGCTCTCTGAAATAAAAATGAGCGCCCAACCATCCCTGACGTATAAACAACTTTGAACCAGGGCAGGAAGGCGGTCAGGGTTTTCGGAGAGCCAGAGCCAGAGTCCGAAGGGCTTCATCAGGGTTGTCTGCGGTAGTCAGTCATTGGAAAGGGCCAAACGGAGGAGCCAGTCAGGGATCTCAGGATGTGGTCATGGAAGATGGGTCGTTCCACATGGCCGCCACGTCTCTGAACCTGAAGGGGATCATTGGAAAGTAAGCAATCATTTCTCTTTTTCCTACAAGCTGCCTGCATTTCACCACAAATTGGGGCAAGCGTAAAGTGATTTTTGTATCGTTTTTCAGTTTTCTGTATTATCATGCAGGTGCATATATCCACATCTGTACTTGTCTCGGATTGCCAGACCTTCCTCCACAGCGCTGCTTAGGAGGGTCTGGCTAGTCCACACAGCATTCCGGGATGCATTTCTTTCTGCATGCATCTGATGCATTTCAGTCGTCTTGGGCAGCACTAAGCGCCGGACGAAGCAACGGTGCCGCAGCAAAATAGCCTCAGGAATTTTGGTGGAACATGTGTACGTTCAAAGGTTGTTTTAGTCGTGCAACAGAAAACTCAGATTGGACAGATAGTCTAGCTAGCTGTCTGGATTTACCCTGCAGAGATCTGAGGAACAGTTAACCATAGTCCTCAACGGAAGGTGACGGACATCCGGCCCAAAAGAGTGACATCCGGCGGAATTTCTGGCGACAACGGAGCAATCCCGGAAATGGAATGTCGTGGATATAGACTACATCTTTACAAGGTTTCCCTTGTTTCCATTTGACAGTTTTACTTCAACAGTCATTAAGCTCTGACCTTGCATTGATGAGGTACTGGGCCAGGCTGATGTTGGCGGGGGTCCCTGTGATGGTGATCTGGCGCTCCGATGACCCTTCCATAGCGTTAGCAATTTTGATCTGCGCCCCAGACATCTGACGGATCTCGTTGATTTTGGTTCCCTGGCGTCCGATTATGCAGCCTATTAGCTGGGAAGAAAATGGGAATGGGACTTAGGATGGCCAGAATATATGGAAGACACATTTTGATCTGATGCTATATTCGACTGGACTCGCTATGATGCATGTGAGTACAGGCCAGTCATTGTCAGCCATTCAACTTTAATACTCCTGACTTTGGTCCAACAAGTCTTTCCCATTAAGGACATTCACTTTACAAAGCCAACTGCCTTTGGCTGTACTTTATCCCTGCTGTGGAGAAGAAGATCTCAATCGTTGCAGCTGATCTGCTGTCAGATTGTATTGTGGAAGCTTCAACAGGAAGCCACGTTTAAAGATAATCAACCAGAGTTTTTGACATTGTGGTCCAACATTTGTGAGTTTGTGCTTCGATAGAAGTTAGTTCCCGACCAGTGTTGTGCTTTGTTTCTGTTCTATGCAGCTATTTGGGGAATTTATTTATAATTTAACCAATCATTTAAGAATTCATCATTCTAATCTCTCTGTGAATATACTTAAATATTCAAGAAGGCGTTTGTAGATAATGTGATTGCAATGTCCCATTGACCTTTATGGATTTTCTGACAAGTTTGCTGTCATGTTTTGAAATAAGTGTTTTACTTTCAGTCACATTATATTGCCAGTGGCAGAGAGAAATTGGCACAAAGTGCTGAATGTGTGTGCCAGTTTATCTGCAATAGTGTCGACAATGTTCTCTTTGAATACTTGTGGTTTGCTGGAGGCAAAATGAAGCCTGTTATCCTTTAAAAAAAGGACGCCATGTCAGTTTTTGAACGACAAAGCTTTCATTTTGGATAAAGGTGTTTGCAGTTTTGTTTAGATTGAATGCTTGCCAGGGAAAATGAAACCTGACAGCAAAAAGCACTCACAAGCAGACATTTTAGACATGACAAATGTACTCACATCATTGGGAATGGTGAGTTCATGAGTACTGGCCTGGTTACTGGCATCCAGACCTGCTGCTGGACACAGGGCGCAGACAGGAAGAGGAGGGAAGGAAGAGGACATAAAATAGAGTTTGGCACATTGAGGGCGTGAACAGCATTGATGAACTGAAGTCCTGGAGTGTTTTCATTTCCTGGCTATTGACCAGTAGCATTTCTGATTCATTGGGAAGTGTGGCTCAGCAGAGCCTACACTCTAAACAACTTGTCTATACAACTCCTATCACCTGACAAGTTGAATTCTGCTCTACGATCTGAGGCAATTGCATCATTTAAAAAAAGGATAGGCTACTAAGGGAACACCAAAGAACAAAAGAAACCTCAACATCAACAAGAGCAGACCACCAGCAGGCCATGTCAATGGCAGTGCACCACAGAGACCATTAGGAGGAGTACGACAAGAAGAAGAAAAAGAGTAAGGACAGAGACAGGAAAAGAAGAGAGAGAGAGAGAAAAAAGGAGGTAGAGAATGTGTTTGTCTCTACAGGTAAAAACGAAAGAAGGAGCTTTGGTAAAGAGGGTTGTCGTGTAGGTGGGTACGTACCGGGGAAGGCAGGGGTGGTCTGTCCGAGGGGGGTAAAGGGGGTTTGCTGCATAGCCAACTGGTGGAGCTTGCTCAACTGCTGAGGGGGGGAGGAGGAGGACAGCAGAGCTATGAGGTCATCGTTAAAAACCAACCTTGCGCACACGCACGCACACACAGACACGCACACAGGTCTGTCGGAAATTTTACAAAAGTAGAGAGAGGATCTGAGGAGAAGTAACAGCACAGACAGGTGATGGACAAAGACCATGAGAAAGAAAGAAGAGAAGAAGCTCATAGAGGACTTGGCCTGAGACTGAAGCGATGGATGTTGGTGGATAGAATGTACCGGTGAAAGTGCATTCTGTTTTTACGCCCCTAAACTGTGGAACTCCTTGCCTTTTGGATATTAGAATGGAAAGCTCTTTCTGTATTTAAAAAAAAAAAAATTATATGGCTTTTAATTTGGAGTAATGTTGTAATACCATTATTTTATAAAATCATTGGTTTTTATATCATTTTTAGCCCAATTATGGTTGCTAAGCTGCGATTGGTCAATTGGTAATGTGACCAAATTGGTTGGTTTGGGATATATGGGTGCGATCATTGCTTTATTGCGGTCAGCTTTTATTCACTTTGTGCAGTTTGAAGACACAAAACTTCCTTTTATAAGCTAATACATCACAGTGAAGATGTGATTGTGTAGCGGTTTAACATTGTGACATTGTGAAGGAGAGAACTTTTTTTTTAAACTCCCCCCTATAAAGGTCAACTCATCTTAAATCAGCCACCAAAGCAGATTTTTAGTCATTTTTTTTATTCCCGTTCGTCTTCTGCGTCTGATTTTGAATGAAATGCTTTTTGTCAACTGACATTTAAAGTCTTGAATGTCAGAATGCATTTTAAAACTCCAACAGTTTTTTTTTTTTAATAGTTCCAGCTGCATTACTATAAGGCTGTAACCATAGAAATAAAATGTTCTGATAGAGTATCTTTTTCAAGCAGGTTCCAATTGATGGTTATATCATATTAAAATAAATTGAAGCCACCAGGCCAAGCCCCATGAGGTTTAATGCCAAACAAAGGGCAGGGAGGCAAGAGTCAAAAAAGTTAGAAGATACAGGAATTGCATATCAGAAAAAAAGCTGTATTAATATTATCAATTAATATTAATATGGGTGGAAAGAGTAAAGAGCCTGCGACTCAGAGAGACAGAATGATGGAGAGTGCAGTGTTGACTGGGTTAGCACTCACGTCTGGATGTGGGATGGCGTACTGTCCTTGAATGGTATAGGCCTGCAAACATGAGAAGAACGTGTCGTTATCTCGTTACATCATCGGAACAAGCCAACAAAAATACTCATGTAATTACATAAAACAGAACATATACTGTATAAATACATTTTTGATGAGGTAAAACTATTCACTGTACAAAAAAATGTATTAAAACTTGATTCATTTCTACAACACAAGCACTCTACAGACATGACATAACGGGAATATCATGCACTACGGACGCCGTCATGTCCTCCTGCTATTCATCAATCAGATCCAGTTGAACTAAAGTAATAAGGGACAACTCAGACAGCGGGGAGGGTGTGGGGGAAACCAGAGGAGCGGCCCTGAGAGGAGTAATAAGACTTCACCTATTGGATGTGTGGGTTATGGGGGCCACAGCGGTCAGAACTGAGTTTAATTTCACTTTATCAGCCAAGACGGAAACCAGAGCTAGATTGTAACTGGGAACAAAAACATGTCGTATCTCTGATCTCTCTGAATCTCTCCAGATTTAGGTATTTTTTTGCTCCCTCAATGTCTCATGTAGAATTTCAATATAAATGAATAAAAGTAAAACTGTTTTGGCTAACCCACAGCTTTCCTGTTTATTGATGCGAATACTAGTTTAGTTTACTGTGATTACTCATATATTCTTGGTAAATGGATAATCCTAGCGCTACTGTATATGGTAACAAGAAGCATGCTAGTGGTTGTCAAATATAGAGCTGAAGCAAATATCACCCAATTTTATAATGAATTTGTTGATTATAAAGTCATATATAAACCACAATGCCAAGATTCTTTTTCCAGCTGATTTGTTATGTGACAGTAAGCAGAATATTTTGGGGGTTTTAGCATGTTTTAAAAGTGATTTTTCAAACTTTAAAGCTACTTAGGGGAAACGTAAATCGTAAAATGTCGATTCATTGGTTTTCAACTGTGAATATAGCTGAATTTCTTAGTTTTACATGACAGTAAAATCTTAAACTTTTTGTTCTGTTGGTCAAACGAGCATTTACAAAATTGTGATTGGCATTTCTTTATACTGACTATCCGTAGACCAATTAATTAATTAATAAAATAATGAGCATATTAATTGATAATAAAAAACAATATTTTGACAGCTGCAATGTAGCCAAATATTAGGATGAGGACAAGGCTTGGAGTGGATGTGAGTCGCTGTTCTTTAATGGTGGGGTTAAATGTATAACTGTCTCCATCTCCTCTGCACATTAGCCTCAGTGGATCCCCTGTCATTCACATCCAGTCCACTAGTTGCCCCTCCTGAGTTTTTGAGCCTTATGTTTGCACACCTGCTTCCCTTTATTCTCTGCTGCCATGTGTTCACCTGTTGCTCTACTGCCTGGCTCAGTTTTCATATTCTTGCTGTGTAAGTCAATTTACCTCAACATGATCAGGATGTCATGTCTGTTTTTGGACCCAGGATTAAGTTGAACAGATGTATTGGTTCAGGTATTCTTCCAAAATCATGGTTATTTCTGTCTTGGTAAGTGAGCTAGCATGATGGCAGACCAATATCATGAATTCCAATGTTATGAATGAATAAATAAATAGAAAGCCATTCACAAGTAACTTTATTTCAGCTGTCTGTTTAGACTGGTTTTAGAGCTTTTCTTTATTTTGACTTGAGTTCCTAAAAGTAAGTGGTTGTGTTTTTGTCCATTTAGGAATATCGAGTCCCAGCAAAGCGGAACACAAGGACACCACCCTTGTTCTCATCAATTATTAGGTAAGTTGGCCAAATTCCCCATTCTCTGTTAATGACTAATGCCGTTTATCCCAGTTCTGGTTGGAGTGGCCGCAGGTGATGGGTGACAGTGAGGGCACAGTAAACAGCAGTGATGGTTTCATGCTAGTAAGGGGGGGGGGGGCAGTGAGGACGGGAGGAAAAGTGAAAAAACCTGGTGCAACACTAACAGGCAGTGGCTGGTGCTGCAGTAAGAGGCTGAGGTTGGCTGTGGACGCCCCCAGTGGGTCTGCTCTTACCTGGCCACCTGAAAAAATGACAGGGGTGGAGGCAGGCTTGGGGCGGTAGGGGATGGTGGCACCTTTCGGTGGGGACTGAGGAGAGCAAAGGAGAGAGTGGGGGGAAGAAGAAGAAGAAGAAAGGGTGAGATGTGGACAGAGTGTTAGAACAGAAAGAGAGAAAGAAAAGAAGTTGCACAAAGTGAAACCAAGAGGGACAGTGCCTTAGGGAAGACGACCTGTGACACCCACACAAAAGTGCTCTTCGCTGTGTGTTCATGCTGACATAGAACGTCCAAATCGTGGTTCAGTGCCCAACTAAACTTGGATTTACCTGGAACATCACTTTCAACTGGATAATGATGACTCTACATACTGTGTTTTACATTTTTTGAAGTCCACATTCGAGAGACTTACAGTCATGTCACATATCCCCTAGTATCCATGGCTGGTGCCATCATGAAGGCCCAATGGAGAACTGGCTGTGCAGATAGTTAAAATTAATGGTGCAAGAAAAAGAGAGACAACTACAAAGTGTGTAGCCCTTTGATTCAAAGCATTATGACTTGCATGTTAAGGAGAGTCAGCTGAGGTAACAAACAGTTGAGTTTAGGCTTTATTTTACCCTGCAAAATAGAATCCTAATTGTTTGACATGTACCTAGTGTCAGCTTTGTTACTGTAGATAGCTGGGAATCGTGTTTGCAGCAACATAATGAAGGGCAGCTTTCCAGATTTACAAACCAAGACATTAAAACATAAAAAACAATCAAATGCAGCAGTTATTAAATTATATTCACAGAAGATAAAACAGAAATTGGTATTATATAATCAGAGAGCCCTTGAGTCCTCAAACTTTTAGCTGTAATCCTTAAGATTTTCAAAACGTCAAACTCAGCTGTAATGTTAGTCTGTAAAAAAATAAACGGTATCATAGTATTTATAATGTGTATTATTTACTAGTGTCTGGGCCCCTATACACAGGCTTCAAAAAGCTTACCAGGGTGTCCCATTTTATCAATATGCATTATGTCTTATGATTGTACATGGCTCATGGCATGATGGACAATTGACTGCCTTCTTTATTAAATCCATGTTTGTATGTGTAAGTTTGTTTGGGTGAAAGTATTATAACTGTAGACAAACTACTGTATCTTCCATACAAACATATGTTCAGTGTAAATAAATGTTTCCTTCATGTTCCCCCTCCCTTCCAGTCCATACTGTACCTCAAGCATCACCACACATATCTGTTTGACACACTGGATGATGGCTTCGGGGGCCCCTGAGATCGTCACTGCTCTCTCGGTGGAGTTGGGGAGCATGTCACCCGCAACCTGGACCTGAGCACCTGTGGACTAAAGGTGAGAATGTTTATTAAATGAGGAAATATAAATAAAGCATATGTACGGTGGCCGAGATGGTTCAACACGAATGCAAAAGCTACAACACGAATGTATTAGTGTTGTAGAGGATAGAGGAAGGCTTTACCTCTCTCATTTCTTTGATTTTTGAGCCTCCCTTGCCAATGAGGGAGCCACACTGGCTGGCCGGGACAACGAGCCTCAGGGTTACAGGGGGTTTACTGGTGGCTGGACTGTTGCTCATAGAGTTGATTATATCCTGAGGGGAGGAACGACCAAGTGTTATCAGACAAATGCATCAGCGGTTGGTTGTGTAGTTTTGGCCTTGGAGAAATCAACCTTCATGTGTCAGAAGAAAGTGTAGAAAACTCTATGTTTATACAGCGTAGTTTTGCTACTTTTACCAAAGTAAAGGTTGTGATTCTTTTTATATTTTGTCATTTACTCTGTCAGCTGTGCATAAATACTTTTAAGTGCATACATGTCAGTTTTCAATGCTTTAAGTTTTAAAATAAATTTTAAATATTGAATCTGGCATTTTTACTGCTGCAATGAATGGCTGTCACCTTGGTAAAAAAAAGTTTTATTCAGTAATCATATAATAATCTGTAATACCAGATGGATGGATGTATTTAAATAAAGAAAACATTGTTTAGAACACTATGATAGATATAAAGTCTTTATTGATGTAGTTGTCAACCACTTTAACTTATTCCTGTGAAGCGTCTAACTGGATGCTGGTGTATAAACATAATGAAGGACAATATGTAATGTTTTAATTGTATAAAATGTATCTGAAAATATTGGACATCATTGTCAGCAGTTTATATACTGCTTTGAAATTATAAATGAGGGGTTAAGTAGAGTAAATCTGGAAATGAAATCATATACACACTCATCCCTTGCACAGGTTCATGTGTAGTGTTTCGGAGACTCTTTGGTTTGGACCGACTGTACACGCCCTGATACAGCACCCAAATCAAAACACAGTATTGGCCCACTTTCAAAGGGTGCTGCAAGGTTAGATCAGCACATTTCTGTCCTACATAACGGTGCCAAGCCTGCTTTGTATTCCATTTAGAGAGACGAGTCGGTACAGACACTAAAGCATACCGGTGGTGGGATGTAACGAAGTACTCAAGTCCTGCACTTAAGATCAAATTTAAAGTACCTGTACTGTCCTTGAGTATTTGTGTTCATGCCACTTTATACGTTCTATATACTTACTTTATACACTTCTACTTTAATGTAAAAAAGCAAAAGATTTCATGGTTTCTGCTTTTTTAATTCATTTTTAATCATTTTGAAGTCGGGACTATTAGTTGGAAAAAAACATTGTGAAGGTGTCAATATATTCAGAAATGTTATCAGTCGAATCAATTTAATGGAGAAAAAATCAGCAGGTTACTCCATAAGGCTCCTGGTTTACTGTGTACCTCTAAAGTTCAATATCAGCTTACATAAAGGAAAGGATAATTATGGTTATATTTTATTGTCAACAAATCCCACGAAAAAAACCACAATGTGTTAGTCAGTCTCTCAGTACTTTCTGACTTCTCTACTCTGTCGCTATTGGCTCCTACGGTAGATGTAAATCTACAATTTAATACAAGTCACAGTTGGACTCTCAGCAAAGAGTACTTTTAATACTTTTAAGTATATTTTCACATTGTGGTGTTAGTAATTTTACTTAAGTAAAGGATCTAATCTATGGTGTATAAATGATGAATATTATACCTCCTCGAACTTGTAGGCTATCATGGCAAAGGCCTTGAAAATAGCATCTGTTGGCCCGGTGATTGTGACTATGCGTTCAGGGCAATTCCCCTCTGAGATGTTGATACGGGCACCACTCTGTAGGGCAAAAAAACATGATTATGAGACCCAAAACACGTATTAGGAGTGTTAACAATAATACATTATTTGCAGAAAAGTTCTACTTACGTCTTCTCGCATTTTCTTCACCGTTTCTCCTTTCTGGAAGTAAAGAAAAACATTAATCTGTATTTCCCACAGGCGTTAGGATGCTTTACATGGTCTGCTTGTTGTGTCTGTGATATATACCTTTCCTATGATGCTTCCAACCTCCTGCAGGAAACACAGACAAACAATATTAGGTGTTTGTTTTTTTGCCACAGGGGGCATTGTAATGATTTATTGTCTTCTGACAGAATGAAATAAAAGCAAAAGCAAAACAAAAGTAGCAGGAGCCGCGAAACCTTGTTTTTGTGTTTTTGGTACCTTGCCGTGCATCAGCAGCCTGATGGTGAGGGTCACATTCAGTCCACCTTCTGATTGGACCTTAATGGGCTCCATGTCGGGATTGGATGTGAAGGAAGGGGCGTGGTCACGTGAGAGAGGAGTTCAAGGGTCAACGCGAGTGTGATGGTGGGAGTCAGCCAACCGGTCACCTGCCAGATAAGAAAGATAAAGACACACGCCGGCTGAGATTAGCCTGCTTTTAATCTTCAATTTAAGATGGTTAGCAACGAAAATATAGTGTGGTACTTTATTTGCAGGATACTCTGTGTTTACCCTGGCTTTGAAGAAGACTTGGGTGTGCATATTTTATGTCTTTGTGGGATTTTGTCTTTTTGATAATTTTTGTTTTCTTTGGGGTTGTTTTGGATCTGTGTTTTGCATCTTTTTTTGACATCATTTTGGACCGTTATTATCACCATATCTGTGTCAAAACGTTGGAAAAGCTAGAGCAGATAATAAATAACACTCAAAAAGCTTAAAGACAAAACCTAAAGCCAAAAGAGTCCAACTACAATCATTAGATCTGGGAAAAGTCTTTAAGTTACATTCATTCTGCTTAGGTGCTGCCCTAAACGGCTCGGGTTCTGCACCTTAACCTTTTAAAAGCAGGGAAAACCCTGACTCCAATGCTAATTCTTTCACACTTTTTTACCTCCACTTTAAGCTTGTCGCTCCATAACGAGGACAACTTGAATAAAGTGTGACTGAAGAGCTTCCTGTTTTACAAACGGAAGATTACCAATTGGGGACTGGGGCCCTTGAAGGCTCCTGGTTTACTGTGTACCTCTAAATATCAGCTTATATAAAGGAAAGGATAATTATGGTTATATTCTATATTTTATTGTCAACAAATCCCACGAAAAAAAACAATGTGTTAGTCAGTCTCTCAGTACTTTCTGACTTCTCTACTCTGTCGCTATTGGCTCCTACGGTAGATGTAAATCTTTAGTTTTTAGCAAACCGTAGTGAAAAGGGAATTTATCTGGGACTATTTTCAGCTGTGGATTAAAAACCATTTGGTGGTGTGATGGGTATTTCTATCAGCAGTGCGGTGTGTGTGTGGGATTTATTCAGTGTGTGTGTGTTCATGGTAATGAAGGAACGTGTCACCCAGTGGCTCACTGATGGGGTTTTAATAGTTTTTGTACAACAATAGACCTCTGTGGCACAGAGGAAGATGATATATCAGGCTGTGATACACACATCACTTGTTAGTGGATACATTCACTGTTGGTTTTGGTCTTTTCTTAAGAAATATACAGAATATTACCAAATATATCCTTTGTTTGGTCTTGTTTCATTGACCTGTATGCCCTGTCTAAAAGAGGGTCATCAAATCTAGTATTAGGGACTTTATTCTTTCAATGTTGTGCTCATGTTGCATATTATAGTGTTGTTAATCAAATTATAACACCGCAAACCTAGGTCCTTGTAGCATTTGTAAGCAATAGCATAGAAAGAGTGAGGAAAAGGGGTTAAGGGCCCAGAAATCGCAAGATGATAAAATTCTTTTGTAGGACGTATATGCTCCAACAATCTCGGTTACAACCAAGTGATGTGTCTCTGTCCACAAAGACCGATGCAGTCCACAACAGTTTGCAGTAAAAGCCATTGAAATGTAGGTCAGCATATGTCTCTTCAGTCATGAGATGAGCCATCCAACGTTGCGCGCCATATTTATTTTTATCAAGCCCATTTCAGCTGGAACCCGTCTAATTCTGGCTGACAAGTGATGTAATGACTCAAACAAGACTTCAGTTAGGAGAGCGGCCACAAGAGGGCGGCGCAGTCCTGCCAGTGGATCAGGACTGGCGGATTTTAATCTGGGACACATTCCAGGCCACATGTGCCACTTTTTTGGGGAAATAAATCGATCAGAAATGTCTTCAAACTGATCAGACCTTTATATTGTGAGATTTTAGAGAGTTGCAGTTTACCCATTGTTAATTAATGGCTCCAAATGATGACTAAAATAACAGTATTTAAATGATTGCTACTAAATTTTTTTAAATTGAAATAAATGGTTGTAGATGAGTTTAACTTCTCAAATGATAAAGAAAATGACTATGAATGAAGAATTAATTAAGGAATGATTAATCCTACCAGGCAGATTCTGTGGTTACAGAGAGCTAACAAGGAGATAACATTAACCGTCAGGAGTTAGACGATAGCCCTTAAAATGTGAATTTAAATGAATTACTATTAGATATTTCCTATTTTTGTTCTATCCCAAGAAAAGAGAGATGCAGACACATTTTGCATTGCCACACTATGAACCTTCACATCTAATGCCACAGTTTGCTACATTTTGAGTTTGATAGAATTCTAAAACGTGGAGGGAGCTGCAGCACTAAATGTGAGTTGAAACAAAAATCTTTTTTTAACGGCCAACTAAAAGACTGTGGAAAAGAAAAGCTCCTGATGTAGCTGACTTGACTGAAGAGACCGATAAAGTCACCATCTGCCAGTCAAACGCATTGTTGCTATGTGGAAATGGAAATATCCCTCCTTTTTTTCCTTTTCTTCCCTCTCTCCCTTGTGTGATCACTAGTTGGCTGACTGAATCCACACAATGGGACAAACTTGATCACCCACACAATGAGCCTGATTTAACAGCTTAACTGAATGGTGCTCAGGTTGAATACACAACTATCTTACATACAGTATTGGCTCAGCACTGTCGGTTTATGAGAGGTGATGATACTGCTGCTACATTACATGGCAGGAAATGCTTTTATGAAACAAGATGGGAGGAGGCCTCTGGGAAGAGGCCTTAGTATTACATCTCCACCCTGGCTTGGGAACGCCTCGGGGTCCCCCAGTCGGAGCTGGTTAATGTGGCTCGGGAAAGAGAATTTTGGGGTCCCCTGCTGGAGCTGCTACCCCCGCGACCCGACCCCGGATAAGCGGACGAAGATGGATGGATGAAACAAGATGCCTAACATGTTGAGCCACTGAATGTTATTTCAGTGCTTTAAGCTAAAGGACAAAACATGACATAAATTTAGGAATATTCTCTTTTTTTCAACAAGGATGTCATGTTGTATTCTCTTGTTAGTGTCATGAACCATGCAGGAAAAGCATAACCAAGTTTTACTTTAATGTAAAAGCAGCTGCAACTAACTGCTATCTTCATCAATCAGCCAGTTATCAAACAGAGAAAGGCAGCAAATCCTCACATTGAAGATGCCACAGAATGATTCGTGGTTTTGTGTCATAAATAACCTGAAAGAATGAATCCATTATCAAAATAGATTCTGATTTATGTCAAGCGATAGGTAAAGTAGGTGGACTCCAAAAACCTGAGAAGTTTAAGGGAGGATTCACATTTTTCATCCTATGAAAGCATGGTAGTAATAGACTGTAGATAAGTCCAGATGCAACTTTTTATTTTCCTGATTGGTTGTTTTGTCTTTAAAATGTCAGAAAAATAGGGATCATAAATCCCTAAAGCCTGATATGACGTCTTTTAAATGTTTTCTTTTGTCCGACCAACTGTCCAAAGCCCAAATATATCTGGTTCACTGTCATAGACGGCTAAAGAAAACACCCCAAATTCATATTTGAGAGGCTGGAAACAATATTTAAGAGGCTGTAGGAGTCCTTTTCCTCGATGAAATTACTGAGCACTTTGTATTGTTACATAACTTTATTTTTATATTGTGTAAAGGCAAAGAGTAACACATTTATGCCTGTGAACGTTGATATTTTCAATCGACAGTGGCACGAAATAACTTGGTTTCACTGAGCTAAAATCACTTTGCATGTATATAGACTCTGTTATAGTTTAATTGTTGACATGTTTCTGCTGTAGCTGTGTGTATGAATATATAAAAACAATAGTTTTACAACTTTGAACCATACTATAATATTCTAAGGAATTCTTATGAAAGATTTGTACATTTTAATGTTTTTTTGGTTTCCTGGCTACTTTATACTTGACAAAATGATAGACTGGATTTACAGCTGAGTTTGTGTTAAAGAAATATAAAACCATAAATGTGGGACTTGGGACAGAAAGGGGCTAAATAAAGTGTGAAAGTCTGTAAAAATGACACTGGAATCCAGACGACTGAACAGTTAATCAAATAGTTGCTATGTTGTTATAACATATTGCGAGTTGTTAAAAACAAAAAAGGCATTTTTCTTTGCAAGAGCATGGCGGTTCCATTTACCACTGGCTCCAGAAATGATTCCTCCTCTAATCTGCGCTGCATGCAGAGCTGAGAGCGGAGGGATGTGCTGGTTGGAGGCCAGCGGAGGTTCCAGAGATAAGGACAGGGATTCTGTTGCCAGCTGTCTCTCCAATCTCCCAGAGGAGACCAGATTACATAAAAAGCCTTAATCCGGGTTTAAGAGCCAAGCCAGCGGTGCAGGTCCTCTCCAGGGGCAAAAGGGAGGGCAGTAAACATTTAAAAAAAAAACTCCAAGATTGACGACAGGATTCAAGCTCACGCTGATGATAGATGGCACAGTATTCATCCCCCTTTTAAGGCTACAAATTGAGGTTTTAGAAGTGCTTAAAGAACAGACGTTCACTCCAAAATGTCTTTGGCTAAATAACATTTGTACATGCTTTCTCATTTCTATTTTAGAAACACTGAGGCTCGTTCCTACTTCCTCTGACTCCTCTGACCTTTTCTGATTCTCTCGCTTTCACAGTAATGAATAAACATGTCTTCAAAGAGCCTCCTTTTCTGTGATTAAAACCGAGAAACTCGACTGTAGATTTGGGTCAACAAAAAGGAGTCTGTTGGACCTCGGAGATCAGC
This sequence comes from Sander vitreus, assembly GCF_031162955.1. Classification (NCBI taxonomy): domain Eukaryota; kingdom Metazoa; phylum Chordata; class Actinopteri; order Perciformes; family Percidae; genus Sander; species Sander vitreus. The sequence continues at coordinate 1,365,758 of NC_135878.1, read as the reverse complement.
AAGGTCAGCGTTAGGAGCTGCGTTTGAATAGATGTCCTCCCAGACTGTATTTTGCTCATACATCCTGTAGCATAATAGAATTAGGTCAAGGCCCTGTGAATCATTTGCCCCAATGGGCTAAAACCTTCCAGCTAATTGGCAGTTTTTGCTTTTTATTTTAAGGCATGAATTTCTGGCTGCATTTTAAAAGCTACTAACCATCCACCTAAAAGCTTATATTTTTACTAAACGTCATGCTCTGTGGCCACTTCTGGTCATTTCAAACACATTTCCCATGCATTGATTTTGTAATTGTCCTCCCTGTGTCTGTTAATCAGGCAGGAAGTTGGAGGGGAAAATGAGGAACACAGAGGGACGGCAGGGAATTTTTCATGACATCTGATGGGGAAAGTGGGTCATACTCGGTGTTGCAGTGCTGCTAGCCTCCTCCTCTATGGCGGCTATTGAATTAATCACGCTTTACGCTCGGCTGGACAACGCAGTGCACAAAATGGCTCCCCCCTCCCCTCGCCTCCCGTCTCTCCCTGCGTCTGCTCGGTGCTCGCCACAGAAAGACTTGTGCATTGCTCTTGAAGAACTTGAATCTAAGGTCTCGTCTCTCTTTTTATCTTTTTGTATACTCCCTAACATTGAGGAGATGCTGCCCTTGTGCAGAGCTATTGGGGTGTAAGTGATGCAAAAACACTCAAAGTGAATTTAAGGGACGATGTTTGGCATGTGAAAGTGCATTTTGAAGAGCTTTGGTGAGCAGGAAAGCTGGAAAGGGCTCGGGTTATTGATCATTATTGAACACTGATGCTATTCTGAGTATATCAGTTTAAAAGACATAAAAATTGTCGTTATTTATAAAATATTGAGGATTATCAATTGTTCTCTTGGCTTTGACAGAAAGAGGGCAGGGTACAGGATATGGAGACATCTCATTACAGCACTCCACTGCATTTAAACGGTTACTGTGCCCTGCACTCCAGGCCGAGAGCCGCTGCACAGCTGAGAGACAGTCAACTCACTTTGGCCCCTTTTGACACGATCCACTTCACTCCGTCTAGTGTCGTGAGTTCGGAAAGTGTTTTAAAGCATGAAAAAACTGGCAGCATGTATTTCAATATTTCAAGAATAAGAGCAAAAAAGTTCAAGACGTGTTGTTTTTTTTACTTATATCCTGAAACCTTCATTTGTCATTTTGAAAAAAATAAATGCCCAATATATTCGGTTTTAAGTCTTTTTAGATGCGTATGTGGACAGGAAACAAATCTAGCGCCTCACCTAAAGGTATAAAATGTGGATTAATCGATTCTGAAGCGGTTTCCGTTTGCCTTTCAAGATTTATATGATGGATGGAGGAACTGCTACAACCTCCACCGTATGCAATTTTGTTTATTTACATTTGTTTACATTTTACATTGTGACATTTGTAAATGTGTTTACTGCTCAAGCTACGCATTAAGTTTTAGTATTTGCTGCAAACCGCAAATATTGGATACTTAATGCAAATAATGATCATTTTTTAAATGAACTAAGATTCAGTGATTCCATCAGATCCTCATCAGGGTAAATTTAGACGATCATATGACAGTAAAACTATCCACTGAAACACCAAAATGCAACTTTAAAAAATAGAAAATTGAAAGAGAAGAAAAAAAGTTATGAATTTAAATTCCCATGCATGTTTTAAACTGTTTTTTGTAGTTGTATGAAAAGAATATGGCATTTAATATCATTTTAAAATAAGATTAATTGTCAGACAATCAGTTCCAGTGTTAACAGAATAGCTGACCGAGACATCTGAAATCCAGTAAGGAAAATCATTAAATGGATGACCGGCAGTCTAATCTAGGCCAAAGCTGCTGTCATCTGTTCCATCCTAATCCACATATCTACAGATATGTCATTATGATGTTTTGATATAAAACCCTCCATGACTGTCCACCGGAGCCTGGGCAGAAGCTGCGAGCACGAGGTTTCACTAAATGAATCTGCAGTTGTAGAGCAACATTTTTCATGCGTAGCAATATTGAACAATAGATTTCAAGTGAGAGTCGTTTGGTATATTTTATTATGTGCGGTTCTTTGTTTCTTCAATTAGAAAATTTGACATAATGCATTTTAATGCAAAGTCTCGGGGAGTTTTCCTTTCAGTAAACTCACTAAATTCAGTATTTTAATGTCGTTCTTTATGGTTAAAGTTTTTGTGTGAGGTTTCAGTCTGTCATACTGCTGAGCAGACTCGCCCTTAAGAATAGTCCCAATACATCCCAAACTAAGTTAATCTGTACTGTTTACATGCTACTGAATGAGGTGTCCAACTTGGAGCTTCGTGACCTTTTTACAGTTTACAACTTTTTTTTAAGGATTCATTCAAGCATTCACAATCATTTAAAACGACGCCGTAAATTTGAGAATAACTTTTATGGAAGCAGCTGTTTCTTTTAGAGTTCAAGTTTCACTTCAAGGTAAACTGTGTACAGCTATGGTTCTGCCTTTCTGAAGGTTTTCTTTATATTTGCCAGACTATAGGATAGACTTTGTTAGAAAACTTTAATAGTCATCACTTTTTCTCTGCCAGTCTTGCTTGCCAGCTCCATCTCCACAGTGCTGTGGAGTAAAGTCTGACCCCTCCACACACACACTCCTGGATGGGAGAAAGAAACACTCTGGGTTGTTTGTGTTTTTTTTAACCAATCACAATATTCTTGGGCAGCGCTGGACGCAGCGACGGTGGCTCTGCTAAATAGTTTCTGGAAGCAACTTGTTTTGGTGGAACATTTGCACCCCACAAAAGAAAATGCCACATACAATATTAAATGAAGTTACCTGTTCAATACAGTACCGTGAGCTATTTAAATTAGCTGATACATGGTTAAGCCTCATAAGCTCTTATCCTTGTATCGCTGTGTGTATTTTGTCCATAGCAAATCCCACCAATCAGTCCCAAAACGTCCCAGTTAGAGAGGAAATGCCCTAAACATATTTTCTGTAAAATTTTACAATCATTCCCCGAAAGAACCAAACAGGTTGCACGATCCAAATTTTCAGCTAATAACTTGCTAGCTCGAAGTTTGTTGATGTTTCCCGAAACCAACCGAGTTTTGCAAAGCGAGGGACATCTGAGAAAGATCTGGTGGCGATTGATGCTCCGGCGATTATCTGGTAAATAAATTGTCGATCCAGACTATTTCTCTGCAAAATCCAAGCCCCTTTCAAAACCTTTCTAAACAAATAAAACCATGGTGTGTGGTGGTAAATATATACTATGCATATAGTGCTTTTAAATGGGAATGGCTCTTTGGGATTAAGTACTGTATCTTATCCAAGCTGTCCAATGCTTACATATTGTATCGTAGTACATTTATTTTACTGTACTGCGATTTAAACAGTCACAGTAAATGAACTGGACCTCCAAAAAAGGTTTACTTGTAATTTAGCCAATATGTTCGACCCACAGCCGAGGAGATCTCCTAACGTACATGTTTGTGTTCCAATTAAGGGTGAACAAAAGGAAAATTAGCGTGCATGTAGGGCAGCAGAGGGGGAGCACACAGAGTGACCTCATTGATCCATATGTTTTCACACAATCTGTTCAAAGCATCTCAGTTCTGCATGAAGGAACTTCTCACTTTCAGGCCTCTATCAACTCATTTTTGACAGTGAGAAAACCTCTTTAGAGACAAAGTTTATGACAGGGAAAGCAGCCGGGATGAGGACATCTGAGGAGCAGGAGGAGCAAAGGGTGAAGGATAAATAATTTCTGGCGACCTGTCAGAAATAGTAACTGTAGACAGATGGAGGAGAGGAGTTCCACTGAGTCCTTAGGATTTGGCCCTCAGTTTACTGGTATATGAGCAGCTCTCATCTCGTCTGGCGCAGGCTTTTGTTGTATGTGGTGCGGTGTTGTGCGGCGAAGTAGGGGGGGCGTCTACCCCCATCGGCCTTCCTATACGCCACTATGACAGTGCTCTCAAGAGCTGTCAGCCCACATCAGCTGCCCAGCATCCTGATAGCTCAGCCTAAATCACAATCAAAACTGTGGCCCCCACATCCTCACCGCAACCAGTCAAATCAGAGCAAGAAAAGGACAAATAAGACACGGGGACCAACTATCACCAAGTAGCTTTAAAAGTACCTCGGAGTACTACGTGTTGGCTTGAAATAGTCCAGGGGTGGGGGGAGTTTCCAGTGAGTCGGTGCTGGCAGTGGCACAGTGTAAAGGGCTTTACGATGCAGGCACACCATGTTGTGCTGGGAATGCGGTGCTAAGAGCTGAGCGTTAAGTCGGCCATTTTAGATTTGCCACAATTTGTAATGTGAGATCACTGCTTGTCACAAAGTCATGGCTTCCATACGCGAAGCTTTCGCCGAGCAGTCACGCAGAACGGGTCCAAAGCACGTCCCCTTTTCTTTGGTTTACTGTCATTCTCACCAATCATTGCTCTATTTTAGTATTGTCACCTACAGCAGGAGCAGAGATTTGTGAGCACCCCAGACTTTCACTGCTCTTTACCCAGACAAAGGAGTTATATATCGGCATGGTACAAGTCGAACACAACGTTTGAGGTAATGACGAATGACATTTTTGGTCCATAACTAGCCGAGAATAAGGCCATCAGCAGCGCTATTATCAGTGTGACGATAATTGGAATAATGGTCGGGGGGGGCTGATGTATCAATGCCACTGACCATCATGTTATCAATCCTACTGTGAAAAAGGTCAGTCCAGCGTCGTAGTTTGCAGTAGATAAACGGCAGTTCTTCCAGTTTATCCATTTGTTTCATGTTCCTTGTTTGGGGAAGATTCTTCAACAATAAAATCGCTCATGCTTGAATCTAAGCCAAGACAATGAACACCCAAACAATGATAATCAAAAGACCCACGAAAGCAAAATCGACTGACCATAAAATTGACTATTCTCTGGGAGAAACCAAAATATTTCCACACTGTATGCAGTCGGCTTATTTGGACGCGCGGATAACTTCGGAAAATGTTAACTCAATCTACTTCAAATAACCAAATTAGATAGCGAGTCAATAAGTCGTACTGTCACAACTCATTATCAGGATGATAATTATTCTTGACGGTGGGTAAGTTATCAAGTTAATTAATTATTGAACGGCATTACCCGGCTCAGCATGGACCTGTATTTAATGCAAGTTTTTAACAGTTTAATGCTTTTGGAAGTCCGGAAACAATGTTTTCTAAAAAATAAAAATTACCCATTTTAAAACTAGCATCCTAGAAAATAACGCACACGATGTAGGATTTACCAAATGATTCTCCATAAGAGCCATAAAAAGAGAGTTTACCTTTATGTAGCGCAGGATACAGTAGATGACGTCCACTTTTGGCGTTGCAAGATTAAAAATTGCAAAGGGAAAATATTTTTTTTCTCCTCTTCGCTCTGCCCACGACAAACGGTGCCACCCTATTGGTTCGTACCGCAGGGTCACATGAGCGACCAGAGGAACACGTGACACTTCTCGAAATTATATGATGAAACGAAACCGACTGGCATCCTCAAAGTGCACACTTTTAGTTGCTGCGTTGCGATACTGTTTTCTGTACTGTTTGGTGTCAAGTGTAAATAGGCCGAATGATAATGAGTAATCTGGGTGACCATCACCCACCTCCCTGTCTGCCGCCCCCCTTCCCTCAGCTGCAACAAAAGGGGGGCATGCCCAGTGAGGCACGCGGGCATTGTGGGGGCACGTTTGGGGATGAGGTGGTCTGAATCAGAAGTATTGCCTCCGGGATTCTCGTCTATCAGCGGGGAGGGTCGAGCACCCCTGAAATCCACCAAGCTATCGTCCTTGTCTTTGTAGATAACAATTGACACAAAAATAACCCAGCTATGTTCAAATATCTTAGATTTAAAAAACTGAAGTACTGCTGCTCAAAGTTATTTATGTGGAGCCTCACTCAGGACATTTGAGGAACTTTTTGATGCAACCAAACACCTAAAAAAAAGTAGAGGTCAAAGCAAACGCACAAACACTTAGACACAGTGCACAAACACGTTACCGTGGCATGCATATTCTCTGCAGCCTCTTTGGTCCTCTGCTTTTTAATCTGCTTCTATTTGTGAGTGTGTGTGTGCAGAATTACAGAGCTTTGGAGGCATCTCATCCAGATTTTCCAATCCAGCACAAATCCAGCCCTCATGTCAGATGGACGGTTGTGTGCAGAGCTTAATCTGACATTATTAGGGTTGGATGACAGCAGAACGTTTAAGGGAGCTGCCAGGGGAAAGCAAACAGTGGGGTTATGCTGTCTGGATTAGGGGCAATGCAGACAATGAACGACAACGGGTTTCACCTCAACATTCACTGCCAAGTGTTTTCATATAGCACAGATGCTCTCCCTGCAAAAGCCAGTCCTATATCAGACTAAAGGCTCTGTAATGAGGCTCCCACTATGCATGTGCTCTTAATTATTTGTACCTATACAACAACATGGTAACCATGCCTTTACCTACCCACTCGATTGTAAAATGGCCCATGGGATAAACTACAAATAGAGCATTAAATTTGCTCCACATTGAATCGTAACAGGCAGCGCACGAGTGTGGTAAAAAAATAAAAGAGCGCTGTGTGTGGCCGGGTTAGCTCAGTGGTAGAGCATGCGCACCTATATGGAGGTTTATTCCTCAACGCAGAAGGTCCAGGGTTTGAGTCCAACCTGTGACAATTTCCTGCATATCTTCCCCCTCTCTCTCCCCTTTCATATCTAGCTGTCCTATCCATTAAAGGCGGAAATGCCCAAAAAATTATCTTTAAAAAAAAAAAAAGAGCGCTGTGTCAGAGGAAATCTGCTTTATATTCGAATAACACTGTTTTTCACCTTCCAACCTAATACCAAGACTTGTGGAAGCACTGGGGAAAGAACACTAGTTTACACAACATTCTTGTATTGTAATTGAGTAAAATCTAATATTTGTTAGTGCTAAATGCGCTCTGTCCTCAGTCTTTGAGAAATTACATATTCCATATCATGGTGCAGTATTATTGGTGTAGAGGACTATAATAAGTCATCTAAATAAGAAAAACAACTAAAATAAATAATTATCCACTGAATTAATCGTATTTGGGAGCTGAAGATTTCTATATGAGGATTAAACCTTAAAAAAAAAAAAAAATGGTTTGATGGAAAAGCATTCTCGGTCAGGCCCTTTTTAACAAAGCACGTCAATGGGTCAAAGGTCAAATTGCTTACCGGTTAAGATGTGGGGAAGCTCCTTATCAGGAGAGAGGAGGTGCAGTCTGGGAGTTTAGGACCAAGATGGCAGATTGTGGGCACACTAAGGGCTGGGGCAGCTCCTAGGGTCCTATAAGTGGACTAACCCCCCCCGCCCATGGCCTCCAGCAAGGTGATGAACTGCACAGACCCCCCCCCCCCCATTACCACCCCACCCCTACTAGAGCATGTCATCACAGCCACTCATGTGTATCAGGGTGCCAGGGTCCTAATGGAGGCAGACGGGCGTGAAGGAGAGCGCGAGGTAGATCAGTGACTGCCAATCCACATGATTGTTGGATGCAGGAGAGGGGCGAACAAAAGGGGGCTGACTTGACCTCATTTGTACCATTTTAGTGTGAAAATGAATAAAAATGTCCACTGTTTCTGGAATTTCATTACATTTAAGTGGTGTATTCCATTGAGCAAAAGTCTTCTGGACAAAGTCAAGTAAAATTGGAACATTTCACCAATGGGTCATTTTACAGTAATAGTTAAAAGTTTCATACATTTGTCCTTTTAATGTGTAACTGTAAAAGCCAGGAAAGTAAGATTACAACTAAGATAAAGAAAACAGTCAGAGAAACTCTACAATTTATGAATAGAAAGTGATGTGTATAAAAGATGTTTAAAAGAGTGATGTGACGGGTCATATTGGCTTTAAACTATTTCTGTCAGACTGTCCTCTACAATCAATGCTGATTTTCCATTAGTGACCAACAGCATGTAACTGTCAGAGACCAGACCCGGGCTAGCCAATGTAATGGGTATCGGTCCAAAAACAATTCCTATAAATTGCTTTGATTGGGCTTATATCATCGACGAGATCAGTGATATCCTAGTTACTGTTTTGTCCCCATCACTGATATGACTAATCAACCTGCAGCTTTGGACAATGAGGATCCTCACTTATATAGTCTTGAAATATACATAGATATTTGAGGCACTGATCTCTAACATATTTTTGTCGTTTCGGTTATTGTTTGGTTAATAATGCGGCTCTCTTGGGTGTCATTTGGGGCTTTAACTGTGATTAAGGGCTGTTTATATACACTTGACTTAGACCTTTGCAGCTGTCCTCTTTATGAGCATGGTGCCAAGAACTGTTATATAGAAAACATGAAGCATTTTGCCTAAATTTCTGTGTAAAATTTGACGTAGGCATTCAGACTGAAAATTCTTTTTCCCTCAGGAAACATATTAAAAAAAAAAAGCCTTAGATTATGTTTTATTAGTTAATAACAGTAATACATTGTATGTGTAACTTAGGGCTGCAGCTATCGATTATTTTAGTAATTGAGTATTCTACCGATTATTCCATAGATTAATCGAGTAATCGGATGAGAAATACTTAGTAAGAAATACTTAGTAAAAGCAATAGTAAATATTTATTATTGCTGTTTACTAAAAAAAAAAAAAGGAAACCTGTTTCCTTTTTTAGAAAAAGCAACATTTTTTTATTGCCAAAAAAAGACCCTTAAAGTACATTTTTGGTGGCCCAAATGTTAATTTTTTTCACCCCCTTCCCCTTCTTGCCTCTGGCTCTTTGCACTGGATATGCAAAAGAGCTGTTCACTAACCAGAGGGTAAATGTGACGGTACAAAGCTTACAGCAGGGCTATTCAACTACACTGTTCTGGGGGACACATTTTAAGAAGCCTAATACACAGTGAGGAGAAAGAATAAAGAATGCAGACATCACCGGCATGATGACGTCAATCACGTTCTTATTAAGTGGCCATGCTGGGGGGAGGAGCCGGTTTGTCTCCGGCAGCAGCTAAGTTTCCAAAGATTAGTAGCAAACTAATAAACAGTTAGACTACAAACCGACAGCTCTCGTTTTAGCTTGTTGGTAAAACATGGCTATTAGCAGAGTAGCATGCTGTAGGCTAGTTGTGTAAAACAGCGCGGGGACGAGAGCAGCAGACGTTAGTTAGCTACCTGGTGTCGGGTTCGCTCCGTGGAATGGATGAGTAGACTGGATGTTTTCTACTGAGATGATGTAGCAGCATGTTTGCAGCTTAAAATGATCCCAAACTTTCTGTCGTTTTCTCTCGCCTGTCTCTTCTCTTAGACCCTCGCTATTTTCGTCTTCGTTCATTTGTAATCTGGGCCGTCAGTCTTGTGTCCACAGAAGCGTCAACCTGTTGTGCGCTAGTAATAATCTTCCGTGCGGAAACACAATGAGCCGTACAACCTTAATGACATTGATTTAACGAAGCTTCGAGGGAAAGAATTTTGCTTCGAGGATTTTTTGTAATCTAATTATTCGAGGAATTGTTTCAGCCCTAGTGTAACTCCTTCTTTTACCCAGTAAAGATTTCAAAAGCGTCAACATACTGTATGTGTTCAGCGCTGCACTTAATCATATTAGTTGTGTCGTAGTTCCATTGTTTCATCTAGGATTCAAACCCTGAATGGTTTTGGCACAAGCTTCTGTTATCACTGCTCATCATTTCATTTTCAACAAATAACGGATTGAATAAATGATTAGAAAGGGCAGGCAGAGAAATAAAACCAGTGACAGACGAGATAAGACAGCATACACTTTGTGTTTTGTTGAGAATGTCAGTTTTAATCTTTTATCGTCTCGTTCCTGCAGCCTGACTACTTGAGTCTGTAAAAGGATGGTATTTATTTATTATGTAAAAGCTGATTTTCTACATTGGCCCATACAAATAAAATGTGAACCTCATGGTGGCGTGAGAGGAAAAGTCAGGAGGGGATGGCTCATGTCATTAGAGTTCATCCTCTGGGCACCATGAATCTCTGTCCAACATTTCATGGCATGTCATTCTGGATCATGGTGATGAACCGTAATCATTAATATTTCTTGGAGGGAGCTTTAAGGTGTACTCTTTGTCGGCATATTTTAGGTATTTTGAACTTGTCTTAAAGTGAATGACCTTTGGTGCCTTAAATGAAGATGTGAAACTCAATATATTTTTCAAAACGCATTAAAATGAAAAATGCCATAAGGCTCTGCATAAAAGAGTATTCAGATATTCTTGTGGAGTATGAATGTAAAAGGCAATAAACACGCAGAAAGGAAGCTTTACTTACACACAAATGAATGTAATCTAAAAAGAAATATAGACGCCCCTTTGAACCCTTTTCGGTTTGATAATGTCTTACCATCTTCTTTTGATGAGTTTATCCCCGATAGCCATAACTGCAGCACTCTTGTGTCAGAGGAACAATAAACCTCCCATAAGTGTTCAGCATGCTCTAAAAGCCCTCGCCCAGAACTCTAAAGCTGCTCCACACAAAGCAACTCCATGTTCCTAATGGAAAGTACTGCCTGACCCTCTCCGCTGATGTGGTCAATACAGCCAGTAATGGGTCCACATTGCCTCCTGGCAAAAACCGATGATGAATAGACTTCTGTTTGGTGAAGAACTGTGATTGTGTCTGACTCCTCTGGGCTCAAACACTGTGTTCTCGCTTTATGCTGTACAAAGGAACAATATACTGTACCATGCAGATGCAGGATATTTATTTGTGAGGAAGTTTAGTTTTGGCTGGGCCACCAAAGAGAACACGGCAAACACGAGGGGCAACCTATTACACATTGATGTGCAGACAACACTGAGTCACGCTGTATTTCCCATGTTAATCCAACAAGCTGTCTTCTGAAGAGGGATACATGAAATATTAATTTTCTGTAGAGGTTTTGAAAATAAACACTAGTTAGTACAGAAAAAGTTATGGGAAGAACATTTTGAAAGCAGAGATATTAGTTCCACCTTTTGTACCACTATAAAACAGCCTTTTCTTGACCCTGATGCTGCAGATCAGTCTATTTCTATTTTTTGGCCCTTTTCTTGCAGTTATTAGGTCAACTCTTTATGGGCAACCACCATTGATTTAGTTACCTCTTAAAATCGAGAGACAAATCAAATCCGATGGGAATAAAGTGCAGGTACTTAAAAGAACCTTTACAAAACGTCAAATTTAAATGGAGGTAAACTAACGAAACCCTTGCCCATTTTTGTCGATCCTAATTTTTTCTAACCATCTAAAATGTATTGTCAAAATCTCTAACATCAGGCTGTGTTTTCTATCAAAACAAACACGGCATGATAACCAATGCTTTCCTGTTGTAGTGGTGTTTAGGCCTGCTGCCGGTACCTTTGACCTCACTTTTCTCAAGAGGGTCTTTAGTTTTATCTTTGGTCTTTAAACCTACATAAAGCAGCAGTGATCACTCAGTGCGACCTCGGCCTAGCTCACAATGGTAACAACAGTTGATAAATGGTGTATCCGCCCAGAAATTTGGATCGGCTCCAAAATCTAATTGGTTCTTTCTTGGCCTATGCTACATTGAAAATTGGCCAGTAGTATTCTGTAATCCTGGCGACAGACAAACAGACCAACCCGTCCAAGAACATAACCTCCTTGGCGAAGGTAATTGCACCCAGCCATGCATCTTTATGTGGCTTTTAAACATTGGTAAGCTTTTAATTTTGGTCCTTTTGGCCCACAACCAGATTCTGTGGCTCAGTGTCATGGCTCCCACCAAACCTCCTCCCATTTTATTTTAGATTGGTCATTTCTTGTGGGAAAATCATGTTGAATCTCCTCAAACAATTGGCATGGATTTGTTTTTTCTTTTTTGCATTTACAGCCCCATTTTGCTGATGTGATGTGGATCAGTGTTGTTGCTTACATTTCCAGTATGTTTTGCCCCCATGTAGAGACACAGAGGTGTTAAAAGTGACACAATCTTTCTCAGGGTGACGCTTCAATCTCAGGATTACCTTGGCGGTAATACAGGACGGAACATTGCTATTGAGTCATAACAAATTCTGCACAACGGAAATCTATTTTAATCAATTCCCCTGGAACAATCCCGATAGGATTTAGACTTGTACCATCCAATGAAATCTGACATGTAAAGATGTCGGGCACATACAGCTGTGAAATCAGATGAGGATGATTATGAGCAGGGCAACCATGTGCTAAACTACAGAGACATGCGCCAGGGGATTATTGGTAGGGTAACCGCAGGGCAGACAGTGCAGGAATACACATCTGGAATGGAGATGATTTACAAAACAAAGGTCTGATGATGGATTAATTGATGGACAGATGGATGCATACAATGAATGAACGGGAAGATACATAAACTCATGGATGACTGGTGCATTGCAGCAGCAGAGCAAACCATTTTCTTAGCCCATCCAAAGAGTGCAGTGATAGAAATGGGAGCTGACCATGCCAGAGGCTGGAGACGAGACACACTTGCACACACATGGAGGAACATCACCGAACCTCAGAAGGACAGTTTTTGACGCTAGCGAAGTTAGAGGGCCCCTTAACACACAAACACTCGAGACGACCTCGGGGGCCTCAAGTAGAAGTGGAGTCGGCTGCAACAGCCTGACTGCATTTATGAAATATTCAAAAGCTGCAGATATACTGTAAATGCATGCAGTAGATAGTGTTTATCAGCCATAAATAATTAAGTTTTTTAGGTTACCATAGAACTGTGCGCGATCACAGAAGGCTTGTATCATGTGGACGCGCCGTCAGTTTTGTTCCTCATGGGGGAGACAAACTATGCACTATAGGTTTAATAATATATGCATCTCACTGAGAATTAGGACTATATACGTAATCAAGAATACATTTTAAAATATATTTGTTGTGGCTATTTCTATCTGTTATCACGTACTGGTGTGAAACTGTGCCCTCATTATTTACCAACCCTTTTCGGCTCTGTCTCTCAGAAAACGTGATAATTATGATCTGGAGCGAGTGTAAATCATCTTGGTTTGTAAAAGAAGAGATGGTTTGAGGACTATCTTGATCTGTTAAACATGCAGAGATCAGCTTTTTGTTTCAAACACTTTAATAGAAACTTGTGCAGCCACAATTTATTATGTACAGTACCTGCCCCTCTTTCCTGCTCTTCTATAATGTCCATGTACAGTATATTGTGTCATTTGTAATGCTTTGTCCATATTTGTAAGTCATAAAATTGTCTTAGGAAAATGTATAGATATTGCACAAGGATACCAAAAAGGAAGGAAACTGCAACAATTATTGCCCAGTAGTGACTCCCATTCTCCAAAAACAAAAAATCTCTTGCGATCTGAAGGATATAATATGTGAAAATAATAATAAAAGCCTAGGTAAGATCATTTTAAGAAGCTGGAATGTCTACTATTATCCATTGGGTTTTTATAATTCAATTTGAAAGTTTCAAACATAAAGCGATCATTTGTTGGCTGCTGGGAATATCCGCCTTTTTGTCAAGATGACAGATTAAGAGCTGATACATCTTGTCCCTGTCCTTGTTGCTAAGCACTCGTAGCCATGCCGTTGCTAGTGATCACCTGTCAATCAAACAGATTGGGTGACTGTAAGTCAAGTTTTTTTAGTTGTTGCTGCTGCATGGCCACCCACTGGGTTTACTGATCATACAGAGCAGCATATACAGTGATTTCTCTCTCTCTCTCTCTCTCTCTCTCTCTCTCTCTCTCATTTACTGACACACACACACACACACACACACACACACACACACACACACACACACAGACACACACAGACTGCCTTCTAGCGGAAGCTGCCAGTGTGGCAGAACCAGTTGCTTTGACAAAGGACACAAGTTCCCCTAGGTGTCAGTAGGACTGAAGCTTTGATGCCCTGAATATAAGTGTCACTGTTTGCATGCTGGTATGTGCTTGAGTGTCTGTATAGTGTATCCAAAGGTCCTGCGGAGTCTTCTTATTCTCTACTGTACTTGTGAGGACAAAATGTGCTCACAAGCATAGAAAGGCCAGGGTTAGTTAAATGGTCAATGTAGGGTTAAGGTAAGATTGCATGTGTGTAAAAGATAATATGAAGCTCTTTTTTTGTCATGGTCGAATGGGAATACAACAGCATGTTCAGGCAGATTTAAGGATTTTTGATCAAAATCTATATGACCAAAACAGACAGATATATGAGGAGTATCAAACAGACATGTACAGTACAGTTAAGTGCCTGGCAAGATGGAGATCCTGAGTCACTTGAGTGAAGTAGTTTAGCTTAATGAAGCTGAAGTTCAGAGGAAAACACTGCTAATAAGTGCTCTCTGTCTGTTTTATTCTTTTGTTGTATTATCAGGCTGGTGTTTGCACAGATACACTCTTAGTAGCTGCTCTTTGGTCGTTTAGCATCTTTTTCTAGTCATTTTGTGCCATCCACAAGAAATGTTAACAGTACCTTAAAACAGAGGCTCTGTAACCCATCCATGAATGGCACTACGGAGCAATTTAAAAAAAAACTTATAATTTACTGCATAAATAAACAACTTGATATTTATTGAAATGCTGTATGGGTATATATTTGATATTATTTAGTCAGGGATCAAATCAAACATATTTCTACTTTTACCAGAGTCTAAATAAAGATCCAAACCCACTAAATGTGTAAAATGTGTCTCAAATCAGACAACACACAAGAAACCAGATGAGATGTAGCTGAGACGGAGCCGTACGAGGCTGAGCCATTTAGTGCTCACGTCTGCATGAAATTATAATGGGCTGCTCCATGTATTAATAAAAAGCTGAGCACTGAGACAAAAGCCTCACTTGTTTCTACAGTATCTGCCAACATGATGTTCTGGACAGTGTCTGATTTACTAAAGCCTCTTCCTTTTTATCAGGCGTCAAACTACCAACCCTTTTATGTAAATGTTTAGTGTGCCGTGGCCACACAGACATTCCTCTTGGCTGCAGCACCATATGTAGAGTTGCCCACTTAGCCTATGCATGGCTGGCCTTCATAATTGGCAAAGACATTGTTTAAAAAAAAAAACTTAATTAGCCCTGGCAATTTCAAGCATTTCTCATCCCCCCCCTCAAGTAAAGATCCAGCCGTTTTCACAGCTGCATAAATGTGTAAAATACAAGAAAAATGAAAGTAGGAAAATGTTAATCGAGAAGTCATGTCAGGACAGTGTTTGAATTAAAACTTCATAAATTAAATTGTCACACCTCAGCAGGGAGCTTTTGTGATCTGTAGTTCTTGCCGCATCATCATCATTGTGTTGTAATTTGCATTCTCGTCTCTGAGGGATACTGTAAAGTAGCATGAACCACTCAGCTGTGGAAGATTGGAAAGAACCCTGCAGCTCAGTGCTTTTTATAACAGGGACATATTTTCATTCATTTGTTTTTTAAAGTACTGTTTCAGAATGGCTCACAAGTTTGTTAAATAAAGTTGGTTTCGGGAATATTTTAGGAACAAATGTGAACACAAGTTAATATACTGTATTAGTTTGATAAATAACTAACATTTGTGATTTTGAGTGAAATTTCTTGGCAAATATGAAATGGATTGCCATAGAATTAGGTGTGTGTGTGTGTATATATATATATATATATATATATATATCCCAGTCAGGATGAAATGTAATAACTTTGGTGATCCATTAACTGTTCCTCTCATGCTATCTGCAGGTCAAAACTACTGACATTCCCATCAGTTTCAGCTATATCAGCTTTAAGTGCTAATTAGCAAATGCTAGCATGCCTCAGTTGGTAAACATTATACCTGCTCACTACATGGTAGCATTAGCATTTAGCACAACTCTTGTTCTTACGCCCTGTGTATTTTATTGATGCAGAGGCTGTAACGTCCTGCGGTTTCCCCTCTCATTGAATACATCTTGTGTTGTGAGGGGTTGGACGCTGTTTTAGGAGCAGCTGATGCACATAAAAGAGCGACATGCATGTATGATTTGGTGGTGTTAGTTATTGTCTGTTTGCCAAGACTGGCACATGATAAATACTTTGCATATATGTATCAGTAACAGCCTTCAAAACCCAATGTTGGTTGATAATTGGTCCTTTAAAAAAATGAGTAAACTCTGGTTATAAGAACACAGTGTGGGGTTTAATACAAGACGGGAGATTGCAAAATTGTAAATGTATTCCATAAATTAATGCCATCCATTTTGTTAGTTATTTAATGTAGTATTATGTTGTCTGATATATTCTTGTGAAATTTTTGGTGCTTCTCACTGTTTCAAGTTAACACATCTGATGCAGCACAATCCCTTTATGTCTATTGCTGATGTTTTACAGTTGAAAGCCCAGACTAATCATACTGTACATCTACACAGTGATGTGGTCTGGCCTCGTTTCACTGGGCCTGTTCTGGATATGTGTGTGCTTGGCTGGAGGAAGACGTGATCTGAAGTTGGTTGACTCATAATCTTGGTATTGCCAAAGGACAAAAAAATGTTCTGTAGGCTGCTAGCTCCCCTTGGTGGAGAGAGTCGGTACACAGAGTTGGTACACTGGAGTAAACAGGATTCCTCTGCTGTAACCTGTTTCTGGTGCATGTTTCCATTAGTATGTGGAGATACAGTGGTTAGCAGGAGCATTCATTTAATCTGGTGTCACATTTACAGTTAATAAAACATGCAAATGATCAGCTCAAAATAAACTCCAGAAACACTCAAATATCCAAAACCAAATGTCACATAATTTCTCCTGCTTTGTGTCTTATTCAAAGCAGAAGCAAACTTTAATCCTTTGACTTGAGGCGTTTTTCTTTCTGAGCTTTACACAGCAGAAACACATTAGCATATTGCAATAAATAAGGGAATACAACTTGATTTTTGCCAACAAGTCCTCCAGGGAGCAGGCACAGAGAGCAGTAAAGTGGAACTTTAACAACAAAGCAACTGTGACTGCAATTAACTGTGATGTTTCAGTGGTGATGGGCATAGCTTTTTAACTTTGGTGACAAGTTTTTCATATGAGCACAATGTATAACATCCGGCCTGGAAATCTTTTGGGTTGCTGCAAGTTGGTCGATGGTAAAGGACGTTACGCTGAGATTTTTGAGACGAGCTAATCCAATTACTGTGGAGAAAACAAACCCAGCCAAATCTCTTTAACTAGCCTCTCAGCTTTTGACTTAATTCCAATATGGTTTAGTTATATTTGATTCACATATTTACATGTATGTTATTGTAAAATACTTTATTATATTAACTTCAATATGAATAGTAATAGTAGAGGGACACACAACAAAACAGAAATAGGCCTACATTTAATTCCATTGAACTATGGAGTGCAAATAATAAAAAATACTTTTTCTTTAACAAACTGAGTTAAAAACAGTTACTTGAAGCTTTACGTGGTTAAACCAAAACATTTCAGGACTGCAATAAGGCAAATCATATTGGACAAATGAAAAAGAATATAAAAATTTAAATGAAATAAAATAACCAATAATATGAAAGTTGACAGGTTATTTAAACTGCATCTGCAAGATATAGATTATGTTGCAATGCTTTTTGAAGGGTAAAATAATCAGCTCCAAAGACATAAAATGAAGGTATTACAGCTTTGTATCTGTTCTGCAGTTTTCCGGCCAGCTTGAAAACTTGAAACTTTAACTTTTCTAAACTTCACCGCTTCTATAGATGCATCTCTCTGCCTTTGTGTAGCAAAAGTTTTTTTCCCTACGGATGATTACTCTTTTTCTGGGGGATCCCGAGGCGTTCCCAGACCAGATGGGATATTTAAACCCTCCGGCATGTTCTTGATCCTCCTCCCAGTTATAAAACAGATGAGCAGATGTCTGAAATCAGCTGTCAACAAAGGAAAATACTGGTTCTGTGTATGGATAATTTATTTCACAGATCTGTGACCCCATAGACTTTCAAACAAAGCTATGACGTATCGCCACTGTCCTTACATTGCCTATTAGAGTGTATTCACCCCCACTTGGAAGTTTTCATGTTTTATTGTTCTACAACATTGAACCAAAGTAGATTCAGTGAGGCTCTTTTGACACTAATCAACAGAAAAAAATAAGCCAATAGTCAAAAAAAGCCACATTAAATATACATTGAATTCTATGTTTTAAGAAACTAAAACATGAAAACTTCTCAGCACAAACTGCTGAACAGGTTTTAAGCTGTACAGGTTTATAGCAAAACACAATGAAACATTATGCAAACACTCAAAAAGTCTCCATGAATACTAACCAGCGTGTGATTTTTGAGTGTGCTGTTGATGGTAACACGTACAGGAGAAGCTGCAGCTGCAAACGATTAACACTAATTATGGATGGGGAGACAGCTGAGAGAGATTATAGTAAACAAAAATAAAAAAGCAAAAATTCAAGTGTTTTTCTTTTTTTTTATGTTTAATTTCCATTTAATTAATGTTCCAAAGTTGCAGTGAAACATTCTCATCAAATTCTTATTGTACTACATCTGAGTATGTGGATTTCTTGTACACAAGCTGTGGAAACAGTAGAAAATCTGACACACTGCATACAACTAGTATCTGCAGTGCTGGGATGTGACTAAGTAACTTAACTCAAGTTCTATACTTAGTAACACATTTGAGGTACACTTTACCGTATGCTACTTTATACTTCTACCCCACTTCATCTCAGAGGGAAATATAGTACTTTTTTACTGCAATACATTACAGCTTTAGTAACTTTGCAGACTGAGATTTAACGTAGAAAACATGACGTCATGTTTTATAAGTTCATGTTTTGTACTTGAATATAAAACTATACAATGCATAAAATCAGCTACAACAATATACTTACACATGAATGCATGAGTAATAAGACTATTTTATAGTGAAATACTCAGGGGTAATTCGTCAGCATTAAGTGCATTTTGCTGACTTATTTTTTTCAATGCAGGTCTTTAACATGTGGAGTATTTTCACAGTGTTGTATTACTACTTTTACTTAAGTAAAGAATGTAAATACTTCTTCCCCGCCACTTCTCGCAGGGGATTGGTGTGCAGCACTCTTAGTTGCACTAAATGGTGACAGCATGTGGCAGAAGGGTTACTTTATTGCCATACTACATACTAAATGCACCCTAATAAGTACTGATCCTGCTAGTATGCTATTTTCTGTATACTACGCTATTTAATACTCACATAACATGATGCTGTACTTCAGTTAAACTGACTTTTAAATGCAGCTGCAGGTTGTTTTCATTGGTTTTCTGACATTGTGGCTCTTTTTACTTAATACACTGTCTATTTTTCAAATGTTTTCAGAAGTAATAAGAACTTTTCCACCCATTCATTTGACGATGATGAAGAATCTGCTGTGCATCAGAGGATTGTTAAGACATTACGGTGCTGTTCGATCCCAGAAGCCAAGAGCGAAAACCCTGCCTTGATCTTGAATCAATATCAAATGTCAGATATGTCAAACTGTATGACTTTGCCGTGAAATAAGTCAAATAAATCATGTTGAAAGGCTTCAACCTGAAGATTAATGATGTGTGAAGACGGTCACTGAGTAATTGCCGCCCGCAGCTTTTAAAGGACTTTATTAAACAGGTATTTATTTTTGACACCAAATCTGGGACAAATGCCAGTTTACACCATAGAAAAGGCTTCGCAAGAGGTTGGGAGCATGTCTTTGTTTATGGACTCGATTTTACAAGCAAGGTCAAATGGTCCATTTTATAGACGCATGGCTGCCACACCAGAAGTTATTATGAGAATATAACAAGCAGAAAATAGGGTGCTCTCTTCTGCTTCATAATGAAAATATATAACCCTACCTCGTAATGTTACTTAAGGTCATTTATTTTTCTCCATTTACAGTGTTTACAGGCTTCTAATACTTCAGTTCAATAATGCTACATTGATTTAAAGTGATATTATAGTGGCATCAATAGGATCTTTTATGTCTCCTGTGGTTCCCAACCTGAAGGCCTGGACCCCTTCAAGAGCTAACAAGATACATTTAAATGATTTCTTTTGACTTTTATGTACATTTTGAGTTTTTTTGTTTGTATTAAAGTACTGTGCTGTGGTGATCTCAATCTAGGGATCATGCTTTTTTTAAAGACTCACAAGATAAATCTGAGAGGTCAAAGTTAATGTTTGGACTTTTCTCCAGTCTTTGCTTTTTATGATTTTATTCATTTTATCTCTTTAGGCCTCGGACAGTTCTTAGCAATGAATGGGTAATTGTCTCTTAGTGGAACTGCTAACATTTGAAAAGTGAAAAGGGTATTTTTGGATAAGCCAAAAAAGGTTGGGAGCCACTGCTTTCATATTTAGCAATTTGGTGTGTTTAACAAGCTTATCAGATGTTTAATGTGAAACTGTAATCTTTAAAGCAACTATATCTGTCAAATAAATGTAGTGGAGTAAAATAAAAGTACACTATTCCCATCTGAAATGTAATGAAGTAGCCTATACAATAGCATACAATAAAAAGTACTATTTGTTTTTATTTTTTACGAATTTGTACTTTGAGTTAATGTACAAATGAATATAGGATTGTTTTAATGTCAAATGTAATCTGATTACATAATCAACAGTTCCCCCCTATTGTTGATCACAACACTCATGTGCTGGAATTCAGAGTGATGAAATGCACCATTCTCTCCCTCCCTCCTCCTTCCTCCATCCCCAGTGTAGTGACAGGATTTGTGTGTGTGTGTGTTTTGCTGGAGGAGTTTGCGCCGAAGCCTCCTGCAGACAGACATTTTCTGCTCCTCCAGGCTTCCCATAATTTGTCAGATTAAACCTGGATGAGACGCGCCACCTTTGCCGCTCCAGCCTCTTCCTGTGAGCCCCACTATTGTCTTCTCTTTTATTTATTGAAATCCTCAAAACAACGCCGATGTTTTCTTTCTCCTTCGCTGAAATGCCAGCCACCCTGCCTGAACGCTGTCCGCGGTGCTGAAACTCCCCGCGACCTTCCACCTGGCTGCCGCGGAGAGAGGCACATATTTCTGCGTCTCCATCTGACGTTTGACGCAAAATCGAGCCCGCTGGATACATGCAGAGGCGAGGACAATTGGCGGTACAGGGTCCAACTACCTGTTAGCTTCCCCGGGCTGCGGGATTATGCTGCCTCTGCTGCGCGACGCGACTGAGAAGTGTCGTTTCATATTCATTCAGCGTATTTGAAATCGCAGTTGCATACCTGCTGACCTACTTTGCGCAAGTTGGGAGAAAAACCGACGCAAGAAGAGGAAGCAGTGCATGTTCTAGTTGTAAGAGATGAAGATGATGTAGGAACAGTAGTGACCCTGTGGGGAAAGTTCCAGTGAAACGCAGGAGAGTTAGAGGAGGGAAGAGGAGAAGGCGTGCTGAAGAGCCAGAGGTGTGGGTGTGTGTGCGTGCGGAGACAGAGAAGGTTATGACCGCGTCTTTTCACCTGCACCTCGGGCTGCTGCTGTTGCTGGCCTGCTGGCAAACACCGGGGATGGTCGGAGCAAGTGAGTCTCTGTTTGGTTTCTCATTTTCAATGTAATATTCATCGTCAAAGTGAAGTCCAGGTGCAAATATCTGGCAGAATTCAGTTAATAAGGAGATTTTTGTACCAGGGATATGATGTGTGTTTTAAAGGTGCTTACATGCAAAGAATGCATTAGAAGCAGACAATTG
Source organism: Sander vitreus (assembly GCF_031162955.1). Taxonomy (NCBI): domain Eukaryota; kingdom Metazoa; phylum Chordata; class Actinopteri; order Perciformes; family Percidae; genus Sander; species Sander vitreus. The sequence continues at coordinate 1,344,128 of NC_135878.1, read as the reverse complement.
TCATCCAACACATTTGCTGAAACACGTTTTTGTTTGTCCAACCACCTCTCTCATAAATGAACAAATATTAAGCTCATTTGTGAAAGTGGAATGATGATTTCTATGCAATGTTTACAGAAATAACATTTAGAACATCAAAAATACCATGACTGTAAGAGATGCTGATCGGTTAAGGGGATAATTCAGTTGTTTCTGAGGTCACTTATTGAGGCATGCCTTTAAGTTACTTTCAAATGTTTTGTCTGTAAACAAAATGGACATTTTAAAATGTTAATCTGAATGCTGGACTTTGGACAAAAAAAAGGAAGGAAATTAATCTAATTTCCAGTGTTCACAGTGCAAGCTGCTTGGTCTCTTTCATCATGTTCAGACATTCCGTGTTCGTGGTTTTCATCCTGCTCTCGTTTTCAAGATTTTGGAAAATAACATGAAAAGATGCTGGTGCTCCAGTCAATATAACCTCATGCTGTGCAGGCAAACATTTCTTAAACCCAGATCACTTCATTTGAAATTCTAGCAGGGTTCCAAACATTTCTAAATATAGCAATAGATATGTTGGGGTACATTTTGGAGAAATCTGTATAAAATCACACAAAAATCATGCCATGAAAACACATTTCACTCTGCAAACATGAGGCAGTGTGGAATAACATCATATTAATACACGTAAAGCTACTAAAGGTGCAACAAAAAGGGCAAACTGGATGCACAGCTTTACATTAACATGTGACTAAATGTGTGATTTGGGTTGAGTGGGGGGTTGCTGTACTGTATTTACGCCATACATTTCAACAAGACAAACAGCTGTTGTAAAACTGTCAAAACCGTAATGTGATGTCTATCACGGGATTAGGGTTTTAAAGCTCTCTCTCTCTCACTCTCTGGCCATTTAAATTAGTGGTAGTAGCAATGCACTTAAATCATCCAAGCCACTGGTGAGATTTCTGCTCTCTCTATCTTTATAAAAGGTTTTATGAAGAGCAACCTTTAGCAAAAATCAACGTGCGTCTCCTTGGCTGATGACCAACAGGCGACTAATCTGCTTTTATGAGGCTCTGTGTTAATTAGGCTAATGAAGTGTGCCTTGTATATTTCCCCACATGGCCTTCATGACAGAACCATCCCATAACAGGAGCTCAGAATCCTGCTGCTCTTTGCCTCAGGTTAAACGACGAAAAGCTTTTTCTTGTTCAGTATTGGCTTTAAACAGTAATTACTAGAAAATGTTACGGAAGGCAGGGCAAACAGATTTATTCACACAAGGTTTTAGGAGAAATATCTTTATTAACGTGGAAACATTGTTTTCCAACAATAACTTGCTTGGTGTCATGTTCGGCCTCACCCAGCAGATCTCACTGTGGGACAAAACTGAAACTCTACTTTCCAAATTCTAAATAATAGTATTTACTGCACATGGGAAACTATAATGAATGAGTTTGATTATGGACTACGGTATGACGTTTGCTGTGCTGGTACTGCAAACTAAATTTCTACATTGGTAGTGAAGGTTTTGGCAAGTTGTACTTTTGAGATGCACTTGAATATGTGCAGAATATTTATCTTAAAGAGTCATAAATCATTCTTGACTGTGAAAAGAGCAGTGGACCTAGAGGTCCATTTAACAGTGTTGTAGTCAAGGCCACCTAAACCGAGACAGGGTCATCACCCAGACCAGTGTGTATCGAGACTGAAACAAGACCAAGACTTTGAGGGGTTGAGACAGAGACAAGACCAAGACCAGACCAGTGCGAGTCCCACACTGCATATCTGTGGAAAATGCTAACCATAGGCACTCCTCAAATTGATCTGATAGATCCACATTCCCATAAAAAAAACACCCACAGAAAACAAAATAAGATTCTTCTTCATTCACATCTTTTATTGGCAGAAGTGTATCATGAGAAATGCCTTGATAAAATAATCAAAAGACAGCCGGGGTCTTGAAATAAAAGGCCTGACTCCTCTTTATCTGAGACCGAGACCAGACGGAGTAAACATGTGGTCGAGACCGAGACCTTCGAAAAGTGGTCTCGAGACCAAGACCGATCTCAAGTACTAGTAACACTGCCATTTAGTAGCTGTTCTGGAGCTTTCAGTTGAGTTCGCTCAGTTGTCATGAACGTTTAACATGTACAAGAAGTACTTGTATGCTCGTATTGTCTGTGATGTTTGCTTAATAGGCAGTTTCATGTGTTTCAGTGATGTATTTTGGGGGTTATTTTATGCCATCATTTGATAGCAATAGTGGAGAGATGACAGGAAATGAGGCCCGCCCCCTGGTCAGATTTAAACATGTTGTAGTTCATGGTGGGCATGGAATCCCCTCCAACTCTCCAGAAAGGCAGCAATTTCCTCACATTGTCCTGCATCGCCACAATCCCCTGACAGCTACCATACCATAGCTGCTGTTTGTTTTCAGACCTAACATTCTTCAATGTATTTTGGAAAAGGAGCTTAAAGACAGAAGCTGCACAGAAGCAGCACAAAGAGGAACATACAAATGCACCCACTGGGAGCACGGGAGGTTTTTATTGAACAGAAGCAGGGCAAAGAGCTTCTTTATTCATGCAGGGAGGGCTTTCTTTCTGCTTCACATCACTGCTCCTCTCATCGTTGATTGTGGTTATTTATAGTCTTTGCTCACTCTGATCTTAATGATTTCAGTGATCCCATGGTCTCCTTTTTGGGGGGTTTCTTGTACCTGGGTTGTTTCACTTTTGCAGCATCACTTTGATGGGTTCTTGTGAAACGTGCCTAAACTCGACCGCTAAAATTCTCAGGTAATTGCTGACATTTGGGTCAAGATCAAAGCTGCTGTTGCATAATTAATCGGAAAATGATTAGCAACTTTTAGTTGACTTGCAGAAAAGTTAAAAAATAATTTAAAGTCTTATCACGTCATGTCTTACCGTTATATAATCATAGTCATGGAAGGATTACTGAGTGGGCCTACCGATCACAGGCCCCAGGGATCAGGGGGCCCCTGTGCCTCTGTATGAAGCGACTGTATACTGTTGTTGTTGTTGTTGTTGTTGGAGAGTCCATCAAGAGAGATACAGAAAACGACTACAAAGAGAGAGAATGACCACAAAAAAAGATGCAAAACTGCCACAAAGAGACACAAAATAACCACAAAAAGGTAATCAAGTGACCACAAAGAAAGGCAAAACCGCTGCAAAGAGACTCAAAATGACCATAACAAGAGACAAAACAACTACGTAGAGACTTAAAACGGACGCAAAAAGATGCAAAGTGAACGCAAAGAGAGACAAAATGCTCATTTTGCATCATAACACGTGTTGTGTTTTGTGTCTCTCTCAGTCGTCAGGTCTTCGTAGAAAGGATCGGGGGCCCTTTACGCGTCCCATGCCCCACGCCCATGATCATACTGTATCTTAATCAGAACGCAGGTTGTTTCTGTATCTCAAGCGCGCGCACACACACACACACACACACACACACACACACACGCACACGCAGAGCAGCCATCCATCCCAGAGAGGGTAGGGAGCCATTAGCCAGATTAGACTGTCTGTCTGAGTCTATCAGCAAAGTGTGACTTGGCTGTGGTTTACACTCCGAGTCGTACGTCACAGTCACTCTACTCCAGGGAACTGATGTAAACAACAGCTGTCACGTGTAGTGTTGTGGTTTTTGTCATTGTTGTGTTGCTTGGATCTGCAGAGAAACGCCGTGCTGGATCAGACAAGAAAATGTACGTTTGGCAGAAGCTTTTGTCCGTCTCGTAGTACAATAAATGAATAGAGCAGTGTTTGGAAAGATCAAAACCACCGGGTGTGTGTGCATGTGTTTTTCTAACCTTCTTAGGACCAAATACTGTAAGTGCAGAAAGATGAGGGGGATCCTCAAAAGTAAACACATCCCATCTGTTCCTCTCTTTTGCACAGTGTTTTCATTGTGCCACTGTAGCTATATGAATCCACTTATTGCAATAAGGATAGCAAAATATTCTTAAATAAATGTTTGTAATATTTATTAAGAATAGATAATGACCTCAAACAGATTGACATGTTTTATTTTGTATTTGTTAAGAGGTATCTTTTTTATTTTGGAGTACTTTTATGGAAGCATGCATCATCTATCTAAGAGGGCATTTTCAGGAAATAGACTAGCCATCTGAACCCTAACTAAAAGATTAAAGGATACCTATTCCTTTGTATTTTAAGTGTAAAGAAATTCAGATTTTGGCAAAATGTACTGAATGTTTTTATCATAAATGCCTCTGTGCCCACAATTATTCATTCTTGGAATGTTTCCTGGAGTCAGAGAAAATGGTGACTTTCTTTGCTCAAACTAAATAAGATAGACACATTTATATGAAATATGGAGACTTCGGTTTAAATCTAATTTCTTATCAAAAGCTTTGTGAAGCAGATTTCCCAGTCTGGTGTACTGTAGAAGAACCAATGTTATCGCCTACGAATGATGTTCACGTACTACTTAACATTTCCAGACCATAGGTCATTTTAAGACGTAACTGTAAGCTTCAGCTATAATTTCTTGTGAAAAGTCCTGACTATGAGTTAGATACGAAAATACCTTTTTTATTGCTTGGTGATGGGGAAAAACTGCTGTTTGCTGCAGGATAACACCTAAAGAGACACTTTTTGGAAATAAAAAAAAAATAAAAAAAACTTTCATTTATTCACACTAAAATAATTATTAATGTAAAATAAATCCTTGATCAGCACGGGTTAGTGTAATATGAGTTGTGGAGTAACAAAGCTTTACGGTTTAACTTCTGTTTTTCTTCTATTAAGAGGGTTGGATGTAATCTATGTTATATTTTGTGCATGGTGATATATATTTTATTTCAATAGATTTTAGAGAAAAACAACTTTAGAATCCATAATTCATCTTAATAAAGAAGAATTTTAGGCTGGAAAGGTGGCTAAATGCATCCTGAAATGTTTAAATAAAAAATGATGAATGGGAATGAATAAATAATGTGGACAAACCAGCCGAAAACATGAAGGACGTGTGTGTGTGTGTGTGTGTGTGTGTGTGTGTGTGTGTGTGTGTTTTAAGTCTACCTGAACTGCTATATTTTCCCTCCACCCTCTCTCTATCTCTTACCACTCCCTCCATCATTGATCTATTTTTTGTCCCCCCCCCCCCGTCCATCCATCTCACTTTGCCCTTCGTCTGCCTTTTATCTCAAAACTAAAAGATTGAAAATTCACTCGCCATCTCTTGATATCTGCCTGAGATAATTGCTGTCTTTTCCCCCTTTTCCCCTCTGACTCGTTCATCTATTGTTCTGTCATCTTTCATCCTCCTCTTCCTCTTTCTGTCGTCTGCTCTCTCTCTCTCTCTCTCTCTCTCTCTCTCTCTCTCTCTCTCTCTCCATCATCATCATCATCATCATCATCATCTCTCTTTTCCTCTGTCTTCCTGACTCCATCCAAGCTTCCCCTCTCATCCCCTCCCCCGGTTTGTATAATGTATTTGCAAAGGTCTATTCGCTGTGTGTGTGTGCACTTGATTGCAGCCCTGGCAGATAAGAGCCATTGGGATTTAGCAGCATGTAACATGATGGGAGTTTGAGGGGGATCTTGGCTGTCATTGGCAGAGACAAGGGAACATGGTTTTGAGTGTGTGTGTGTGTGTGTGTGTGTGTGTGTGTGTGTGTGTGTGTGTGTGTGTGTACTGTAGGTGGAGGAGGGGATTTGGTTTGTATGTCCTTTATTCTCTCTGTACAAATCCTCCTAAAAGGTCCTCCTGTGAATAAATGCACTATATTACCAAAAGTATGTGGACATGCATATGTGGGTGATATTTTAAACAATATTGTGCTTCCAACTTTGTAGCAACAGTTTGGAGGGGACCAGTACCTCTTTAAACTTGACCATTCTCCGTGCACAAAGCCAGCTCCATAAAGAGATGTTTTTTTCCAGAGTGGTGTGGAAGAACTTGACCTGACATGAACTTAATAAGTTCTGTTCCAACTATGAGCCGGTCCTTATCGTCCAACATCAGTTGCTGAACTCACGAAAGATGTATTCGGACACTGAAGCAATGTTTTGCATTGTGTTACTGGGTGTTTAGACCGAAAACACACACACACAGCACGTTTGGTGAGATGTCCAGGGAGACCGATCCCTCCTCTGTAATATGTGTGTTTATGTACCCACCAACCAACAAGGCAAAGTCCTTGTAAGTGTTACTTACTTGGCAATAAATCCTTTTCTGATTCTGATTCTTCCTGAGGTTTCTTCCATTCTTTCCCTGTTAAAGGGTTTTTTCTTATCCGAATTGAGGGTCTATGGACAGAGGGGTGATTTGTGATTTGTGATACTGGCCTATATAAACAGATAGTGAATCTGTTTGTTTGTGTTCACTTGCAACAATTGAGCCACTAAATTTTGCTTGCTGAATGGAAGCAAATCCCTGCAGCCAGGCTCCGAAATCTTGCAGAAAGTTTTTAGAATAAGGTGTTCATAAAAAATAAATGACATATGGGTGTAACGTTTGGGTGTCCACCTACTTTTGGCCATATTGTGCAGCATTTAATCTCAGAGAATGATGGAAAATGGAGAAATTCAGCATTAAACATGAGGTTTCAAGTCAGTTCCTCCGAATCAAAGAGCATTTTCTGCAGCATCCATTTAGCTCAGACATTCAATAATTATACAGAGAGGAATTAATCAGCACAGTGGCCAGATTCTACGCCCACAGTATCAGGAAATAGACCAGAATGCATTTCAGCCACAGGGCAAGTTGCTTTTTCTCAACTGAAAAAACAAGCCTCGCTCTTTCTTGTTCTTGCTCACTCCACCTACACACGCTGAGTGCAACAGGTTCATAAGCCTTCCCTGTGAACTGTCAAAGGGCATTCTGGGAAATGTTGGAAACACACAGACAGATTGAAGGAACTTGATACACTCTATCACATATTATTGATTATTTTGTATGAGAGTTTAAAAGGAGGCATGTTGATGTTTATTTGAATGACTGAGCAGGGAGCGGAGCACGGCTGGCTTGCATATTGAGTTGCGGTTAGCTTGTTAGCCGGAGATAGAGTTTGACATTCACGGTCATGCACCAAGGAGCCCGACTGGATGCTTTCGGTTTGGTACTTTTTTAGTCTGTCTACCGTATGCTTGGTTGGAGAGTTGGTGTCAGTGCAGTTGGTGTCCAGCAGCCTGGGATTGAGCACTTTCATTTGTTTTTACAGCAAAAAGGAGGCGATGCTGCTGACATTTCTGCAGTGATGGAATGTAACTAAGTACATTTACTCAAGTACTGTACTCTACAAATTTGAGGTACTTTACTTTATTTGTGTGTATGAAAGTGCTGTTGCATAACGTGTGAATCTCAGCAGCCGGAGCTTCTGGGATATGTAACAACTTCAGATGAGTGAAGCAACTCGTTGTCTGAGCACATTCACTCGTCCTGCTTCTCCTTCACTAATAGAAGGCTCAGCTTGTTACTGGAGATGAAATAATCTTCTAAAGCAAGCTGGTATACACTGGTGGGATGTAACTAAGTACATTTACTCAAGTACTGTACTTACTGTAAGTACTAATGTTGAGTCTTTTTCTTTTCATGCCACTTTCTACTTCTACTCCGCTACATTTCAGAGAGAAATATTGAACTTTTTACTCCACTACATTCATCTCACAGATTTAGTTACTAGTTACTTTACAAATGAAACTTTTTGCACACAGAACACATGTATGTGTTTATAAAATCTGTTTTATTATAAATGAAGCTAGCCAACAATATAACGGCCTACAAGTCCAGCTTAAAATGGGAGGATTCTTCTGCATTGAGTACTTTTACTTTTAATACTTTAAGTACATTTTCCTGATGACACATACTTTTACTAAAGTAACATTTTCAATGCAGGGTTTTTACTTGTAACAGAGTATTTTTACAGTGTGATATTAGTACTTTTACTTAAGTCAAAGATCTGAATACTTCTTCCACCACTGCAGTTGTGTTTATGTGTGTAGTATCTGGATGCATGAGAACAATCAACAGCGCATCAGACCAAACACAACACGATGACTCTGTGGCAGTTATGATATAAAAACATAATTACATAACTAGGATAAAGAAACATCAATGAAATATGGAGAGAAGCTAATTTAATTTGAAAACATAAAGAAAGAAGTAATATAAGAAAGAAAATCTATATAGTTGGTGCAACTTGGTTCACCATTAATAACTAACATCTGCAAAGCATAACGAATTTAAGATACTAGTAATCCAAATTAAAACTATTAGAATTAGATTGCAAAAGATTTATTAATAATAATAAATTATAAATATTTCAGTGTATGTCTATTCTCTATAAAGAGACACTAAATACCAGACTAACACAATGTAGGCTGACTTTACATGACACACTCAGCTTTGCAATAATATCTTAATCGTGCGATCACAATGTTAAAAACTCCATTTGATTTTCCAACACCACTGACAGAAAGCTGACCTCAATAACTCCATGAGCCCAAAACCATAGCAACAGCAAGCGTTGTCCCAGCCGTGTGCATCATGTTTAACTTGCAGAGCGTTCCTGTTTTTGGTTTTCTCCAGTTGCATGTGTTCTCTAAATCTGAAGTGCTTCTTTGTTTCGTCCTCTTTTGATAAAAACTCAGCATTTGAATGTCCCTTTTCAGCCTTGATGCCCTAATTGGCTGCTGTGCCGGCGCCTTTTCCCTTCTGATGGGAAAAGGCGTGTGTGTGTGTGTGTGTGTGTGTGTGTGTGTGTGTGTGTGTGTGTGTGTGTGTTTTTTTTTAACCACACACACATATGAATTGCTTTCTGCAGCCAGAGAAATGGATGAGAAATGTGGAGTTGCTATTCCTGTCCTCCTGCACTAAAAGAAGAAGTTGGATTGAATATATAATATATATAAGTGAAGTCATCTATAGCTCCTGACTCACAGTATAAATCCAGTTATTGATTCCATCAGAGCTTAAATCATCACTTAGAGGGAAGAGGGATGTCTGCTCATCATTTCTCTCTGGGTTTTATGTCTCATTTTGTCTTCCCTTTATGTCTTTCTTGCTGCCTTTCTCTCTCTTTTTCTCTCTTTCTTGTTTGTATTTTTCCTGTCTGTCTTTATTTCTGTCTTTTCTTTCTGTCTTTTTGTGTCATTTAGTCTTTGTCTCTTCTTTGAGTTTCCTTCTGTTTCGTTTCTGTCTTTCTTTCTTTTGTCTTTTCTTTCTTTCTTGCTGTTTTTCTTTCATGTTTCGTCTTTTTGTTTTCATGTCTTTTTGTCTATCACTTTCATTTTCTTCCATTTTATTTCTTTCTTTTTTTTTCAGTCTTTCTTTTCTCACATTTTTTGTCTTTTTTATCTGTATCCATTCCTTTTTCTGTCTTTTTCAGACAGTTTCTTTCTTTCTGATTGTTTAGCTTTTGAGGAAAACATTTGTCTTTTTCTCTGTTTCTGTAACCCTTTTTCACCCATTTCTTCTCTTTTTCACTTCCCTTCTTCCCTCCTAACGACTAGCTGTAAAAATAAGTAAATAAGTACAGTAATAGTTTATTATTTAATAGTTATTTACCTTCTGTGTCCCTCCCTCTCAGTGGAGGTCATAGCTTTTACTGATGATTTAACAATATAAAAAAACTCTCTCACTCTCTCAGCTGAACACTTCAGATTTCCCATCAGTTTTAACCTGCCCCCAGAGGATCATTAGTATGAGCCTTCAAGTGTGTAAGTACAGTATGTGTGTGTGTGTGTGTTCTTTTGCACATGATCATACATTTACAGTTCAGCCATTTAACAGACACTTTAATCCACACCAAGTACAGGATCCTTGGACAGGAATGGAAACACTGGGTTATGACGGAGTATCAGTGTGGCTGTTTGTTTTTTGTGTTCAGGATGTCCAGGACACTGAAAGCACTAAGGGAGAATTGTACATTAGTCAGGGAACACCAGCTGTAATTAAAGAAGCTTTCATCTTTTGTGGATTGTTAATTTGACATTTTGGAAAATACAGTATGCTTATTTGCTTTCTTGTTAGCAGTTCCAACATCTGGTGAAAAGCCTTGAATCAGAGGAGAGTGGCGGGGGGCTGTTATAGCAGCAGATTAAAATGCATATGGGTGTAATGTTGGCATGTCCACATACCTTTGGTCATGTAGTGTATTTCCAGGAACTGCAGTAGAGTTTGAGTTGTCTTTGCTGCAGCAGGACACGAAGGCCTCTGCAAACTAGACGTGTAGAATCTAAAGTGTGTTACTGACCATCCCTAAGAAGTAATGTGTGTGTGTGTGTGTGTGTTTCAACAGCTGTGCCAGCAGCCCCGGTGAACATATCAGTGACCCAGCTGAGGGCGCACTCGGCCATGGTGACCTGGAACGTCCCTCAGGGAGACACCGTCATTGGATACTCCATCTCACAGCAGGTACAATAAAATAGTATCATCACTCTGTGCTCTGTGTGTGTGTGTGTGTGTGTGTGTGTGTGTGTGTGTGTGTGTGTGTGAGAGAGAGAATATTTGCTATATGCTCAGCTGAAAGATTGATTTTTCTTAATTGCTCTAATCCTCAAAAAGCTTGGAAAATAATGAGTCTATCTGTATCACGTCAAACTCGCCCTGATTGAACCCTTTGTCCCCTCTGTACTCTGATTTGGTTGACAGCCAGTTAATTTAGCAGGGATACAAATGGAAGGGGTATTAATTATGAATCGTTCAGAAAACTTGGATCGCTGCCATGCGCAGGGCTAGAAGATAGCTTTCCCTTAGATGAATTATGTATAATTTTTTTTGTTTATCTCTTGAGGACTTCATTCTTTTCAAAACGCCGCATCATTCACAGGGCCAGGAACTTTTAGTCTCCTTTAAAAGTTTGGAAATGTCAGAGGAACTCACTCATAAACAATAAACTTGTAATGCCAAGGCTAGCTGCCGGTTGATGCAGGTCTGATTACAAACGTTCCATCCAAAAGAAGACAAAGAAAAAGCAACAGACAAATATTGGTAATAGAAATGTGGTTAATAAGTGGAAACCGAGTAATAGACCAGTAGCTTTTAGCTTAACTTGGATGTAATTGATGCTATGAATTACTGTACATAAAACACTTTGATTAGAACAATTAATCCACCAACAAATTCAGCTGTCTAATACTTACAGCTAACTATTTCAACTAATTGAACTTTTTTCTTTAACATAGTTTTTATTTAGGTTTTTCATATTATTCACATACTATGATACTTATAAATATCAAAAAGCAATATATGAACCAAATTACTTATAGCTCATTGTTTAAACTGTTAATCCGTGTATTTATCTCTCGATTGCAATGATTTGTACAGCTATTTCACTGCGTGTCCTTCACTTTGTCTATTTTATCCATGTATCCATTACTTTTCGACACATTTCCTCCATTACTAACAGCTATTACAACCATTTATCTGTTGCCTTTAGCTTACTATTTCAACTTTGACTCAGTAGTGGGAGTTTTATTCAAATTAAAACGTCTATTTTTTTCAAATTAGTTGCAAAACTACCGTGTTTTCACACATACCCCCTGCGGTACAAATACACTGTGTTAGGAATCTCTAGACATTTAATTCTGCTCATATATCGCCACATTTGGTTCCCCTCTTGAAGCCAAGCTGCTAACTCACCTTGCTTCATTCTAATGAGGTTTTACCACCCACAGTTTGGCAACAGGACAATCCGACATTAGCTGAGCTCTGAGTAGGAGTTGTCTCCATTAGTGGAAATGATTTGGCCGGGACTCGTATCACAGGAGGAACATCCACAGCGGCGGCGGTGGCCATGCCAGACAACTCTTGTGGTTTTTATGTTTTTTTTTAAAGTCGTCTCACATCTGACTCAGAATCCATCAGCCTCTTAGCATTTGCAAGATAACAGAGGATGAGGATGTAAAGCATCTCCTGCCACGACCTTAGAAAGCTCTTAAGCAAGAACCTTACTCTAATATTAATAGGGATGATTGGAGCAGGTAGCGGGTATAAATGCAGTTTTATCTACTGAGCTCCTTTTTTCAGTTAGTTTCTGTTAGTCATCAAAAGGTGCTCTGGCTGAGGGAGAAATGTACAAAAGACCTCACAGGATGCAGTTATATAAAAGGCTGCAGTCAATCATGCATGTCTTCAGGACTTTTTTCTGCTTTTATGGTGTAAAAGCACCAATGATCCCATGTCAGGCTTTAGGCTTGGTTTGGACACACATACTGTATACCTGTGCAGTGGTGGAAGAAGTATTCAGAACCTTTACTTAAGTAAAGTACTAATACCACTCTGTAAAAATACTCTGTTACAAGTAAAAACCCTGCATTGAAAATGTTGCTTAAGTAAAAGTATGTAAGTATTATGAGAAAAATGTATTTAAAGTATTAAAAGTAAAAGTTCTCAATGCAGAACAATGTCCCATTGGGGAAAGTGTAAAGGATCCAAACAGTTGTGTGTTTAATGGTCTAATCATTTCAGCTGGACTTGTAGGCCGTTATATTGTTGGCTAGTTTAATTTATAATAAAACATCAGATTTTATAAACACGTACATGTGTTTTGTGTGCAAACATCTTAATGTGTAAAGTAACTAGTAACTAAAGCTGTAACAGATGAATGTAGTGGAGTAAAAAGTACAATATTTCTCTCTGAAATGTAGCGGAGTAGAAGTAGAAAGTGGCATGAAAAGAAAAAGACTCAACATTAGTACTTACAGTAAATACAGTACTTGAGTAAATGTACTTAGTTACATCCCACCAGTGTATACCAGCTTGCTTTAGAAGATTATTTCATCTCCAGTAACAAGCTGAGCCTTCTATTAGTGAAGGAGAAGCAGGACGAGTGAATGTGCTCAGACAACGAGTTGCTTCACTCATCTGAAGTTGTTACATATCCCAGAAGCTCCGGCTGCTGAGATTCACACGTTATGCAACAGCACTTTCATACACACAAATAACCCAAGAAAGGAAGGAACCCAATTTGAGATTGTGTGTCTGAGATGCACAATAATCCTCATTCTGATTCATAAATCCCAAACTATCACAGGGTTAATTGATGATTAATGTGTATATGTGGGTGGACCTTGATCAAATAAATCCATGCTGCAGGTGCAGAGAGGTGTGTTTCAACTGTAGGCGTGTTTCTTTACCTGCTGCTGAAGAAAACTGTCAGCCTGTGACAGAAAGGTTTGTTTATCTGCTGCACTTCACTGCTGGAATACATTAAGCTGCTGACTGCTAAAAATAGCTTTGGAACCAAACTTTGTCCTCAGTGAAGACACATTTTACCGAACATTTAAAAGGCCTCTGGGGCAGCTTGTCTCAATTAAACTCCAACCAACCCAGCTAAAAGCTTGTTTTTTTCATGTCACACCATACTGATTGTTTCTTTTGGGAAAGTGCCATGATCACTTGTACAGCCACGGGATTTAAAGACCCTGCAAAACCTTCAACTTGATTTAATGTTGTGTGGCACTGGAGAAACTTTAAAGGGAATGTTAAAGACGCAGATTCAGCTGGCAGAAGTGCAAAAAAAAAGGGTGGCATTTATGACCAAAAATACAAATGAAACAGAGGCCGAAATTGAATTATTACCAGGCGTTCGCTGGAATTAATCTTAAAGAGCAGCAGCGAGGACTTTACAGTCTTTTAATCCTCAGAGAATCTTGCAGCTGAGTCACTGGTATTGAATAACTTTTAACCTCCATAAGGATATTTTATATATGATGGTCTTTTAGTGCTTTGGGACAATAAAGGCTTCCTCACTGACCCTCACAGAGCTGCTGAGGAGCAGAAGACACCACTCAGTTGATTCAGACATCTGGAGAGCCTTGAGCATCCTGCCAAAGGACGTATATTTCACAGCTTAAAGAGAAAGAACCTTGGACTTATATTGATGAAGTGGACTGAAGCACAACTCCAAATGAATGAAAATGTAACTGCTGGATGTGTAAAATCAGCAACTTCTTGCTAATAAGTTAGTCTTATTTACTGGAAAGGTGATTAGTAGATTTGACTCACTGCTTTCCCTTAATGGTATGATGTTTAAATAAGAATACAGTCTCATTGTTTTGTCTTACTGTAAGTAATAAGCTTTTAAGCTAAGCCCAAATCCTTCTGAGTGAACCTGATTATTTAAAGATGTATTTTCCCCAGGTCAAAATCTACAGGAAGGTGACATTTGTAGCATCTCTGCCTGTGCACGTGTTTCTTCCAAATGGTGATTGATGGTGTTACCTTGCCTGCAGACCTAATTCCCCCCAGTGGGATTTGAATTTATACGAGTGAAGTGAAGCTGCTTGTAACAGTGGGGGGATTTTATTATGTGTGTCTTGAAATTGTGAAATAACATTTGTTAAATTAGGCACGATGGTGCAATGGAGTGTTTGTGACTTGTCCTTGTGTTTGCACGTATCTCCCCCCCCCCCAGAGGCAGGGTATTTACATGTCCTTGTTTTTGCTCGTCTCCAGAGGCAGGACGGCCTGATGCAGCGCTCCATCCGAGAGGTGAACACCTCCAGCCGCTGGTGTGTGCTGTGGGACCTGGACGAGGACACACACTACAGCGTCCAGGTGAGCTGCACACACACACACACACACACACACACACACACACACACACACACACACAGAGTACCCCAGTTCAAGAGCAATAGGAGTAAAAACTCCTTTGTTCCCTGTGCAATAACTCGGCTTAATTTGCACTGTCATGCAATGTTTGCAAGATTACCATGAAGCAGGTTTATAAGTTCTAAATTCTAAGATGTAACTTTATTAATGGTTTATAAATCATAAAAGTTGGCATTAACAAATAGTTTGTGACAGCTGCAGCCAATGAGAGGCTTTCTACAGATGTCTGTGGTGCAGCTGTAACCACCAGATAAACCACATTTAAGGACATTCATATTAACTTCCTCTCAGTTTGTAATTAAAGGTTGTTTTTGTTTTTTTTAAATCAAACAGCAGCACAAGCTACAGCTACTCTCTGACGGAGGACGATCTAATGTGACTCCATTATCATGACTCTATTCAACTTTTTATAATCCATTATAGACTTAATAGACTGATACAAATTGTCCTTCAGCTGGAGAACTCGTAAAATGTGCTCGTCAGCAAGCGCAAGTCCTGCAGAAGTGTCATTGAGCAAAGCACTGAAGCCTAGCCAGCCCCAGGAGCTGGAGATTTGAACCTTTCAACTCTGACCTTTATTTGAGATGAGAGGACGGTAGAAAAAGAGAATTTCTCTGTGGAGTTTAGTGAAAGACTTTTGTGGGCCTTTTTTGCTCAAGGATGGTTTGCAGAGCTTAAACTTGCAACTTTCCAATTAAAAAAGTGTTTTTTGATATGTTTACATTAATTGAGGGACTATTTTGTGATGTGTGTTGTAAATAACTTTTGTTTTTGCACCCACTTCTGCCTTGATTAGTAATTTTCCTAGAATGGCTATTCTTTGGGTGTAATGTGTAGGCAGAGGCACAGTTAGACCTCTTGTGTATCTTAATGTTCCTCTGTGATGGATTTCTCTAACTGTATAATTGTCGAACCGAATATTTTCTGCTATCAAATTCCACTGTAGCTGCAATCTCAATGTTCTGTTTGAGTGAGAACACACAATCAAACCATGTTAATTTTTTGCAAGTCGCCTCATTTTTGGATGGATTCTCACTTTTCTCAGTTAGCTGTCCCTAAGTGAGTCTTTATCTGAAATCTATATTTTCTCTTTTGTCTTCCAATCTTCCAGTCTGCTTCTGCATTTACAGTACTGCTCGTCCTCCAATGATCATTCAGGATCACGGCCAAAAAACCAAAGCACCATTCACTCGCTAAATATACCCTCGCAAGCCAGTTTCCTCTCATTGTTACATAATGTCGTCCTCCATTAATGTCAGCTGGGAATGTACCCCGTGATCCGCTGTAAAGAAGTTCAACTACAGTACTCTTCCTTAAATATACAAGGAGTGCTTCATGCTTTCACCTAAAGAAACACTCTTTTGTGGGGGGGTTTAGGTGCAGTCTGTTGGGCCACATGGTGACAGCCAGCCTAGCCGTGCCATCCACTTCAGGACTCTGGAGAGGAGTGACCATTATCCAGCCGGAGTACTGGACCACCGTAAATAACACACACACACACACACACACACACACACATATATATTACATATATTGTACTCTTTAACTTACTTATTTCTATTTCTATTTCCTGACACCATGGCTTACAGTTTATCACTAAGAATGTGCATTTTTAAAAGGAAAAAAGTCTAAATAAAACAAACATTTGTATGTGCAAGTTAAACCACCAAGAACTGCACCTTTTTCACAAAGTTTACAAAAGAAATCGCTCAACGCTGATTGTTTGTCTTGTTGAGGATTAGATGAGATCAATACCACTCTCAGGTCTGTACAGTTTGTAGCTACAGCCAGCAGCTGTTTAGCTTAGCGTAGCATATAGACTGGAAATAGGGCAAAACAGCTAGCCTGGTGCTTTTTTGTGCATTGGCGACCAAAGTAGTTTCCCTTCTGGGGATTGATAAAGCCATCATTGTACACATGTAAATGTAAATCTTGTGACTTTGTTTTCTGTATTTCTCTTTAGATGAACCGGCGATGGAGGGCTTGGGCATGACTCCTCACTTACAGACAGGAGAGCTGCTCATTATCACCACTGTGCTGCTGCTGTGGGCAGGTGTGGGCAAAGTATTAAAAAATAAAAAATAAATGTAAGAATAATCAGGAAAATGTAGTTAAAGTGTTAAAAGAATAAAAATGTCCTCTGTGACTGTTATACTATTATATATTCTATCATTAGAAAAATATCATGACTCATGCATTCATGTAAATAAGAGTCTTGAGTCCCCAGTGTTAGAGTCTGAGTCTAAGTCTGAGTCACCAAAGAAGAGTCCGAGTCGAGTCACCATTACCTGAGTTTGATTCCGAGTCGAGTCACTAGTCCAGACAATAGCGTCTCAAGTCGGACTCGAGTGCTTCATCACTGCCTATTACACATAAAAGTAGTCAAAAACTTCATCCAACTTCCGAGTCCTATTTATGAATGCTCGAGTCCAATTTCGTAAATCCTCAAATCCAAGTCAACAGTGCGCGAGTCCAAGTCGAGTCATGAGTCCAGAGAATAGTGACTAGAGTCGGACTCGAGTCTGAGTCCAGGACTCGAGTACTCCATCACTGGCGTAGACAGATACAGTATACTGGGAGTATTTGGAGTATACTGACTGTTGATGTGTTTTTGACGTTGTTTCGGTCATCTCCCCAGCTGTCATCGCCCTCTTCTGCCGTCAGTATGACATCATCAAAGACAACGACTCCAACAGCAGCAAAGACAAAAGCAAGAGGCCGCTGGTCCGAGCCACTCCCCCCTACTACAACGCTTCAGCCGGCAGCTCCCCCATCTACCACAATGGAGCCGTGCACAGCAGCAGGGTGACTCATCTCTACTCCATCAACTTTGTTAACAAACTCTTCCATCTTTCCAAACTTTTCTTCTCCATGGCTTTCATTTGGTTGCAGCCCCTCTCTATAATGCATGATCATTCTTGGCTGCTAGGAGGATTTTGTTTTGTCTCTGAAGAGAGCCTTTGTAGTTGCATCCGAGATCTCCTAGCAACCAGAGCTGCTGCCATCGTGGCTAAATATAAAACAACCAGGCTGGGAACAGAGAGAGCTTGTTAGTTTGCTGATGTGGATCAGTGGCATGCAGTCTGCCAATGTAGCTCTGTCTCCAAATATGAGACGATAAACTTGAGTCGGATCAGTCAGTCTTGGCTGCCACTGCAGCACTCGTGTTCACAGTAATCTCTCAGTTCTCTTAAGATGATGAGAAATCAATGAGTGGGGAATGGAAGGTGCTGAGGAGCTGCAACATGAACATCAAAATGTATTTTATAATACTTACAAGCAAGGCCAGATCACACCTAAATCATGAAGCTCAAAAAGAAGGATCATTCTCCATGATGTTATATGTTTGCAGGTGCAAATTGATTCTACTTGCATTGATAGTGCATGTCTAAATTGGAAATATTTTCTTTCAGTGAGACAGTGATTGTGAATGTACCCACACTGAATATTGGAAAACTTAAAGCGTGATTTAAAAACCATATATATGATTATGTAGAGATTTGTTTATCAATTGTTAAACAATAAATCAGTCATTAAAAATATTTCTGTCCAATTAGTCCTCTTATCACTTCAGCTCTAATGCATTTGAGAAAGGAAATCATTAACCCTTTAATGTCCTTATATTTCCCCCAAAATAGCTTTAAAATTGAAAAAAATCATCTTATTCCACTCTCTGTATAACATAGTTGAATATACTAAAACCTGGGACTATATATGCCATGAAAAGATGAATTCCAAATGTTTTAGGCATCATTTACAATCATTTCCCCCCCCTAATTCAGCCTGACATCTTTCTTATATTTTGTTAACTTTTGCATCTCCTTGAATTTCTTGCTTGAATTTCAAGTAAAGTTCTGAAAGTTTGAATACAGTTTGGCTGCACAGCATGAGTTTATAATAATTTAAAAGGTTAAAAGTCAAATTGGATTATGAACAATTATATTAAATGGGTATAAAATGGTATGAATGCTTAAACTGTGTGGTGAGGATGCATGTTAAAGAAGAAAGATGTCAGATTTAGAGGCGGAATATATTAAAAATGTGTTGCTTTTGCACATGTTGCCTCAGGGCAGAGAAACAAGAGCAAAACAAGATGTGCCAAACGTGATTTATTTAATGTCTGGGTGCCTCGATAACAAGGAGTTTCTCATCATCCTCCCCACAGTTCGAATTACTTCTTTTCACTTCTCAGTGAAGTGAGAACTTCATCTGAGTGTGTCTTAAAGGTCGAGGATCAATGCACAGGCCATTTAATTAGCGAATACATCTTTAACAGACATTATATATAAAGTGCAACAGACATTATATATAAAGTGCATGAAGGCACATGGCGGTGCATGTGAATATATCCCACACTCTGAGGTGTATGAGTCATGCTCATATATGTGAACCTCTCTGTATATGACTCATGTGTTTATGAATACAGCTCCCTCTCACTCTTCCCTCTCTGTTTTAGCTCCACAGAGCCTCCTCCTCCATCAGCATCATTAGAGTCTGAGTTTGGACGTTTGGTTATGAGACTCAACATACTGTACAGAGCAGGACGGCTGGAGTCAGGGATGACGCCTGAGGAACTTCAGTGGGATTATCACCAAAAGTGGAGAATTTATAGACCTGACTGAGAGTCTGATTTATTGTAAAATATGGAGAAAGTAAGTAGCACTCCATGCAATTGAAACTGTGGAGGAAATGGATGACTACTGCTCTCTAGTGGCAGACGACTGCAGCATTAAATACTACATGGGAACACATGCGCACTGCAGCTTTTTTTTAGAGCTTTTCCCAAGAGCAGTTCAGTGCAAGAGGACACAGTCTGACCTGCAGCCAAACTCATTTCCTGCTGTACAATTTTTTTTTTTTTCTATTACGTCGTCTCTCTGATTTCAAAGACTGATTGTAAATATTCGCCAGCATGTCGGCTTCAAATTAATTCAAAAAAGATCTGTGTGTCAAGTTTGAGACAACTTGTTGTTGAAGATATGAATGCAAGTGTGTGTGTGTGTGTGTGTGTGTGTGTGTGTGTGTTGTGCAATTTCTGCATATAACTTCCCCTCATCTGTATTTTGCATCTTCTAATCAATAATTTGATGTACAGTAACATCAGAAATAGTGTATCATATGCACAGTAATTAGTATATGTACATAGGTCAAAGTTAGTAGTAAGTATAGTAGGTTTTGATAAAATCAATTCATCATTTTGCCATTTAATTAATGTAATCAGATATGTTTCTATGTGTGCTCTATATTGTTATCACAAGTCTTAAAAATATGACTAATGATCATGAAACTCATCAAATGAAGTTGTTTTGAAACATTATTCACCTATTAGCATAGTTCCCAGAATGCAACAGCTGCAAATCAAGCCAATATATATATATATTATATATATATATATTTCAATATAGATTGATGAACTTGTAAGTTTCATAAAATACAGATGTAAATGTATAATTAGAATCACATCCAGGTGCAATGAGATTATAATAATTAAAGCTGCTATAGGCCACATGTATTAACGTTAAACAAAAAGTGGGACTACAACACAAAAGATCCATCTCCCATTCTTTATATGTCACACGTCTACTTAGTGTTTCTTGTCCTGTTTAACAATGTTGCTGCAAGATCTCTGGCCACAAACATCCAAGTTGTAAAAAAGTATGAAAAACTGAAATTAACCTTTACATTATGGCCAGAAAGAGACGGAGAAGCATCTAAACAAGCATATCTCCTACTCTGCTGCTTGACTTCTTTCAACATCCAGTTATTATACACCTAAGGAAATCCTATGAAATCCTAAAACTGCAACAATCGATGCTTCTTGAATGAGACGTCAACCCCAGTAGACTTGCAAAGATCAGCCATGTTTGATTTGCAACAGGAAGCAAATGCATCTCGCCCCCTTTTTCTGTAAATGAATGGGATGTAGAAGAAATCTTGGCCTTCAGATGGAGCCGTTGGCTCACACAATGATAGGACTTATGGGTCATGGTGAGGATATTATCACTGACAGCTCTTTCTTGAATGTACAATGAAACCAGGGAATCTGGAAATTAAAATATATTATCTCATCTCTAATGGCATAATCAAACTCCAAAGACATCAAGAGTTTTTCACCGTTATTATGTAAATGGTGAGAAAAAAATATCTTTTTAAATGTCATTTGTTTTATTATCCGTGTTGCTCCATATTACATGGCAGTACCTTGAATATTAAGTTTGTGAATCAAGTGTCTGATTAGAATGTCTGACTCTGTATTCTCCAGTTTCAATAAAAAACAAATGAAAGAAATGCTGTGGTAGTAGCACATGCACACACTCAGCATTTCACCAGTACATGCAGGATGATTAACGGATACAGTTAATCAATAGCCTGTGTGCACGTGTGGGTAGACATTATTCTTGATTGGTTTTGAGTCAATATAGGTGTGCACATATGAAGAGATATTTTTCTAGAAAAACATTTCAATGAGGACAAACACTGAGATTTGAAGCATGTATTCAGTGAATTTTACAACATGTATAGAGTGGATAATTCCATCAGTGATATTAGGATCCACAAACATTGAAAGGAATTATGTCAGAAATGTAATTTTCCTGTCCTCAGCATGAGTTATAAAATCTGAGTTGTTATTTTTAGGCTTATATAACTAATATTTGTGCAAAAATGAACAATGTTTGACATGTTGTGACGTTAGATATGTGGATATGTGGCCAACAGAGGGCGCTATAGTCAGATGAACGTTGTGTCCTGCAAGCTGCACGAATATATCGATAATTATTTATCTATAAAAGTATAAATAATAGATAAACAAATGGATTCAAAATATAAATATAGTTATACAAAAATGTCCTAAGTACAGATGGTTGAATTTTTGAAGGAATAGTTTGATATTTTGAAGGTTTTGGAACTACAGTTCCCGGAATTTTTTTTTTTTTAGGAAGTGTAATATTGCTGTGTGAGCGAGTCAGCTGTGGGCTACAACCGTTTATATACTGTCTATGGCTACAACTTGAGCCACGTTTTGCGATATTTGTTCACTTTTTTTGGAAGATTGGCACCCTTAAAGTATGCCGAATTAGCCATTAGTAGTTAATTATTGCATGTACCCATGGATTTACAGACAAGCAACACTGGGATACTTAGAAAACTGAAGAAAACTTAAAACCGTGATGATTTTAATGCAAGTTCGAGAGTTTTAAGCAGCGTCTTTTTCCTTGATATCTTTGCGGATTTACGGACGTTTACTTGCGATGGACATCGAAGATAATCCTATTTTGAGGAAGAGTAAGTCACAATGAATCTAAACATATGTGTAACATGTCAGATTTTATTAAGTTTTAAGTAGAAAATCACGCAAAATATCAGTGAGAGCCAACAGTTTTAGCAGAAGAGTGTAGTGTAAACAGAAACAACCCTCCCTACCATCACCTCTAATTAACTGCTCTCCTGTTAACACTTGTTATGCTAAGCTAAGGAAAAACACAAGACAAAACACAAACACATTAAACACGGGTTTAGCAAGCTGATTCTGATATTTAAGTATTTTTTTTATATTTGATTGTTTTTATACCAAAAAATGCTGTTGAAGAAGATAAAGCAATATCAAATTTTCTTAAAAAAAGAAAAAAGACGTAGATAATGTAAATAATATCCATCATCTTTAACAGATTTAATATGCTGTATTTACATATGTTGACAATGAAAGAGCACACGACTCCCCTGGAAAAAACAATGCCATTAGAAGTGGATGAGGTGTGCATATTTGTTTAAAAGGAATGCATGTATTTCAGGTTCATTTGAATAGAGGCAAATGTCACCGTTCACCCCACAGTGAGCATGAGCTGCAGCTTTAGGGCTTCCTGGGTCAGAGATCACAGGAAGGACAGCCACAGCAGACCCTGCAGGCACAGAAAGTCAAATATGTTTCTGTTGTACTTTGTCTTTGTTTTTAGCCTCAGTCTTTTTCTTCCATTCCCTCTTTCTGGAGGAAAACAAAAGGCAGGATGGAGGAGTGGAGGAATCCTCAGCAGGGAGGTGATGGAAAAGGCAGGTCACCCTCGCCGGCCGACAGACTGAAATACCACAGCTTGCCCGGGGCTTGTCACCGTCTCTGATGCTGCGAGGGACTTTCTGACAAGTCAGGGGTACAAGATGGATTGACTGTGGGTAAATCCTCTGTTTTAATGCTGCTTTCACCGTCTGATTTTCTTTGAAAGGAGTGTAAGGAACCGGTGGAGCACCTCATTCAGAGTTAATGAGATTTTAATCCGACGTATATAACAGCAGCCTCCAAGGTGACATTTAAAGAAGTCATTAAGTGGTGATGGGTGAGAAAGAGGGTTTAAGGAGCAGGCTGGGAAATTGTGTCTCTGCTCTTTCTCGCAATGTTCTGGACAGCAAAATTGTAGTTTGGTGCACACTTTTACTCAAAGTACTGTACAGTAACGTGACATTTTAGACAATGTTAAAGGAACCCTGCAGCCTTGAGTCACACCAGAAGTGTTGTAATTCACAAAGGGACCTAAATATCGGACTCGAGTGGGTTTTTTTGCACAGGATATTGCACTCATCCTTCATATCATATCTATGATATCTATAGCGTGGATTGCTATGATAATCATAATGATGTTGATAGTTCAATATAGTTTAAACCCATGTCTCAAAAACTGAGAGTCAACCCTCTGAACCTAGAAGAGCATGTCGTTGTGGGTTAAATCCTCTAAGAAAAGTCTCTGAAGCTGTCTTTTAATAACGTCATACAATATTTCCATTCAAAACAACAATGTTAAAACATTCTTCCTACTGTATTAATATGAAAGTTGGGGAACCAAACACCCCCTCTGTACTCTACCCCACTTAGTAGTCTACAGTCTGGGTCCCGCTTTTATCAGTGAAATTGGATTCTTCCACTTCTTGTTTGACAGTCTGCCCTCTGACTTGGAGGTAACAGAGATGGGAGCATGCTTCAAACATGTAACTCTAAAAGAATGACATCACAAACATTAGTGTCCAAAGCAAAGTCTTTAATACCACCAACAGAGCACATATACTGCCACAGTTCAGTGTATACATGGCATACATTTTGTATACATTCAGGAATGTACACGTCTAATGAAGACTATCTTATAGGGGCTTTCCGACCGGAGGGATTTTTGCAGTTCTTAAAACTAAACGTTCCTAGAACACTTTTTTTGTCGTGTTCCGACAGGAAAAATTTGGGGATTTTTAAGTTCGTCTGGCCGCTGTAGCGTACTTTTTTAGCTCCTACTCCAGAGCAGGGTCTTTTCCCTTTTCCCTTTTCCTAGGTGTACTTGATTGGTCGAACTTATAAGTCCCGCCCACTGCCAACTCGGAAACTTGCAGACAGAGCAACAACGGGACATTTTTAACAATTTTCGCCATCTTATTCATCATTAAATTCACTTCTGACAACGTTTTAGACGAGAAATTAACTGTTTAGATTTGGAATATAGGCAGTCTATGCAAAAATGTATGGCGAATTGACAATTTGCTTCAAAGTTTTCGGAGTTGAGAAGCTCCATGAAGTGAGGCGACAGCCAGCAAGCGCCTGCCCCGGCCTCTAGCTCGTCGCTCGGCCAGTCTTGCTCAGACACCTCGCTGTGAGCTGGAGGTCTCTCAGACCGCTCTCGTAAATAAGAGGCTTTTATTTCGTCCTGCGCCTCCCCGGCCGTCACACACACACACACACGTCCACAACGCAGCAGCAGGCAGAGGCGGGGTCTGTTCCGAGTATAATAAAGCCCCATTTGTGTTGAGCAAAACATTACGTGAATTACTACGAGAATGGACGGAATGCTGCTTTGTTGTTGTTGTGTGTGGCGCTAAGGTCTAGTGACGATGCTATAAAGACCGTTGCCGTGCTTGCGTCACTCCCTTACCCCTCCTACCAGTCCCTAAGGGGCCAGTGGGAATGCAAACGGGAAAAAAAGATTTTGGGGGAGAGATCGCTTACTGTACCTTTTTAAATGTGATGACATCACAATGGGAATCTGATGATGTGTTGATGGGGTCTAATCGCCAAAGACTTATGACCTTCCACCTACCATTTTTATTGTGCACAAGTCAATAAATAATTGTTCACTCAAAATGATTGAAATAGTAGTTGCTTTAAAACTCTTTCATATTACACTTCGGCGTGACTGAAGAAGCGAGCAGATCACAAGAAGAGCCCAGAGGTGGACGACCAGCTGACCCAGGAGCTGCAGCACAAGGCGGTGAGTGCACTGTACAAAGATCACTGCGCTCATATCGGATATGAATTTATCCAGTGTTACATATGTGCTCAAGCAGCACATATGTTATTGTTGAGCAGAGTTATCTCATTTTAGGATGTGGATAAAACGGAATAATGGCAAATCAGTTTACTCAGGGATTTAAATATTTTTGGACATACTGAAAGTTACTTTCTACAGTGGATGATTGACCCCTGTTTGGTCTGTGTTTTAGAGTTGTTGCTAAGCTGTCAGAGAGGACGTGTGAGTGTGGTAGTCTTGGTGGTGTAGTGCTGTTGTCACATCTCATATTGTTCTCCCGCCCTCAGCTTAATGCATCCCTGAACACACACATTACATTTTCTAACGAAAGAAGTTAGAAACATGTCCATCCATCCATCTTCATCCGCTTCTCCGGGGTCGGATGTTAGAAACATGTATGAAAACTAATTTATTTAAATGGCATAAGTAACACAGAATAGAAAAATTTGATGATTTGACGAAAAGAAAAAAAAAAATTTATAATTTCTTTTATTTTATAAATTTGAAAAAAAATTTTTTTATTAATTTAATAAATAAAAAAATTAAATTCACGACACTGCACGAATCGCGATCTGTTCCACGCTTCTGACGTTAGGCTCTGCCGGGAAGTTAACGTTAGTTTAGCTAACAGCTAATTGGGCTAACCGCTAGCTGACAGCTTGATTCGGTCTAAAATAACGTGAACTCAAACTTAACACTGGGTAAAGCCGTCTACAGCTGACGTAACAGCCGTTATATATGTTAAGGGTTATTTTCAGGTTTTATTTTGAGGGTCTTTTAAAGTTATTACATGCTGTCTCAGCTAGCGGTTAGCCGAATTAGCTGTTAGCTAAACTAACGTAGCTTCCTTTATTCAGTGGTGCGCAATCAGAGGCCATAAGGCAGGCCACAAGGCATGTCGTTTGACATCGACACGTCTAGTGGATCCGATCTAGCATCTATCCCCTGGCTCCCCTGTCTGGCTAAAAGCTGTCCAAGGATTCTTCCGGTAGTGTGAAGAACAAATAATAGAACGAAAAAAGAAAAAAAAGCCCAGCCTGAAGCATAGCTCACCAGGTTAAGATGCTGATGTGACAACGTGAGGTTGAAGGATCAAATCCCAGCTCAGGTAAGCCTTTTTTTTATTATTTCTCGCCTCAGTGATGTGAACGTTAAATACAACCTCCAACCAGACAGCTTCCAGCTTCAGAGGTAGCTCAGCATGAAGAATGCCATGGAATCTGTTCAGAAGGTTGTGGGTTCAACTCTTTACACCACACTACATTTTAAGGTCCAACACCGAGAATGAAGAAGTCAAATAGACAATTAAACAGATACTGCTCGCATCAGATGTGATAGCTCAGCATGAAGGCATGCTGGTAGGAAGATATGAAGGGCATGGGTTCCAACACAGGAACAGTCAATTTTTTTTTGAGCTTTACACCCAGAATGACAAAGACAAATACACCCAGAGAACTGTTTCAGGTCGTACATGCGTGGATAGCGCGGTTGGTTTGTTCTCAACACTAAAGGCGCCGGTGTTGGGTTCAAGACCAGCTCGGTATCAATGTATGTGCACATAGATAGGCCCCTTAGATAGGAAAGAGAGGTTAGAAAAGGAAGTGCAGGCAAAGAAGAGGTTAGGAAAGTATTAAGACAAGAACAGGCAGGGATCAGAATAAGGGAGAGATCAGAGTAGGGCAAGGAAGCGACCAGAGTAGAGAATGTGAATTATTTATTAAAAAAAAAACTTTTTATTTTTTTAATAATTAAAAAAAAGTATTAAAAAAATAAATAATTTACATCCACTTCCTGTGTATAACTGTGTAATAACACTTTCTGACATTTTTTTATGACTTTTTGCTAGATTTATTTTGTGTTATAACAATGTAATAACACTTTTTTACATTTTGTTTGACTTTTTCTGAGATTTTGTGACATAATACATACTATTACTTACTTTTTTATTAATTTATTGCATGACATACAATACTATGAGGATACAGTGAGTACGGAAAGAAGGCGGCATGAATGGAGTGAAGGAACTTCTCCGTTGTGGTCCGGAAACTCTGCACTCATCTGGGGAGAAAACAAGAGAAAGCAAGAGTTTATTGGATTGTTCTGCTCCAATACATTTGGGTCCATTTCTTTTCCTCAAGGAGGAATAAAAGACACCGAGACACACGGTAAAGCTACTAGTGCCGACACCTGGAGCTCACAAGCAGAGGACAGGCCGTGTTTTGTTGACATCATTTAGTATCTGAGCTGCACCCTAAGGTCAACTGCATGCAGCTGCATTTCAATCCAGCTAAGACACAAAGACCGTAACAAATTAAATGTTACATATTAATATTAGGGCTGCAACCGGGGGGGAAAGAAGGCCGGTGCGGTCCGATACCCCGTACCACTAAACGATTCAGTGCCGGTACGCAGGAAGTGGGAACGGCGGCCGCCTGCCAAAACCCACATACAACAACCCGTCACCATCGCATTTCCAACAAGAAAAGACAGCTGCTGACATAAACAACAGTTACTTTTCTCATGAATTGCTTCTAAATTGTTCCAGTGTCAGTGTTTGACCTGTGGGTTTTTAATCCATGCTGGAGGGAAGCGCCTGTCCAAAGCTGTTTAGTTACTGCTGGCTAACGTCAACTTCTCCTACAGCTGACTGCCTGATATCCAGAGCTGTGGGTCGTTAATGGCAAAAATCTCCCAAGTTAAATGACTCTTCGCTTTATTCCAACACCACGGACGGCAGGTCAAACAAGCTATGCAACAATAATACTAATAATAATACTAATAATAATAATGGTGGGCGACCGCACTTCTTTACTTAATAAACACACACGCAGCGCTTGGAAGGGTGCGTTTGATTTAATGTTCCTGTATTTAATTGTTTTTATGATCCAAGCACTCAAATGATGTCATCTGCACCGGGCAAGAACAAAGCGCTAAATGTTTCCATTTTTAAAGTTTTGTCAACATTCACAAACTATTCTGTGTTACTTATGCCATTTAAATAAATGAGTTTTCATACATGTTTCTAACTTCTTTCGTTAGAAAATGTAATGTGTGTTCAGGGATGCATTAAGCTGAGGGCGGGAGAACAATATGAGATGTGACAACAGCACTACACCACCAAGACTACCACACTCACACGTCCTCTCTGACAGCTTAGCAACAACTCTAAAACTAACGCTGCCGTCAGTGTCGGGGAGCTAACAGAACATTCAGCTTCAGCACTAATTCTCTGAAACATTTCACACATTGCTTTGTGTGTTTACTCCTTCAAAACCCAGCAGACCTGCCGAGGGCTTCAAACTACAACCTTCTGAACACCAAAGCAGCCGCCTGACCGGCGGGTTTTAGAAAGATGTAACACAGGAAGACAGCGGCTTACACTCTGCTCTATCACTACATAGTCCTATTATACTTCTTCAGCATAAACAACACAACACAACCTGGGTCTAACACACACACAAGGTAACAGTTGTGCCACTGGAAATATCTCTACCACAAGCAGGAATTAAACCCGTGCAAACACTTAACCACTGACCTAACAACACAAGCATGTGAGCCATCAAGTATTTTCTCATTAACATTTAGTTTGAGGAAATGTCCACAAACAGTGTCTCAGTTCCTCCAGTTATATATTTTAGAATCCTTACTGTGGACAATGTTGTTGAGATTCTGGACTCTGTGTGACCTGACCCTTTCAAATGAACTCAGTCCCTCAACATTAAACACAGCAGCTGTTAATCCTGAGAGAAAGCATGTCCTACCTCAGAGCTTCAGTATCCGGCCTATGGCGAGTGGATAGTGCCGCGGATGATTGTTGCCTAAGGACGGAGACTGCTGTATGTGTGTGACGTACCGTCCAGCCTCTGAGTGGCCTCATAACGTCCCTCCATTCGTCTCTTTATGAAGATGATTCATAATCCATAAATTCATCCGCTCAAGTTGCTACGTGTCCAGAGGTCGCAGAGTATCTTCGGGTCAGTTTGAAGTCGGCCGGGGGTCTGGAGTGTCAGTGCCACATGAGGGCCATCATCAGATACCTCTCATTTATCATCATCATCGATCTTGATCATTTACAGAGCCATACCAAAAGAGGGGGACGGGCAAACAACAATACAAAAACTTATATAATACAAAATCATAAGTCTAGTAATAGACTAGTACTCTATAGTTTGCTATATGTTTTTGATAAACAATTAGGCTAAAAATACGAGTTTCTTTCAAATCACATATAAGGTAAACACATTGAGCAACCCCAGCTTCAGGTGCTGGACCTCAACATTCACTAACACACTCAAGATTAACGCCACAACAATCTGTTCATTTCACTGAGCAAAAGCACAGGATGCTTTTAGTTGTCCTCTCAACCTGTAGAAGTTATGAGCACAAATACATTTCAGGCTTGACCCACTACTCTATTACTCTATTTATCCATTTCTGCAGCTGCAGTTGTGATTATTTGCAGACCTCTTTGTTTCGTCTCTAGCATTATTACATTAGAGTCTGCTGGTGGTCCTTTGCTCCCATGTCACCCGCTACAATCCTGCTACGTAGCCTACAACTTGTTGGATATTATCTTTTGCACAATTATCCAGCTGCACATCCTTCCGAGCTTCTCATGCAGTTTAACACTTCTTAAATATGGAGGAAAAAAAAAAAATGTATCAATAAACAAGTACAAAAATATGTAAAATATATATTTAGAAAATTAAAAGAGCTGTACAGTGTTTTTTAGTCTCGAGTTGCACCAGTTGGACACATTTTGAGACAAAAAGACTGTAGTTTTACAGGACAAGAGGAATCTTCGATGTTAATAGTCCTCTTCTTCTTGGATTTGAGGACCTAAGAGTCTCTCGTGGTTTGCGTTGATTGGCAGGTGTCCATTGAAATGCATCTCAAAGAGCTTCCTGTGCACACTTGGACAGACACAAAGCCTGTGAATGACCCAGGGAAATGTCAGGACACTGTGCAAAATGGCTTTTTGTTCCACCGGAGGAGGTTCAAAAAGGTGTGAGCCATTATTTCACCCCATAAAGTGGAGATTCCTCAGGGCTACCAGGCATTTCGTTCCTCTTTGCTCCTCTCAAAGTCTGACACAAATGAGGGGCGGGGGGGGGCGAACAAACCCCACACAAATTACATACATTTTAAATAAGAGGCCTGCATTTATCTAGATATAGCTTTCAAAATCACTACAAACTTCAAGTGGAATATCTGACACTGTTATCATTGTGAACTGCAGAATTTGTCATCCAATTAAAGGTTTTATAGTAAGATTGACTTATATCGAACAACAAAGTTACACTTTGAGGCTGATTTAGATATTTCTTCATGCTAAATTCTTTAAATTTTTACTCCCAAAAATGGTATTTCTTCACATGCAAACATGCTTTTAAAACAGCATTGTATAGGGAGAAAACAATTAGGCCTACAAGAGATAACTGAACATAATGAATAAATACGGAAATGGAGGGAGACAGTGCCAGCATCCTCACACTTTTCAATTAGTGTGCAGGCAGACGCCTCAGCGGGGCAGGCATTGCTGTCCTAAATCCTCCTGAGAAAGAAAAGGAGCATTAGCGCTCATATGCCAACCAGATTTGTCCCATTATTCATTTCAATTAATTGCTTCCCTGTACTCCCGGCCTTTCCAAGGAAGGCAGCACAGTGCGGACGTCTCCTCTGCCGCAGATTGTAATATGAGCAAAGGACTTAAAGCTGTCATTCAAATCTCACTGTGACCTTTTGGGGGGAAAAGGCTGTTTTTCACCCAGTTTCCAGGAAGCAGACTGATGGAGTTTAGTGTGTGTGTGTGTGTGTGTGTGTGTGTGTGTGTGTGTACTTCTATCCTTGTGAGAACCAATCTGAGTGAGGCTATTTTTACCAGGTGCAACCCGATCCGACAGGTAATAGGACAGTAATTGCTTTTGGACTCCCCCTGCATCATTATATTTAGATCATAAACTCTTACCTCACTAATTTAGTTTAGAGTAGCTGTTGTTAAACAATAGAGGTCAGCAGTGAGACAGAAGATATAGTCAAATTAGGTTTAAGTTGAAGTCAAATTTAAAGCTACATTGTATAAGAATTTCTCCCATCTAGCGGTGAAATTGTATATGACAACCAACTGAATATTACTTTCTAGCCCCCGCCCCATTCCGAGCGTGTTTTAACTGCTACGGTGGCCGAACCCGAAATTAGCTCCTAGTATCTCCACAATTTCCACGCAGCTGTTCTAGCCACTCCAATATTAACTTTGGTCTTCTTGCTTTGCCCGTCACGTAGTCGTTTTAATTCTCTTTTTCGCTTCCCTGGCGAGTAATCTAACCCTGGCATTCGTCACGGTGCCTCTGAGTGTGAGAGGGTGAAAGGCGGAGGTATGTCCCTCTTTGGCTAATGTATTTTAAAGATGGAGGCGCAACATGGCGGCCGTCATTCGAGCGACTCGCTTGTATGTATTCTGAATGATTCTAAATGTCAGATTCTACGCTTATGAGAATACTTTGATTAGTTGGTGGAAGTAATTACACATGAATGAACATATATTTGTGAAAGAACAAAGTTTTTTTTTGCTAAGAATCAACTCAAAACATTACACAATGTAGGTTTAAGTTATATTTGAGAGAAAGATCTCACTACAAAGTCCATTGAGTAGCTGTTTATTTATCCCCTTGATTCCAAGCTTCATTTTTCAGTGATTTCACAATTTTAAAATAAAAATAATAATAAAAAAAATACCTTTTCATACAGTAAACACGTTTTTTCTGTCTGTCTTGTCACATCCCCTCTCCCTCTCTCCGCTTGTATGACACCAGCTACGAATGATGCTCACACAAGAAACACAAAATGAAACAAAGCTTAGCAAGCAACCAGATACATTTAAATAGATAATTGTTGTTTTTTTTACCTGAAGACCTGCTCACAGCATTCTTACAGTAGATGGAATATGATTCTCTTTGAGCATAGATAAAGCTGTAATTTCATCCACAGGAGACAATCAAACATCAGGATGGGGTTTTACGCCGTGCTGCCCATGAGCTATATTGTTGACGAGCAGCTGCAGTTTGAAGGGTCCTCAGTGTGGACGTATTGTAGCCAAACCCACCCACCCACACACCCCCACACACCCACACACACACACACACACACACACACAGTAACTGTTCCAGTGATGGTTCATGGGAGGAAACCTTATGGAATTATGTTTACTGAATATGAATAAGTCCATAGAAAATCTCATGTAAGTGATAAAAATATAAATCATAATATGAAGGCAGTAAGGAAGCACACACACACACACACACACACACACACATTTCTTTTACAATATAAAACCGTCTGCAGGAGGTCTGTGAAGAGGAAGCGTGAGGATGGACCTACTGCCATGTTGGAGGAATGAAAACAAACTGTTTCTTTTCTATTTTTCTGTTTTCATTTACCACTCCATTATTTATTATTTGGTACGAATGTTGTTTCAGAGGAGTGAACATAAATAAAAGTGCTGAGTACAGGCTTTTCTTCATGCTTTGAGACTGGTTCTGATGCCTAAATTTCAGGGCCAAAAACTCCGGTGTTGCTACTACACAATGTACAATTTCATCCATTTTTTTATTTATTTGATAGCTTAAATAGCGGGCGTCTAGATGGAAATGAAATGCAAGTGAGTTTGAGCAGCAGATCGAAGACTTTAAAGGCATCTCAGATGCAACACTGCACAACACTTGAGGACAGGATTTTACAACTCTGGAAAAGGAACTATTTTGAGCAACAAATACTCAACGATGCGTTAGGTTGCAAGTTGAGGGTTAACTTTCTTGCCAGAAGGCTAAAGTCAGTCTGAATGTGGTCTTTGAGGAATATTATAACTACTACTATCTACTACTACTATCTACTACTACTAAACAATCTTTTTCAAGCTCCTAAAACCCTAAAATCTTGGTTTCATCTTAAGCTCTTCTCTGCAACATTAGAATTTATAACTAAATATGCCTCACTCAAAGCTAAAGTTCAGAAAAAAACATCTGTACGTATTACTTAAGACTCAAAAAGTCAACTAACCTGCTTCCTCAATCCTGATTGGGGCTCAGAAGTAAATGAGATCACCTTCTTGCTTTTTTCAACCGCCTGACTTTAAACCTGTGAGAAAGGCTCACACAAAAACTAAAATACTTCAGATACGTAAACAATCCCTCTGCCCTATAAAACACCTATGCCCTATTGACTTGTGCAGGTCAAATGACCAAACTAAAAATAACCCGGGTTAAACTCGGGTTCACCCCTCCAACATGGCAGCATGCTCCTTCCAACAAGACCTCTGTTCTAAACAAAAAACATACAATGCAGTTTAAATACTATTCTTTATATAACAACTATTATTTAAATATCTTTACATTCTTTAACATAAATTTTCTGTATTTGTTTAACATGGAGTGTGCTGTGAAAAACAGATTCATATCTTAGGCACATCAAGGCACATATCATACTTTTCATTTCCTAAAAATCACAAAATGATCAAACATGCTCTGACATGACAACAACGCTGGATTACCAATGTCAGCAGGAGTATATACTTTATCTCCACCTCGACCACAAGCACAAGAAATAAAAGAATGAACTCCAAAACACATTTTGTGTAAATAAAAAAATAAAAATTTGAGTTAAAAGGGTAGCATGCAAAGAAAAAGTCCCTTTAAAATCCAGATTATCTCATGCGACATACTAAAACATCTAACTGTATTTGTCTATAAATGGCTGTAGTAACATGAGAAAAAAGAATAAATAATTAAAATATACAGTAGATGGAAAGAAAGGATTAAAAATGCCAAAGCTGGAAACCTTGCAATGTAAACCTCAGTATCTGTAGTAGTTGTCAGTAGTTGTCAGTAGTGCAATAAATGGAAAAACACAGTGGGCAAGAAGATGCAAGATTCATCCCACACTTGATCCAAATCAGTACAAGTACTTCAGAAACATCTCAGAGTGCTTTAAGAACCATTCAATATTACCTGACTAGTGCTTGGAACATCATAAGGTCAGAAACAACACATTGAAAATCTCGCCAAGGCTTTATTTTAGGGGTCCATAATTACTTATTTGAAAGTTTCCTGGAAATAATTGGTGACATTTTACTGATTACAGGAAAAATAGGGTCCATTTAAGCCAATTAAATATTCATTATTAGTCATTCCTTAATGGAAACTTTATTCTTCATTTATGTTAAGTTGTATGCTTGTAAAAGTATGTCTCGATTTTCCCGATAATTGGTAGCAGGTTACATATTTCTTACAGGGAATTATTAGGATAATTAATAACGGACCCGTAAAATAAAGCAGAACCAAATGCTCAGTTGCCACATGAAAAAGCTGCATCGCATCGAGGACAGTGTCTTACCAACAATCAGTGTCGGTAATGGTAAAAAATAAATTAAGTTTAAAAAGCAGCGTTGGAGAAAGTACAAAGATAATGTGAATGATTGAAATATCAAAAGACAGTATAAAACAGATGTGCTGCGTAACAGGCACCAGATGTTGAGAAAAAGAGACAGATCAACTGGTCATGAGACACAAACCTCAGCCTCAATCATTAGGTACCATTCCACTCAAAAACACACTCAGGTGTGACGCTTGATTTGGCTAAATTCATCCCGCCGCGTGCTTGATTGCATTATTGTCTTTGAAATGGCACCGTTTGCCCCTTTTGTTGTCACTACTACGACTCAGACTCCGCCCCCGCTTCGGTCCACCGTCACTGGCCCTCTTTTTTCCAAGGTTTCCTCCGCCGTTTTCATCAGTATGGCCAGACGGCTGTCAGACACTTGTCCTTTCTTCACCGCGCTCATCAGCTGCACAGGAAACGGCAGAGAACAGCAGGGAAAAGGTTAACTATTAGAATTATCGGTACAGGACAACAAGATCACCGCTCAGCCACCTTCACATATCCCTGACTTCAAGAAGTAGACCATGAACCCAGCACGGGCTGTCTTGTTTATGTGTTAAAGCTGCACAGCTGGAAAAAGAAGCCATTTTAACAGTGACTGGTTCTACAAAAAAGAGCAGCGTCCCCTTCCTTCCTTCCTTCCTTTTAAAGAGAGACTATTTTAAGCAAACTGCCCCAAAATAACATGGATGCATAGATTACAACAATCTTAGCAGGTAACATTAATGATTGCTTTCATTACATTTTGAATTTTGGGTGTTTTATTCAATTTTATAGCTTTTGAAAACAAAAATGAAATGGTTTCAAAACAGAATCCTGACTAAACTTTGACATATACCAGTCTGTGATCCACTCAAAATCTTATAATCTTAACTATTAGTCAAAGTAATTCATAATTTCTGCTTTTTTAAAACTCAAAACTTAGGTATAATGTCATATAAATTAGGTTTATTGACCATGAATTTATAAAAGTGTTGAAAAAAGTGACAAAAACGTTTAAAGAAAAGTAAAAAGTACACACATACGTTTTTTTTTTTCTTCATTTGTGACCCGGAAGGACAACAAGTTCATGGTGGACGGGAAGACACCACGAGGGTTAAACATGCAGGACTCACTCTTCAGCGTGTGGTCTTCAGTTTGCTATACAGCATGTTCAGAATTTCTGCGTTTTTATTTTAGAGTTTTTAAAAAGGATGATATTAGTCTATATTTTTCTAATTGTTAACACATTCCATTAAGACCAAAACCAACAATGAGTTGCAAGCCCCGAACCTACTGGCTCTTACTGAAGATTTACATCAAACTGATTGATGTGATGTCTGTACATTCTCTGGTTGTTAAGGTGACAGTAGGCTGTAAACAGGCAGACGCTGTTTAAAGGACAATTCCGGCGCAAAATGAACCTAGGGTTTATTAACAGATGTGTACCCACTCTGTCGCTCTCTGGGACATGTTTTCATGCTAATCAAATGTCTTTGTAGCTTGAAACAAGCTAGCACGGACCGCTGATTAGCTAACAACGCTAGTATTCGGGGCACAGGGAACTTAAAAACAAATCGCTATTTATACCACTAAAAAGGCTCAAAATATCACCACACTTCAACGGTAGCATAATGAGGGTCCCTAAATGTTAACCGAAGCATTGAGAACTTTGTAAGTGTACAAATATGTTTGTACAGTTTAGTGAAAGTTTTTAATCCTTTGTGGACAACGATGGGGCTTACATGGCATGCATGATTAAATACTCAACTCTTTCCTGTTTTACTTGTCACAGAGGGGGACAGACAAGGCTTCTAGTTAAAAGATATTTTGACTCTTGGTTGATTTATTCCATCAGCTCGTCTCCTCGGCCAGAGGAGACGCCGGCACTCTAATGAAGACTAAATCACCGACTGACATCAACCTCTCCTATAATGACTCTTTTTCTGGACTTCGTTGTCAAGTGAGAAAGTAATTTCTTTAGCGGCGGACGGACACTTCAGGCCTCATTACACAAGTTGCTGACAGAGCCTTTTTAATTAGCTCCATCTAGTCGGACTTCACACCTGTTTCTGTTTGCAGGAAGTTCATTGTTCTCACATCTCAGGTGGACAACGGCCTCTTTTTTTAATGATAGGGTAATATGTGTTGCAGCGTTGGTGACATTATAGCATAAAGAAGGAGGAATATGTCTGTATCTGGCTGATAATACTCAAAACGACAAACAAAGAGAAAGGTGCTCTCCCTGCTATGATTCCCTGATATTGTAAATTAATGTATACAATATAAAACACGTATCTATAAGGATGTATAGACCTACAAATACCTGCTTTCAACTGGATGTACTGATATATATGTCAGGGAGGAAAAATGTATATTAAAAGCCAAATTTCATAACAGTTTCCGAAGCATAACGAGGCAGGCGATTGAAACGGATTAAAGGAATATGTCCACACACAAAAAAATGGAAAGGACTTTTTTTTTTTTAAGTAGAAGAAGTGTGTTTAATGGATTGCATTCCCCTGGGTTTATATTATGTCCTGTTGGTTCTGCTGTTACTGACAGAGGTGTTAGGCATTAATGGCTCCTCTCATCACACCACAGTGCTTAGGTGCACTCGTCATTTTTACTTGCATTTTCAGTTGGTTTTAAATTCTATATTTTCTGCAGAAATCACCCTTTAAATAAAGTAATTCCCTCATATGTGCTATTTTCTAATAACAAGTGAAAGAATGTCCCAGGGCAGTAAGAATGATTGTCCATTTCCAGCGCAAATCAACATGTTTCAAGCTTTTCTTAAATCAAAGAGATTTTTTTTTTTTATCTTCTTCTGCAGCAACCTGCTCACTGGTCCCTGCTACACTGACACTGCTTCACTCACATTTGGATTTTTACCGATACCGATGCTAAAACGATGCTTTTAATACGGTGCCGGTGCCTAAACGGTGCCTGAGTTGCATTAAATGGTTACATCTATGACGAGTGTGTTCCTGACTGAACAAATATGGGAAATGATGTGTTATCAGATGCATCCTCGCTGAGCTGCGTGTTACATACCTGCATGAATTCATCAATTTCCACTTGTCCGTTCTTGTTCAGGTCCACTTCATTAAGGATTTCATGGAGCGCATTTTCATCAATGTGGACATTGATGCTCTGCAGAGACAGAAAAACAGGACCAGGGATCAATGACGTGTAATGGAGACAAGTGTGTAAAGATGAGAGGCAGACAGAAAGAAAAAAAGGAAAGAAGAAAAGACAACTCACTTCTAAAACTTGCTGGACGTCAACAGTCGTGATGAATCCTTTGCTCTCTTTGTCAAACTTATGGAAACGCTTTTTGTACCTGTTGCACAGATATTAGAGTGTTAGAGTTTTCTTAATCACTTCTTTACATTTGATTCTACAGCTTTTGACAAAACTTAGATTTAATAGTAACCAGTGATCGACGTCTGTCTTCATAATGAGGATAAACAGAACTATTTTGTGACTGATGTAATCACCAGCTCACCTACAGAAACTCAAATTGCATCAGAAAACAAACGTTACCATGTTTTAAAAACAATAAAAAAGAGTGAAGTGTATTAATGACCTGACTACTTCCTGGTTGTCCAGATTGATCTCAGATGTCTTGGTCAGCTGTTCAGAGCGAGACCTGTAGCCCATCTCCAGGTACAAAAACTTCCTGGCTGCTTCCAGCTCGGCCTGGATTCCACATCAGCAGAGAGAAGAGAGGAGTCAGAAAAGAGCTTGTAGTGATACTGCATCCCTCCATCTCTTCTCCATCCATCCACATCAAATATACCAAGACTTCTATTGTTAGATGGCAGCACCAACATAACCCCCCAATGTTTTACATTGGAAATTGTTGTAAAAATACTTCTTTAAGGAAAGCATCAGTGTTGTAGTGTAACAAAGTCCAAATACTTTGTTACTGCGCTTAAGTAGAATTTTCACGTATCTGTACTTTACTTTGTTATTTATATTTTTGGAAACTTTTCCTTTCACTCCACTACATAGCCTAAAGAAAATGTATACTTTTACATTTCCCCTCAGCATCTTCATTACTCGTTCCTTGCAAGAAATGTTTTTGTACGTTGGAGTGAAATATTCTTTCTCACAAAAAAAATTAAATTCTATTTCTGTTTTTCTCTTTGTTGATGTCAGACTTGATGTTTAAGAAGGTGTGGAAACCCTGAATATTACGCTTCACTATAAGGAAGCCACAATAAAGTTCATAATCAAAGTTTTTTTTATTTTTTATTTTTACTTCTAATAGTTAAGTACATTTAATATCATAAAATTACTTCTACCAAAGTCATTTTCTGGTAAGATACTTGTACTTTTCCTCAAGTATTGCTTCCAAGTACTTTATACAAGACTGGAAAGCATACAGTAAATAAAATACGTCCACTGAACCTGTACCCCTGCATACACAATTACTGTTTTAAAATCTTGAATAAACTATTCCCCATACTGGCAGATGTCTTGTTAATGTTACAGTGTAAGACATGTGGCTTCCCTGTGCTGTAACTATACCGGCTAAAAATAGCTCAAAAAGAGTTCAGTTTTCATGCACCCATATCACGTCATCTCTTTCATACACACACAGACAGAGCTTCCTCTTCCAAAGGGTGTGGACCTTTTCTATTGTGTACTGATCGACAAAGAAGCCAGGACTTTAGAAACCCACCAGGGATTAAAGCATTATGTAAAACAGAGCAGGTTTACACAAACCACTGAAACAAAATCCTCAGTTTGTGTCATTATATCGTTCTATTTTGGCAGATCTTTTCCCCCACTCAATTAACAATGTGTTGTAAAAGCGTACCGTCTTCCGCTCCTCACTCCAGTCCAGCTCTTTCCCCATGATCTGCACGATGCGTGGGAGGGCTTCATCAGCCGCCTGCACGTTCAAGAAGCCCAGGCGTGTTCGCCGGGCGATAACGTCAATGGCTGTGCAGGCGTACTCCTTAATTGCATACAGCACCTGAGAAAGGAGACTGACATGAGGCTGGAGTATGTGAGCCTTTTGAGGGCAAAAAATAAGCATCAAATCCCAATTTACCTCGCCCTCGATGTAGGGGAATTCAGACACCAATCTCTTCCCCACGATTGGCCATCTTTTCCCAGTGACCTGAGCCATCTTGGCCACGTCGAACGCCCTTCCTCCGTACGTGGAGACCAGGTGCTGAGCGACCTGTGCACAGAAGAAAAAAATACAATATTAAAAAGAAAATATAAGACATTCAACTTGCAACGCCTGCACAGAAAAAAAACCTGTACAGAAGTTTCAACCAGCGGCTTCTCTGTCGTCAGTTCAGTAAACTACTTCATAGTACTACAGCAAAAATTAGACAGGGAAAATACACAGAAACTCTGCAACTTTTACTGCTATAAATATAGATAAAGATACAAGACAACGTTACAATTATCTAAAATAGTTCTTAAGAAATACAATAATTACTGTACAAGAAGAAAAGAAAATAATCATCACCAACATTTTTTTAAATAAAATGTCTTCCTTATCAGGTTTCATCTCCAGTTTTCCAGTCAAACCAACACACTTTATGCTCTTAAAAACACAGTATTAGCAGGTTTCTCGCCTGCTTTCTTTCCGCTAATATCAATAAAATGAAAACCCTTTTATGAAACAAAACTTTAACCTTTAGGAAGAAAGAGCAGAGGCACTATTTCACACTGCACGTCACATATTTTTAATAAGCGAATATGGTATCATATAGCTGAGTTGATCACCAGACAAGATGCATGACGATATCTGCGTACAAATGTAAACTAGGGCTGCAACTAACGATTATTTTCTCAATTAATCGATTGGTCATTTGATGCATGACATGTCAGAAAAGAGAGAAAAATGCCCCTCGCAGTTTTGTGACATCTTCAAATTGCTTGTTTCCAAGTTCATTCCATAGTCCAAAACCCAATCATATTTCATTTTAATATCACATACAACATTTGGAAAGCTGGAACTAAGTAATGTTTGACATTTATGCTTTAAAAAGGACTCAAACTATTGATAGATATGCATCGATAGACTAAATTGAAACTTTTACTCTAGTCTATATCCACGACGTTCCACTTCCGGGATTGATCAGGTGCTGCCTGAAATTCCGCCGGATGTCCCTCTTTACGGCCAGATGTCCGTCCCCTTCCTTTGTCTCTGTGTTGGCGTTCTAACCTCTGGTGGATTTGTGAGGACTATGGTTAACTGCTCCTCAGATCTCTGCAGGGTAAATCCAGACAGCTAGCTAGATTATCTGTCCAATCTGAGGTTTCTGTTGCAACTAAAACAACTTTTGTACGTACACATGTTCCACCAAAACAAGTTCCTTCCTGAGACTATTTTGCAGCGGCACCAATTGTGATTATGCCAGAGCATAAACCAGAATGCTGTGTGCACTAGCCAGACTGCTTTTACTCAAACTCAAACTAAATTGCTGTATGTGCATCTCTAAATGATCAATTATTAAAAATTGTAACATAGGTTGCAGTATAACCTTTATTAACTGCGTATTTATTCAAAGATGGAGCTATTTGGCCCTGAGCTGGTTGTGGATTATTGTGATTTTTAGTCACTGTGCTGATATAAAATCACAGGTTAAACAGTGTAGATGTAGCTTCTGGTATTCACATGATCGATTTCACCTCTTCCGAGTTAAGAGATAAGCGTTGGCGCCACTTTGTCAATGAGGTGTCTTATGTTTACAGAACACAAGAGGGCTATTTGCTATTCAGATCGTTGGCTTGGCGATCATGTGAAAGGGCACACCCTGTCCAAATATCAACAGTGACCTTTTCACCAGAGCCGGTGCAGAACGCCTCTAATGAGGAGTATGTGTACTGTAGGCACTCGGCGCAGGAGTACTTTTTCTTCATGAAACCATGTTCTATTGGGTTTCATGAAACGCACAGCCTAATTATTGGAAATATGACGTGTGGCTGATGTAAATCAATGTGCCCTTACTTAATGCCATTGGTAAATCGTACAGAATACAGTGCATTTCGATGTGTGTCCAGTCTTTTGTGTAGTAGAAATGTCAGCATTGTTACAGCGGCGGCTTTAATGTCAGCTCCACTGCTGCCGGAGAAGAGGACAGTGAAGGGACCTGCGTCAGCGTTTACAGCTTTGTTTTTTATCCATAGGTAGTTAAAGATCTACTTCTCTTCTACGCCTCGCCATGCTGAAAATGTTTTAGTACATAAGTCAAGCTGTTCTTGGAGCCAGAGCTTTAAGAAATAGTTCAACATTTTGGGGAGATATGTTTTTTTTTTTTATTTCTTACCATTAAAAAGCACCTCGACAGCTCACATGTTGCATCTTAACAGAAATGTAAAAATGACAATTTGTGGTGCTAGACTGGCATACTGAAGTCTTATCGCCACACTGAGTTTGGTACAATTACTGTGGTGGAAGAAGTATTCAAAACATTCAGTAAAAGTAGCAATAACACAGTGTAAAAATACTCTGCTAGAAGTAAAAATTCACAATTTCATTTAACATGCAAATGTGTCTTACCTCATTCTCCAGTCCGTAGTCCTGCACCAGGCGGATGTAGAGCGTGGGCGTCCAGCCTTTGGCTCCCTCCAGCATCAGGCCCACGGTCTTGCAGGGCTCTGCTGAGAGGCTGTGGGCTTTGATGGCTGCGTCCAGAGTCTCTTCAGCCATCGATCTGTAGGTAGTCCACTTCCCACCTGGACACGCAAAATAAGCAGCCTTAATAGGGCTCAACGATGTAAACACTTTTTTAACGGCTCTGGTTTAGGAAGTATTTTTCCCCGTTCAACATCTCCATTGACGTTTCAATAAATGCTGATATAAAGAGTTTTAAGCCTGGAACCGAGCCAACCAGCTCTGAGAGGAACCGTGGACCATTAAACATTTGATGAAAAAAGGCAAAGGCACAAGCCTGTGTACAGAAAATATCATAGATTTCAATGGTAGAAGCTTGTTCTAGCAGTTCGCAGGTTCAGTAAACATTTCCATGGTAACATTACATTACATGTCATTTAGCTGACGCTTTTAACCAAAGCGACTTACAACTGCTATATATGTCAGAGGTCGCCCGCCTCTGGAGCAACTAAGGGTTAAGTGCCTTGCTCAGGGACACATTGGTTGATGTATCGCAGTGGGAATCAAACCCAGGTCTCCCACACCAAAGGCATGTGTCATATCCATAGACTGTATATAAGAAGGTCATATCCACTGCGCCATCACCACCCACAGTGGGTTCCACCAATCAGAGACGGTGCTGTTACGCTTAGGATTGTGGGTAGTGTTGTATTTCTCCATAAAACCGGGAATAAATCATGTTTCTCTTAAAACAAGCTTGATTTCATATGGACTTCTAGCTTCTACAGCTGTAGAAACGTTGGTTTCACAACCTCACAGCTCCTGGTCAGTCTACCTTGGATGGTTTAGATCAGGGGTCTTCAACGGCATATTTAAAGTTTTGGGGAAAAACACATTAAAAATGTATTAAACAATAATTTGGCGGTACCCCCTGCAGTGACTG
The DNA here is from genome assembly GCF_031162955.1 of Sander vitreus. Classification (NCBI taxonomy): domain Eukaryota; kingdom Metazoa; phylum Chordata; class Actinopteri; order Perciformes; family Percidae; genus Sander; species Sander vitreus. Next base: position 1,301,314 of record NC_135878.1, on the reverse strand, counting down.
TTGAAGATCTCTCGTTTAGACATTATGGCTAATAATCAAAAAGAAAATGAACGGGATTTTTACTTCCGGCACCACACAGTTAAGCTCTATACCCAACAGTATCTGTGCAGTAATATCACAAAATAATCCAAAAACTGACCAGCGATGGTGACCAGTCCGCTGTCACTGATGCTGACGATGTGGTTTCTACAGATGGACTGAGTGTCTTTGGAGTTGGGGTCAGTGACCAGTGGACGGATGCCGCTCCACGCTGCCAACACGTCTCCTCTACGCACTGCAGACGACACAAACACAAGACACATTTCCAGTATGGGGTTATGCATGTCTGGAGACTCTTCAAGGTATTCTTTTGTTTTTGATGAGTTGAGTCTGCTGTGGTTGTTGGTCCATTGTGATATGTGTGATATTAAGCTATACAAATAAACTTCATTTCACTCCAGTTTGTGTTTGCTTTTAGACTCGCTGTTCCACATACTCTGCCTTGGGGTTAAAAAACACCTATGGTGCAAGAAAAAGTGTTTTTGTTTTAGCATTAGGACTGCATGATATCAGAGAAATATGCAATAATGTTGTTGAATATCGCCATAACGATATAACTTGCGATACATAAACAGATATTAGAGTGTACCCAGTTCTGCATTTCTGCTGCTTTCAGTATTCTGCTAAAATACAACAAATTGCTTGTTCAATTTTATAAGTCATTAACAACAATCTTTAATTAAACAAATTCAACATTGAATTGAATATAAAAGGCACCGCTAAAAAAATGAATGACAGTTACATTTTAAAGTACTGATATTTTCTTTCAACTAACACAATAAATCTCCGATTGTCTTTTGCGATATGTCGCAGCCTTTCCACGACATGTATAATGCGGCAGTTGATGTTGCATTGACAATAAAAAACCAATATACTGTGCAGCCCTATTTAGCATTACTTGGGGAAATGATTAGTTAGCAGGAGCACTGGTAGCCAACATGGCTTAATGGAAAAATAGACAGCCAATGTCCTGATGTCACTTCCTGTTTAGCCTCTGCTCCACTCTAGCTTCTGTAATGCTATCTCTCATTCAGCATTTCTTTCCTGGTGTTTACTTTCCATATTTGGACACAAATCTCCATACCCTATGAAGTGCAGTCCAGGAACACCAAAGCAGTGGGCACTTAGCAACTAAATAATATCAAAGAAAAGCCTATACATAACCGCATGCTCTGTTAACATGGAAAGGGAGGACTACCCTCACCTTCTACGTCGGGGCTGAGGTAGTTGCGGACTTCATTCAGGATGAAGTTGATGTCTTCCTCCCCTGGGATGGGGTGGGCTGTCACGCTGGTGGGCGAGTCGGTCGTCCCGGCGATGGTCATCTTCTCCCAGGGCAGGAAGAAGATGACACGTCCGTCACTTGTCGCCGGATCGAGGAGACCCATGTTGTCAGGGCTGTGGGACAGGAAATATAGGAAGTAGGATTATTATTATTATCATCACAAGTGCAAGTAGTAGAAGTAGCCGGAGTAGCAGCATAGTTATTAGGTTAAATCTGTTATCTTTACTGTCTCAAGTATGTGGAAGGAGTGTTGATGAGAGGATAAGAAAGAGAAAAAAAAAAAAAGTGGTAATGAGAAGAAGAGAGGGACAAATTGAGGAGAAAAGACACAAATGGAGAAACACAGATATGGGGGAGGAAGAAAAGGTGGAGAGGGCGCAGATAGCAGCAGGAGGAAGACGAGAGAAAGAGAGGAAGAGAATTAGGTAGTTGGCATTTCTGGCACTGTTCAAAGGGCTTGCGCTCCCTCGGGTTTCGCTCAATAAGCTTCGCTGAACTTTAAAACCACTCTATTGCTCTGCTGTATTTTAACCAGAAAAGATTGTCCTGCGCATGTAAGTATAGGTCAGATAATAGTTTAGTATTTACACATAAGATGGAAAAACATTGAGGATTACATACAAGTTTATACCTCTGAAATACAAAAAAATCATCAAACAACGTTTTAAAAAGGATATAGTGTATTGTACAGTGTTGGGCTGTATGTGTGACATGTGATATGTCGTACCTGTAGTAACCGGGGATGACGATGTGAACACCAGCGCTGGGTTGGCAGATGTTTTTGGTTTCCTGGTTGTCCATCTTCCTCAGGGAGTCTGTGAACGGCCCGGTGGCGTTGATCACACACTTGGCCTTCACGTCAAACTCCCGTCCTGTGAGGGGAAAAAAGACGGGGAAACAGCCATGGTATTAAAAAGACACAAGATAACTTAACAGCCTTTGTTGTTGTTTTTATTACAGGTGGGAGAATGAGAGAGTGTGAGGAAGGAGTGTAAAAGTAACTACTTCAACTTGAGTAAATGGAGAAGAAAACAATGTATTATTGTAAAAAGTAGAATCTGCACACTGTGCTTTGACATATGTACATGAATAATGTGATGCCTGTTAGTCCTGTTGTGCGCAGCAAGTAAATACAACATTGTAAGGGCAGAGGACAGTGTGCAGACTTTTTACCACTTTAATTTAAATTAAGACAACAAACTTGAAACAGGAAACTGTCTTATTAGACATTTTGGTCAAATGATTTGACTGATTTTATTCCAAAACTGCACCTCTCACTGACCTCTTCATCTTACAATAGGACAGCTGAATCACATAACTTTTAAACCAATATAAAGTTCACATTGAACTCCGAAATGATAGAGGAAAGACCCCTGAGCACTTGAAGATAGCTCCAGTGAGACTAAAAATGCTCATGCTTTTATCGCAATACCTGACTTTGAAGGGTGAAGGTCTAAATCTCTACATATGGGACGGTCACTCTAACTGCTGCTACAGCAGGAAATGTTATACAAGCCCTCTCAGGGTTTCCCCCAGAAAAGTTGTTAGGCCGGGTGGCAAGTGTCTTTTTTTGACGAGGGCCCGCCTGGGGCCAGTCACAGACTGACAGCAGCATTAATGTAGAGCCCAGTAGTTTCTGTAAAAACAGAATCATGGACGGAATTGCGAAACTGAGAATTTATAAAAGCTATAAGACAGGTTTCATAGGGCTGTACATTAAGTCAGTGCTAAAAGCTAACTGGAGATTGGAAATATGACTACATCTAAGTTTCCAACTAGTTTAAAAACAACTCATAAAAATACATTCACATTTTTTCTCCCAGTGGCTTAGGCCTGCTGGGGGGCAACTTAGGCCTGGTGGGCCACAGGGCTTGCAATACACTGGGGAAATCCTGCACCTGCATGCCTCACCTGTGATGACGTCCCTGCAGCGAGCGCCGCACACCTTCTCCTTGCCGGTCTGTGGGTCGTTTGTCTTCAGCAGGTGGACCACCTCGGTGTAGTTGGCGACGGCCGCGCCGTAGCGGGCTGAAGTGAGGGCGATGGCCAGGTTCATACGGGCATCATTGTGCTGCCCTGAAGGAGACAGAGAAGAAGAAAGATGGGGAGGGTTTAAGGCAGATTTAATAATACACTTTTTGTTACACTGTATGTATTTGACATTTAAGGCCGGATGCCTCTTTCAATGTGTACACCGACGGTGACAAAATGCAAGCTAAAGGAGACTGACTATGTCCATGTAACAAAGATATATAAATATGAATCAAGAAGTCCCAGTGATGATGACATTACAGTATATCAAAATCATAATCCAGCCCTGTTTTACATCATGAAAACAGCTGCTGTTCTAGGTTTGTTTCATCTTAACCTCACATGTAATACATAGTTTTGTATATTGATACTCTCTGATGATAACACAATAACATGAGCCAATGCTTAAAAATATTCTGCACTATTTATAGTTATTTATTTATTACTCTGTACATCTTACTATGACCTGTGCAATATGACATATCATATTCATCTGTATATATATATATATATATATATATATATATATATATATATATATATATATATATATATATATATATATATATATTCTCCCCACATGTAAATAATGGCCTGTACAATATGCCTTTTTCATAGTCATATGTATATTCATCTGTATATATATATATATTCTCCCAACCTGTAAATACAAGAAGTGTTTATAGTGTACACATTACCGTTATTACTCTCTTCTTATTTTTTTCTTCCGTTTCCTATTTTTTCTTCTTTCTTTGTGTATTTTTCTATCCTATTTATATTTAATGTGCATTTTTGTAATTTGTTGTGCTGCATTGAGCTGCTGTGACAAGTGAATTTCCCTATTGTGGGATCAATAAAGTCCATTTTATCTTAATTATTGGATTAATCAGTGGGCTACCACCAGATTACTATGTCGCTGCACATCCACATAACAAATATTGTTGTTCTGTTAAATATGTCATCATTATGTTAGAGGATCACATGCTTAATACTCTTTATAGATAATGTAAGTGGCCTATTATTGTCTTGCATTTACAGTTTTATGTCATGTATGTGTTCTCATGTTTCTGCATTCAAGGGCTCCCCTGATTTTTCTGGGTATTATCACCGACTGTTTCCTGTGGATTTCTCAGTGCACAGATCACAACAGTTGATGCAAGTTGCCATATCAACATCTATCAACGTCAAAATATTTGCCACAGAGGCTCACAGCCACAACATCTTGTAATTACACATACAATTCTTTGTCTCTACAACTCATGTTACTATAGAACCAGACATTCAGATACATGAAAATGTTGCAGATTTCTTTTGTCTCAAATGTAATTAAAAAGGTAAAGGTTGTGATATTCATACTTTTAATATTATTACCAACAAACACGTACCAATCCCTGCATCCCTGACTCTAAATGCTCTATTTTGTCTGTAGGCTTCTGTGCATTATTAGTGGTTTTGATAGCACTGACAGTGAGGCACTGTAAGAAGAGACATGTCTGTTGTACCTACAGCAGCATTACCATACTGTAGTTTCATTTTCCTGAGCATCCAGGGCATATAAACAAGTATACCATGCAGTCAATTCAAAATAAGAGCATTATGCCTCCACATTTGCTGCAGAATAGAAAAGGTGTCTGCTGTAGTTGGTGGCACCGGGAGAAATAGCTGTTGCTCAGCCGCTCCGACCGTCTAAGACGCTCCTTTGCGCTCTACACCGCCGGGAGAGAAGGTCAGATTTCCAAATGTCACCGGCATGATTGTTCCAGACGGCATAATTGGAGAAAAGACGCCCACCCCTCCACCATCCCGGCCCTGTCCCCCCTCAGAGCAGATGATGGCGGCGGGGGTGGAAAATCAAACATATGCTGCTTTGCACCAAGAAAATGCTCTTCCCTTTTTCCAGCCTGCACAAATCCAGTTCTCTCTTATATTTTACATTTAAAGAGTAAAAAGCCTGATGTTTTGGTTTTTTAAAAACACATCTTCATATTTAGTGTGTAGCATCTATAAAGCATTAATAACAGCATGTAAATTAAGCTCTCAAGACAACTAACAAGACCAAAACATTGAATTTGATGAATGTCATAAAAAAACTAATATTTAACCAGGAGTCACAGATATTTTTATTTTGCAACATCCTTCAAAAAGCAGCATGGATTTTATTTTTGCTACTATCGCACAGATTTGGATGGATATCTAAAGCTGTCCAACTGTTGAATACCATGAATAAGAAACAATAAAAGCCTCTTTAAGCGTGGTTAACTTCATAGGCTGTGTACTTGTGTTATTACATCATCTGGGTCACAGATATAACCAAAAGATTTATCCTGGGATTCATTCAAAACTGTATTTCTATGAAAATGGTCATACATATATTTATATATATATAAAATTTGACTCAAAGAGACAATTATATTGTTAATCGCAATTATTTCTTGGACAATTAATTGTACAGTACAATTTGGAATTGTTACAGCTCTAAACAGATCTGGCCTTTTGGCATTCGACATGACGAGCTGATACTCAATAGGTTCTCCTCCGCACCGTCCAGGGAGCGTGCAGCTTTTTACTGCCACGGGGAAGAGAGGGCATCCAACCAGCCTGTCAACACATTTTGTTCGGCACCAGTGGAAGGCCACGGGGCAAAATTAACATCTGAAGCCTATTTTAATCTTCTGTTTGGCTCGATCGTGCAGTTTCTACAATATTAAAATTGATCCAGAACTAGAAAATAGTTTTTCATATTTGCATTTGCACTAGAGCTACCAGACTAAAACCTTTAATAAAGCAAAATGAATTTCCCTTCTCAAATTGTTACATTTAATCAATTTTTAGAGACCAAAAATGGTAAACAATGAATTTCACAGGGGGAAAAAAGAATAATTACAGAAAAGCCACAAGAAATAATATTTATTCCATTCTTTTCTTTCCCATTAATCATCTCCTAACCCCTCCGCTATGTCTCGGGATCCATTTAAAGGGCCCAGAGCCACAGGTTGGGTTGTTTACATCATGACAGTTACTCGGCACAGAAGCCTGTTTACTTTCAGGTTTCAAATCATGGTGTTATTTTATACAATTCATTACCACTGGAAAGGAATTACAAAGGAAAACTGTGGAAAAGGGCAACAATACTGACTCAGCTGCTGTACGTGTTTACAGAAAATAAAAAGGTGAGTAATGAATCAACGAACCAAGTGTGCTTTTGAGATTACTGTCCACACATACCAGTGTCTATGTGGAAATATCCCATTCAAAGCAAAGGCATAGAAGCCTCTGCGGGCATGAAAGGAAGCATTTTGGAGCTTTGACTCACCATCATAGTAGACGATGGCTCCCACCAGCTTGTCCTTCTTCAACATGGGGAAAAGCTCCAAGGCTTTGGTCTTACTGAGGACGTAGCTGCTCTTCAGGCACTGGATCCCAGCCACCAAGTCGTACATCTTGATCCCTGCCCAGTAGTAAGGCAACTGCCACCATCTTGGAAATAAACAGGGATTAAAGTTAGATAGTTAGATAGAAGTGCAGGAGCTGGTGTTAATTTTCCATCCAGACAAAATAACAACTTTCTTCACTTAAAAGCATCACGCTAACAAACTATTCCTATTATAACCTGCTTGGTTGTGCTATTTTTACCACGTCTTGTGCATTTTCCATATTGTACGAGTCCTGACACCTACTTGTAAACAGGAAGCATGATGGGTAGTGGCGCAGATAGGTGAGGTGCAATCTCCAGGAGGTTGGCTCGCTCGTGGAGCGCCTCTTTCACCATCATGTACTGTTCCGAGAAAAGAAAGAGTAGGGTGATGACAAAGAAGAGCAACAAAACAAGATGCAATTAAAAATAGGAGGAGGAAGAGGAACCTGTTCGTAGTCTAACTGCATGATGGCCTTCTGGAGGTAGCGGACTCCACCGTGGATTAGCTTGGTACTCCGACTGCTGGTCCCCGAAGAGAAATCGCTTCTCTCTACGAGGGCGGTTTTCAGGTCTGGGAAGAAATGACAAAGAAGAAGTGAATATACCTGCACAGTTTCATACTAATATGTCTTAAAAGCTGAGAAAATTAGTGACAATAAAAGTAGTGACTGACAATTTCATTTGGTTTTGCTGACAGAAAGCTGGCTCTATTAATGTCTTAAACCCAGAAACACACAAAATAGAAATATAAAAAATACAACATGCTTTAATAATCCAAAAATCAATCCATGTGTCTAGTTTAAAATGACGTGTTAGCTTGCTACTGTTCACCAAGACAACCTAGATTTATAGTGTATGTGCATTTTCAGTGCTAGGATTGGTCAGTCATAAAAAGGATATATTCTGGGCGCCCGGATAGCTCAGTTGGTAGAGCGGGCGCCCATATATAGAGGTTTACTCCTCGACACAGCGGGCCAGGGTTCGACTCCGACCTGCGGCCCTTTGCTGCATGCCATTCCCCCCTCTCTCTCCCCTGCATGTCTCCAGCTGTCCTGTCAATAAAGGCCTAAAAATGCCCAAAAAATAATAAAAAAAATAAAGGATATATTCTAATATCTATATGTGCTATATCGATATATGTATATCGATGCAAATAATGTTCCACTCTTTAGCATTACAAGGGAGCGAACTCTCCAGATGTGTAAAACCAAAACCTCAATAACTAATTTGGTTGCAAAACTCAGGAAACTCCAAGGCACTCTCTTTAGAAAAATCAAAACGCCTTTATTGTTTTGGCTTGGTCATCTTAAACCTTTAAAACACTCTGATGCGTTTCGGCATACAAGCCTTCGTCAGGGAGTCAACTAATTTGGTTGGGTTGGTTTGAACAATAGTAATTTGTAGAATGCTAAGTAAGTATCTTTTTACAAAGATATTAGCAAGTAAAACTCTAAAATGAAGATTACTCAAATAGGAAATAACACCCTCCGTTCAACATTTTGGTACGGGCACATATATTAATGCTGTATTTTGTGATGATTTTTTAAAATTGATTGTTTTCCCTAGAATTGATATTTTTTATTTTATTACCAATGATTCTCCTAAATATTTTCTTTTTGTGCGGTACCACTGACAGCGACTACATCATATCCGTTTCTAGCAAAACAGAGCGAAAGCAGAAAATGCAGAAAATCCGTGTTATGTTCTTCTTTACAAATGAAATATAAGTCAGACTGACTGACATGTGATGTGCATCCTTCTCTAGAAGTGTATTATTCAACTTTTGTTTTTGTTAAAGAAGGAAAAGAAAATCGCAATCCCAATCAGATCGGCACCCATGTATCGTGAAAAAAATCAAATCAGGACAAACGCATATCGTCCCAATCCTATAATGCTGCATAAATATCTACTATTAATCTACTGTATGTTAAATTACCACAGCACTGATATATGTTCAGTAGGTGTATTTACAGTAACTTACACTTAAGCCTTTGTGGCCAGAATAACAGCTGACATACTGAAGCGAGACCATTATAAACTCCCGTACCAGCCTACGAGGCGTCTTCCTCCATCAGTCGGAACGCAATAAGGACACTTATAGAGCTCGACACCTGTTACATCCCAGGAGAGTTGATGCACTTGAAAGCAGATAGGCTTACTTACTGCGCGTGACAGCGTCTAAGGCACATCCAGCACCCGTGGCCCCTCCTCCGACAACCAGGACATCGAACTCCTCTGTGTTTTGCAGCACCGCGAGCTGGGCCTGCCGAGCGGGGAAATCATCCGCAAAGGGAACCCTCAGCTCTGCTTCTGCTGCCACGTGGGCTAACCGAGCCTGGGTGTGACACAGATACATGCAGCAACACGCATACAATAAGAAGAATACTTTCCATGACCTAAAGATTCTCTAAATTGTGCAAAACTACGAGTTCCAATGTTAATTTCTATTTACACTCTATGTTAAAGACTACAAATGTCACGCAAATATAGCAAAACTTTTCTTGAGGTTTATTCTGAAACATTGTCAGCATCCCCAGTGTTATATGTTCATGCATTAATGAATTAATTAATTCAATGTGATATAATGCATAATGACTTGCAATCACTTTAATACATTATGGATTTGACTGTGTAATGAGATTACTGTACTGTGCTTATCATATGCATTATTTTGTTGAAATGGATGGAGTATAATGTATGTACAGAAGGCTAGAAGTGCATCTACTACTGTGATTATGATTAACAAAGTTAACAATACGGAGTTCGAAAAACCTATTAGAAGAAAACGAGTATTCATTATTTTACATTAATAGATAACAAAAGCAAACTAACCCTGTACATTTGTGCGTTTTGTAAGATTTTCTTTATTTTATTTTTTGGCCTTTGTTAGATAGCGACAGCTGAGCTACTGTTACTTTGGTGGTTCCCATTTATTGTATGGGCTATAAGCTCATTTATCAGTCTAGCTCTAGAAATGAGACCACCTTATAAAAATAAAAATTATTTTGATACTTTAAGTATATTTTGCTGATAGTTGTTACAAACTGTTACTTATGTACGAGTTTGGATGCTGGACTTTTACTTGTAAAAGAGTATTTTTACTTGATAGTATTGCTACTTTTACTTAATCACAGCACAAATGTAGTTGGAATGCATTTTCAACAAATCCAAGAATGAGATTTTTGTCCGAGCTGAAATCCAAGCTGTTCTTGGTAGTGATCACGATGTCTCATTTTCATCATTAGTTTCCAAAAGTGTTGCTAAAAAAGCCCAGTAAAGCACAGCAAGCAGAGTTTGCTGAAGGTTACGATCTGCTGCAACATGCTGCTCAACTTTGCAAACCTCACAAAATAAAATAACAATTTTTTTACATTATTTGTATCCTTTGTTTGATTAGCAAAAAAATGAATTTAAATAAATAATCACAACGATAAAACAAAAAAACAGAGCTCCGCTCTGATATGAGGGCTTCATTGCTAATGAAATATTTATTCATTTTTCTATTTAGCAGTCCAAGCTAAATGATTGCATCAAGCTGCTTTGAAGCAAACGCGGTATTTGACTTGCAAATAGTAGCAGGCGTTTGTAATTTAGGTCTGCAACCACAAGCGAGACGATGATATAATCATTGTCTATTTTTGATGATGCATACAGACAAACACCGCCACAGAATTAAGTGCCAACGTGCGGCCAGTAATCAAGTTAAGTCAGTGAATGGCACAGCAAGGCCCATGCTAATAGCCAATCGGCCGCTATCTTGAAAACCTATCCAAGCCATATGCCCTTGCTAAAGGAAACAAGACGCATTGCAATCACTGGGATTAGAGGCATGCATGATTACAAACTATTGTGAAACATTATTATATTTCATCAGGGTCGACTTCTTGCTTACCAATCCATGCTTGGTTGAGAAGACGATGATGGGCAAGAGAAGACATTATCGCGCCAGGGCACAAAACAAAGTTCACATTAGGTTGCACAGTCACATAAAGTCTGGTATGTAGTTGTGTGGCATGCCTGAAATAGGCCTACGTCAGAGGTCACACAGCTGCTTGTCCAAATGAAGAGAGAGAGACAATCAGTGGCTGAGTTTTAAGGCTTGACATTAAGATAATTAAGATAATTAATCTTTTCAAAGTGTCTTCATTCCTCAAATGTATGTGTGTCTACATTGTCAAGCAGCGAACCGTTTTCTTTAAGATTGAGAGAGAGTTTGGGGATTTAAGTGTCAAAACAAAAATTCATGTTTCAAATGAATTAAATAAATGCTAAAATCTTAATTCACTGTAAATGTTTTTTTTTTTTTTAAACACAAAAATCTATTTTTAAACACGAGGTGTGGCATGTTCAGCGTTAACAAAACAAATTGAATTAAGCTCGCAGCTAGGTGATGTACAGCTGTACATCCATCACTTGACTTGACATCATTTGCCTACAAAAACTGGAAACAGCGAGCATGGCTCTGTGTAAAAGTAACAAAAGTCGGCCTACCAGCACCTCTAGAGCTCACTAATTAACATGCTAGGTCTCATTTGTTGACTGTTTTGTGTAAAAGCAACTATTTGCTGTTTTCCTGGGGGTTATGGACCATACTTTTTCTTGGCTGGGACCTGGAGTCTACACTGGCTTCCCAGAAACTGGTTCCACACTATATTCTAATACGGCTTTATATTAAGCGTATGAACATGCGAGTGGCATCGCCCTTCTCATCTAAGGCTGAGTAAGAAAACAGGATCGAGTGCCGGCATGCCTGCAAGTGAACTGATGCCTCCTGCTCAACAGCTGGAAAACATCCAATTAAACAAAAAGACAAAATACCTTGGATACGACAGCAAGCACATTCCAAAATCTAGAACGGACGTGCCCTGCTTGGTCGTTTTGTTTCAGGCCAAAAGAAATACTATTCTCAATATTGTACTGTTGTCATGCCCAAAACTGACGTATTCAAGGTTTGTCCTTTCATTTTACATCTGTCAAGATGTAAAAACGTGAAGCAGCATATACAATACTGACAATGAAGCCTAAACACATTTGTCTTCAGTCAAATTCTGCAAAACTGCAATTCTTGTAACGTGTAAACATGCAACACCAAACACTTGGCGAAGCATCTCTAACAGCACACAAACTGACAGGTGCATCAGCTTACCTGCGTCTTCCTGTACTCGATCAGCTGTGATAGGCCAAAAACTGTGGCGACCGCCCCACTGCCGATGATCACTGTCCGTTTCAGAGCCTTCCTGAACGCCATCGTCCCTGTTGGAGTAAACGTAAAGTGCAGTGAGGAGACAGATCAGGGACACCTGGGTTAAAAGGCTGGTATGACACGTGATGAGGAAGGAATGTAACTAAGTATGGTGGGTGGGAGGCTCTAAAAAGGCTGTAAGGCCAAATGTTCAGGTAGAGAAGGTGTGCAGACAGAGGCAGGGCATGCTGTGTTTATGTTTCCTGTTGCACAGAATAAGGAGAAACTTTCATTACGCAGAGAAAGCATTGCCAATTTTAATACTATATCACTTATTTTGTTTAGAGCTGCATCTGAGATTATTATACCATTGATTTTTTTTTTTACCATTAAAATGTCAAGATGTCTTCAAATGTCTTGTTATGTCCGACCAACATCCACAAACCAAAGGTATTTAGTTTACAATGATATAAAATAGAGAAAAAGCTGAAAATTCTCACATTTGAGAAGCTGGAAAAGGGACATTATTTTTGTCATTTGAAAGGAAATTGCTCATTACATAATCAATAATGATTATGTACCTTTAATTAATTGTGCAAAACAAGCACTTTAAGGACACCGCATTCGCTCTATGATAGATGTTTGTGATTATTTTTGACATTTCAAAATGATCAGACAAATTGATTAGCTTTAAAAAATAAGTAACTGACAGATGAATTGATAATGGAAATTATTGTTAGCGGCACCTTTTGCAAAATCATTGTTTGTCCAACTATGCAGCATTAATGCATTTCCTTCACTATACATAAGTAGCCTAACTGTGCTGTGCAATGCAATACAATACTATTTGCAGTTAAGCATTAAGCAACTGCTAGGATACTGTTTCCATGTTTTTATAATGGCCCTGTGTACCATAAGGAGCAGAACATGACACCAGCTCTGGCAGCATGAGGGCCTCAATTCTCACCAGGGCAGTCCCAAAAAAAGTACTTGCATCCCCAGTACAATGCACTTTGAATAAAGGTTTCCAGGGAGTGCCATACACTGAAGCAGATTCTAATATAAAACACAGCTACAGATGGCACAAATGTCAGTAATGACTTCTGGGTAACAAGTGACCTATAGTGTCAGCCAATATTAGCACCAAACATTGGGGTCATATTTTTACTGCCACTGCCTTTGTCACTTAATACAAACTGAAACTTGCACTATATTTATATTTAAATCTTAAATCTCAGACCATACTGATATTGCACTATTCCTTCCCTCTCTTCAATTGTTATTGTATATTTTTTGTAAAATTGTAAATTCTATTGTATTGTTATAATGTATACTTAATAGTATTTTTTTATATTTCTTACTGTCTTTTCTGTTTTAATTCTGTATATGTTAAGTGAGTGTTGTACTTTGAGAGAAAAGATTAACCAGAGTCAAATTCCTTGTTTGTTTACACAAACCTAGCCAATAAAGCTGATTCTGAAAGGATATAAAACAACAACATAAAAGTATAATTTGTGTGAGCTCCCTGACTACCAGAGGGCACCTCGGTTTAGGCAAATTAGCCTCTTTCATAACCTGTTATAAAGACGATATGAAAGCTTCTCTTTAGAACTGAAGCTGCACTGTGCAATACCACAACTGCATATGTTAGACACTAAAGCTGTGAGCTACAGTATATGACTGAATTATAACACTCACCAAGTATTGCCCAAACAATAGTCCAAAATTGGTATTCAAATAAGGATATGTTAGATCAAATAAGTAAGCAAGATTAAAAGTGTGACTAGACACTCTGCTACTTAAAAATGGTCAGTACTCCAATACAAAGTCCTAGTTTTACACTATTTTATTTCAGCAAAGACACTATCTTTTGTTAAATGAAATAGGTTTTTGTTTATCTTTCTCAAAGCCAGGTATTACCAATGTCCAACCAGTGTATTGGCCTTTAAAACCCCTACAGTATAATAAAAACCCTCTCTCTCTGTGGCATACCACAGGCTTTCACACCCTTTCACAGGCTGCTCATTTCTGGAGACTACAAAGGCCAAACATGGACAAAAATGAGCCCTAAAGAACCTTCTTGACTGGAACTTGCTGACGTGTGGAGTTTAGCCAGCTGAACCACACAACTGTTGAAGCTGAAGCCCTAATAAGTGAGTGACAAAACCATTCATTGTCATAAAGCTGGGCTGTCTATGCAGTAGAATGGTGAAAATATTTGTTTGGAAATTGGTGCTGCATAGGGCTGGGCGATATGGAGAAAATCAGATATCACGATATTATTGACCAAATACCTCGATGTCGATATTGCGACTATATTGTAGGGTTGACTTTTGCTGCTTTCACAAAATATTTTCAGAATTAGATTTTAGATAATCATCAATAATGTAAATATAATAACTATGTGTTTAAAGTTCAATAAAATGACATCACTTTACTGTAATGCAGCCTGAAAACCAGGAAAAGACTACACTTACCATATCACCATATTACGATATCCAAAATCTAAGATGATATATTGTCTCATATCACAATATAATATCAATATTTTGCCCAGACCTAGTGCTGCATGACCAGAGAAAACAGAGAAAAGAAGCTTTTATATTTTTTAAGAAGTTATATTTACTCCCTTTCGCTCAAAAGGTACCAGACTACTATTTACGACCAATTAACGCTTGTTACTTGTAGTCAACCAAACAGTGCACTATGCACTAAAATATGTTTCTGTAAAGTAGTTCAAGTTCAAGTTCAAGTTCCAAGTAGGCAATAGGGTAACTGGACCTTGGTTCATATTTGACCAGCACTGTTTAGTTTTACAGTTTAGTCTAAATTCAGTCTGAGTTTAAGAAAGAGAGAGAGTGGCGTCTCTCTCTCTCTCTCTATCCCATCTACTTTTTGTGTCCATATGTGGAAGGACAGTCTGTAGTTCAAACAACAGGCCCTAGAGCCAGCAGAAAACCACCAAGTTGTGTCAAAAGCATCACTTGGAGGTTTTTCTGCTGGCCTGTTAGTAGGGAGATCTGGGCACTGGTAGATGGAGGGAAGTTTAGCATAGTTCATTTACACATACTTCCAGTATTATTATAATACGAAGTTGGTTGAATATCGGAAAAGTATCCCATTAACCATTTCAAGTTCAAAGTGTATTGTCGTATGCACAGTAAGGAAACATGTTTCCCTGTACACTGACATTCTTCCTTTGCTGTCCACAGAATGCCGAACAATGTAAACATTTCTCCCAAGCATGATCACCGCCTCATTCACTTACATCAGCCTTCAGACTCCTAGTGAGTCAGCAGAAGAGGGGGTTAGGGTTTTTAAAGATTCACGTGGAGAGGTCCATTGACATATTCCTATTTTTAACGGCCTAACGTATATATTTAATAATTGTGAATCCCGTATGTAGTATTGACAAACCCACACAGCAGGGGGTAGTAGATTTATAATGTCAGATGTATTGCCAGGTTTAGTGTCCCGTTATCTATCACCACGCAAGAGGAAGTCCCTGTTCTTCGAAGTCTTGCTGTGGATTAAAATGTCTGCTCGGTTTGTTTCAGTTTCAGTCTTTGAGGGAAACCCTAGAAAAAGCGTCGTCTTAACAGTCACAAATAAGCTCTTCACGGTATAAAAAAAGAGACCTGGTATACACCTCCACAGGAAGACAGGAATATGTAGCAGTTTTTACGGTTTTATATAACCAAATACACACATTAGCCTGGCGTATCGTTAGCTAGAACAATTGATGAGAAGATGTCATTCAGTCATGGTCATACAAGCACTAGCTAAGAAAAACTCGCAGATGTTCTGCATTTTTGGCTCTACGCCAAAAACAACAAAGGGTTATTAAATAGTCGTCAGACATATTTTACAATGTCCGAAAAACACTCGGTTATACAACAGACATTCCCACTTACAGGATTTCTTGCTTTGTGGCTGATTAAAACTCGCTCGGGGCGATGCAGGGCGTAGACTGAGGACATCGGTTGTTATCCAAACCGCTTGTGTTTGACAACTACAACCAGGAAGCAGAGAGCGCCTCGAGCGACGTCGCGCAGAGCCAATCAGAACGCAGCGCTCAGCTACGCTCGTCCAATAGCGTTCGAGAGGAGGCGGTGCCACGTTGGTGATGTAAGGAGATCGCACAACGCTGGTCTCCCCTCCATCCTCCTCCTTAAGGATAATAATAAAGAGGGACAGAAGTGCCACCAGCTGTCGCTTTCTCTGTCTTTCAGCACAGGACACATGGAAGAAAAAATAAAGCCTATAAGATATATATCAGACTGACATTTTCTGTAGGCTAGTATTTTTTAAACCAAACGTGTTTTAATTATGCTCCTCAATCAACCCCAGATTAAAGAACAGCTGTGAGGGATAATTCTTATGTTTAAATGTTTTGAATCTTACTCCCCAGAAATGTAAAGAGAGTGTGTATTTATGTAGCAACGCCAGGTTTGATAGTTGTCGCAATAAAATCACAATAAATATAATAAAAAATGAAATAATTGCAAGAGAGTGCAAGCATTCTTTTCAAATCACATGAACCACTTTCTGTGCCCACACCAGAGACACACACAGCACCCCACCCGTCTGTGGCTCGTGCGTAAGGGTTTGGCAGAAGGGTGCGCACCACGTAAACAAAAGCACATTGTCGATGTGACTGCCAGCCAGTCTGCAAGCCAAGAGTGGGAGAAGTGGACAGTCATTTCCTTTGCTCTCTAGACAGCGAGTGGACCTTTCTAGCCGCAGCTAAAGCTTTAATAGTTCCGCACGCAACACTACAGCAGAGATGGGATTACTTGTCACTGTCCTCCTGCACTGCATGGAGGTCTGAGGTATTGCATATTCTACTTGTTCTCCATTTATTTATTAGGAAATCAATGATGCATGTCAGTGTAAAGCTTGAAAGTGATGCTCTGATGTTGTTGTTTTTTTTCAGGCAAAGTAAAGCAGGCCATATTATCCTTTGGAAAATAAGACAACTAAAGCCTTAAGGTAATAAAGACTGTTCTTCGTGCTGTTTTTCTGCGTACTGCAACATATTTCCAGGTCTTTTAGAATAGTCTTAAGTATCGGCCTTTCAACAAGTGGATATTTCTGCCTAACGTGCGCGCAATGTGTTTTTTATACAAGGAAAACATTCTTAAGTATTGTTTAATATCAGCTCCAAGCGCAAAACCCTGCATTATATCCATGTTTGCAGGAGCCATGCCGTGTGTGCAGACCCAGTGCGGCTCCTCTCCACAAGGAGCCAGCCCGGCCTCTCAGAGCGCCGGTGGAGAGCGCAGCTGCGACTTCCTCACCCCGGAGTTTGTCAAGTATAGCATGGACCTTACTAACAGTGAAATCTCAACTGCAACATCGGCTCCCAGTTTCGGCTCCATGGGTGACACTTATGGCGCCGGGTACGACGTGAAGCCACCGTGTCTCTTCCAAATGCCGGTGCAGGGAGAGCTTCCGTGCGTCAAGGTGGAGGATGCGCACGGGTGTCCGCGGTATCAGCCGAATCAGCATCACCCGCACCAGTCCGACGAGCTGCTCTCCTCCCCGGGCTCCATTTATTATTATCGGCCTCCGTCGCCGCACACCCCCATCACATCCAACTTTCAAACTCCACTGGGACATATATGGGAGGACTCTGGCCCTCTGTACAGTTTTCGACAGGACTATTTGGCGGCGGCACACAGGAAAGACACACTATCCAGATTCTCGCTGTTTTCCCTAAAACACGCGCAACACGGCGGTCAGAGCTTGTCCACCTGCCAAATGAAATTTGACGGTTCTCTCCAGGTGTCCATGAACCTGGACGCAACCGGGGCGCACCAGCCGCTGGATAGCCCCGGGGTTTTAGGCTCCACTGCCCACGGAGATCATCCCGTAGTGGGATTTCCTCACCTGCCCCAGTTCGCCCACGGCCACCACTTTATGGACTACCAGACTTCTTGTGCTCCCAGCCGAGGACCGCTGAGCGCAGAAGGACTGTGCGCCGTCTGCGGGGATAACGCAGCCTGCCAGCACTACGGAGTGCGCACCTGCGAGGGCTGCAAGGGTTTCTTCAAGGTTTGTTCTCAATGCAACTTTATTTTAAAGCTGCATGAAAACTACGATTTCAACCTGGATAGTCGCAGGCAGCAGACGGGGAAACACGATTAGGGAATCTTTAGTATCCTAAAATCATGAAACATGCCACATGCAAATGCTATGAAACATTTTAAATACCAGATTTGTCAAAATGGATATCTTCAACCCTAACCTCAGGTAATTGGACATAATGTAAAAAAGAAATCCCACTGGGACCCCTGGCTGGCCTCCTTAATTGCACATTATGCTTCAGATGCACGTTCTGATCTCTTGACACACGCGTTTTAGGGGCAATGTCCTGTATGAAAATGGCTAACAACGTGCCATGAATAAAAACCTTTCCTTTCTTCTCGCTGAAGGAGATTCCCCGGGGCAATTCTCCAAATTATGAATGGCCACGACCCTGTATTTACCCAGACTGCCCTGTCCGCCTGCTGAATGCCTTATAGTGCCTCAGATGACCCACAGGCGCAAGAGTGCTGCTGTAAATTTTCAACGGACCATTTAGGGCTTTTTACTTAAGTCTTAACAAAAATGAGTTGAGGAGCTACTAAAAAAAAGGTTCTTTATGTTAAAAAAAATTCCCAAAGTTTCTTTCAAGAAAAAAGGTTCCACATGCCACCAACTTAGATTATCTCTCTAGGCGTAGAAAGCCCCCTTTGGTGCCATATAGTGAACCTTTTGAGAACAGTAAGATATTGGTTCTACAAAGACCAAGATCGTGCTTTAATGCTCTTTCCAGAAGTGCCAAAGTGCAGCATGTGCAATTTAGCTTGTCTTACATTTTGAGGTTTTCAGAACAGAACATTTAAGATAACACTACAACATCTTAGGTCTGTTTGAGTCAGTAATGTTTCATATGGAGCTTAACCAAAGAACCTTAAAAAGCAGATGTTTTATTATATTAAACAGACAACATTAGTGTATGGTAATGAGGTTTGATTTTACTCAAAGTAAGCTTAATGCATCACCTCAGCCTTTGTGCAGGTATCACATTTTTAAACTTTGTTTTTTGCAAAATAACTGAATCTTTTTCTTTGTCCATGCAGCGCACAGTACAAAAAAATGCCAAGTACGTGTGTTTAGCAGCCAAAAGCTGCCCTGTGGACAAACGCAGGAGGAACCGATGCCAGTACTGTCGCTTCCAGAAGTGTCTTGCAGTGGGTATGGTCAAAGAAGGTAAACCAATAAACCTTGAAACCACGTTTCATGTCTGACATTCGGGTCAGATGCAGAACAGTCAAAGAAAAGTGTGTCCTGTTTCTCTTCATGCTCTGCAGTGGTGAGGACAGATGGTCTGAAAGGTCGACGGGGGCGCCTGCCGTCCAAACCTAAATCTCTCCCGGACTCATCTTCACCCGTCAGCCCCCTCCTGAGCACCCTCATCAGGGCGCATGTGGAATCAAACCCTCCACCTTCTCGCCTTGACTTTCTTAAAGTAAGCAGTGAGGGTGTGACAATACATGTACATCGATCAAGATCGAAACATCGATTCAATCCTCAATGATCCAATATTATCGATAAATATCGTCATCTTTAAGATGTGCCTTTATTAAAATTCCCATTTTATAGATATTCTTTTTATTAATAAGAGTAGTTTGTTTTTAATGTAAATGTCTGGAAGAGCTTAGTAATGAAATTGTTAAATCATAGTATAGTTGCTTTTTGTAAATATATATAAATGTAATGTTTTTTTGATTGGGCTTATGTATCGTAATGTATCGCAGGCCCTTGAATGGAATAGAATCAAAATCGTTTCGTGGCAGACTTTGTGATATCAGTAAATGTTGTATTGTTGTCCAAAGAATTGATGTAATATCATATCGTGATAAAACGTGTGATTTACACTCTTAATAAGCAGTGGGCATCATTTCATTGCTTTACCAATGAGTGAGGGTGCAGTGCCCTTATACACAAAAGAAGGGCATTATAGAGCTGTAATCAAAGGTATTTTCCATCTTTTCTACTTCATCCCACCGGTGACCTTTCACTAGTTTAAGGAGAGTCCAGGAAGCCCCCCAGGAGACGACGCTCAGCATGTGCGGCAGTTTTATGACCTCCTGACCAGATCGATGGAGGTGATTCGAGGCTGGGCGCAGAAGATACCGGGCTTTACCTCCCTGCCCAAACACGACCAAGACCTCCTCTTCTACTCTGCTTTTCTGGAGCTCTTTGTTTTACGGTTGTCGTACAGGTAAAGAACTCACAAAGGGACTCATCTTTTCACATGGTATTTCCTTTTTCTCAGCAAATTTGGACCGCAAGTTAGCAGTCAGTCCACAGCATGTACATTTGTTTGCTTATGGATCTGCCAATAAACACAACAAAACTTGGGAATGGATTTGTTTTGCAGCACTTTTGGCACTAATGAAAGACGGGTTAACAGCTGGAGAGGCCCCAAAAGGACATGGGAATTTGTGAAAGGAAGATTTGTCACTGTCATTATGGGGCCTAAAATTTGAGCACAAGCTGTCATACTGTTTCAGATCCAACCCAGAGGACGGGAAGCTGATGTTCTGCGACGGGTCGGTGTGGGAGCGGCTCCAGTGCTTGCGTGGCTTTGGGGAGTGGATTGACAGCATCGTTGAATTCTCCGCTAATCTGCAGAGGATGAACCTGGATGTGTCCACCTTCTCCTGCATATGCACTCTCGCCTTGGTCACTGGTGAGATGCTTAAAAACACTTTTGTTTGCCCATCTATGCACATTAATAGTCCTTTGAAATGAATTATTAACTAAATGGACCCAGTAACAAAAGTAGCCCAAAATCACATATCTGTAAAGTCAGGTCATGCAGAGAGATTAAGCTTTAAGAGGTTAGTAATAACTTTTTTAATAACTTTCTTGGCTGTAAACCACATGTAATGTTTAGGGGCCAGACATCAAGTAGGACACAGAGAACTGACTGCTGTATTGGTTGAAATAGGTTGCTAAAAGTAATGAATACATCATTGAAAAAGCTAAATTGAATGGATAAATGGTTTAAATTGATTGATAAAACTTTACTGGATGAATGTGAAATTAAGAGTTTACAGTGAAAGCATCATTACTTTGAGAAACAAGAATAGCAGTATACAGTACTGTTATTTTCCTACCACTTTTGGTTAATTATGTTTCATTATGATCTAATATGTTTGTTTAAAATGTGATTTACGGACCAGCAGAGCGGCACGGACTGAAGGAGCCGAAGAAAGTGGAGGAGCTGCAGAACAACATTGTCAAGTGCTTGAAGGACGCCGATGGCCTCTCGGACTGTTGGTCCAACCATTTGTCCAGACTTTTGGAAAAACTGCGTGAACTTCGCACTCTGTGCATCCAAGGCCTGCAGAGGATTTTCTATTTGAAGCTGGAGGATTTGGTGCCGCCGCCTGCAATAATAGATAAGTTATTCCTGGACACGTTGCCATTTTAGAGACATTAGAGAATACATATGGGGACGTTTTTTTCTCTTTCGATTTAATCCAAACAGTTATTCCTGCCAGTTTGACATCTGTGCACCGTAGAAAAAGACATTTTAAAATCTAAGATTGAGTTGTTATATCACATTCTCCTCAAAACAAGAGAACATGAGAATGAAAACTAATTTATTTAAAGAATTGTGACCACTTTTTGCATTGATGGGGAGTAATAATATCAAATGATCTGCTTTGTAAAATTTGAATTATGTGAGTATCTAAAGGACCAGTTTCATAATGGTCTGCAGGAAAGGAGATTCATTTATAGTCCATAATTTGAATTTACTTTATCTTTTTTTTGCAGCGTGATTTAACTGCCTGTCAGGCCAAAATGATTGACTGTAAGTGAACTATATGTTCAACCCATTTTACATTCTTATAAAGAGGCAGTTTTTGATACAAGACAAGTGTTTCCCATCATGTTTAGGTTTTTCACAACAAATATTAGTCTTACAGTGATTAATATAATAATATTATTGGTAGACTCTATCATGGTCTGTTGTGTTCTCAGAGTAAACTGTCAGTGTTCATGTTTTAATAAATGAATGACCATTACTGCTGCTGGGCTGTTTTTTTTATTAACCTCATTAATTTATTATTATTTTTTTTTTTTTAAAGAAAATCAGAGGTCTGTTGCAATGACTCAAATATAATAATCATAATGTTAGTCCTCACAAATATCAATTAGATCTTTACTTTTTTAACATTTATTTACTGACATAAAATGCCAATTTCAAAACAATTAGTTATGTTTATATAATAATATTTTACAGTCAAAAGAAATATTTCAGGTACCTTTGCATGCAGGTTGTGGTTTATAAGCATGACCTTTTAAAAAAATGATGCATCTGCTGCAGCCATGTGTTTTACAAATGCTTCAATGGTCTTTACAGGTATACATCCTTATAATAAATCACCTTTCTATGATATATTATATTGAGGTGTATAGTATATTCAGGATAATAATAACCCATGTGATATTCTCTACTCTGCAAAGCTCATAGGCTGTCTTTAAACTGGTATGAAGTATTTTTCAGGTCATGTAAAGTCATATTCTAGTATTTAAGATACCTAACCCAATGCAAGGATCAACTACATAACAGGAGTAGTTATATACACAATATGTTACATATATTATATAACTTTTATTTAATCAGGTAAGTCCCACTGAGCTTAAGATCTGATTTTCCAGAGAGACCTGAATACATAAGATAATACAAGATAGTAAAAAACTAAAATATATACAGTATTTATATAAATCATGTTGTTAACTAGTAAGAAAGAGACATTTTGCAAATGTAATGCTGCTCATTTAAAGTTTTTACATTTTTCTGTTTTCTTAATTTTACACAGTTAAAATGTATTCAATATGGTTTTAGTACTGTGAGGTATTCAGCGAGTATTTTTTTAACCATTAAAAGACATGAAAAAGGCAAAGTGTGGAGGGTAATTAACAAACTCTGCTATAAGAAAGGCCGTATTCTACATATTTGCATGTGTGCATGCATATGTGTGTGTGTGTGTGTGTGTGTGTGTGTGTGTGTGTGTGTGTGTGTGTGTGTGTGTGTCAAGTTCAAAGGTCAAGGCAATCCTTACTATCTTACAGAGAGGTTTTTAGAGATTTCATTCATCACTTTGCAAGACATGAGGATAGGAGTTAAAAGTGTGTGTGTGTGTGTGTGTGTGTGTGTGTGTGTGTGTGTGTGTGTGTGTGTGTGTGTGTGTTTTATGGCCGCTGGCTGCCTGACATTTCTGCACCCCTTTGGTTACATCTGGCATTAAAGAAGTCAGTTTCTGCTGCCGTAACTGAATTCAGAGCATGCACCAAGAGAAGTAAAAAACAGGGAAATATGTGAACATACAGCTGCTGACCACAGTGGCAAATAAAGTCTAAAACCTCCTGTTGCTCATCTTTATGTGAGTATGGTTTAAATTAAAAATACACATCCAAATACTTAAAACAGAAGCCTAAACATATCAGTCAAATATGTGTTAAATCATAATGAGATCACCTGGGAGAAATTAAATCACTTTGAATCATCCCAACTGATTTGTACTCAGCCTCATCTTTGTCTGCAACAATGTGACATCTTCTATTTGGCAGAAAGAATTGATTTTATGGTTTAAAAAAAGTCTTAAATATACATTATATATATATATATATATATATATATATACACATTATATATATATATATATATATATATATATATATATATATATATATATATATATAAATAAAATAGGTTTTAACAGGCCTGCAGATCAATAGTGGAGGCTGGTCAATGCTGCAGCATGGCAGGCCGAGATAGAAATGAATCAATGGCAGTATTGAAGAAACGTCCAATTTATTCTGATGGTGGTGGTGATTGACAGGTGGAGAGAGTACAATACAACATCAGATATTTCACAGCAGAAATACAATATTATAGGTATGGATATTGAAAGACTCCAATAGATGTGGTAAGGTCACTACTGAGTACTACTGTGTGGTACAGAGTAGAGGGAAATACCCAAGGGGTGGAAAGAAACTGTACATTTAATCAAGTGCTGTGCTAAAGTACAATTTAGAGGTACCTTTACTTGAGTACTTCCATTTACCAGCTGCAACATTAAAGTGATGAACACATTAATGCATTGTGATTATAATCCTATAATATAATACACATTATTTTGAAATAGGCCAATCTGCATAGTGAATACTTTTACTTTTGGTACTTTATTAAGTATATTTTGATGCTAATGCTTTTGTACTTTTTATTTTATTTTGAATGCAGGGATTTTACTTGTAACAAAGTATGTATACACTTCTTGCACCACCTTTCCTGTTTCAAAGCGACAAAGCCAGCTCCAAACAGAAATGGTTTTCCCAGTTTAGTGTGGAAGAACTTAACTGAGCTGCACAGAGCTCTGACCTCAACCCCATCCGACTCCTTTGTGATGGACTGTGAGGAAGACCTGATCACCCAGCATCAGTGCTGGACCTCACTGATGCTCTTGAGGCTGAATGGGAGCAAATCTCTGCAGCCAGGTTCCAAACATTGTGTGGAAAGCCTGAAATGGGAAGAGAGTGGAGGCTGTTAGATCAGCGGGAAATAGGTGTTCAATAATCACATATGGGTGTAAAGCTCGTGTCCACATAGTTTTTGGCCTTGTATGTCAAATCATATTATTGTGCTACATGCAAAAATGTTGACTCCTATTAACTTACATACAAAAAGGACACTATTATTGATCACAGGCACCAATAAGAAGTCCCTCAAGAATCAACAATTTTTCCCAGAAACAAGTTGTTTTTTGGGGGATCCTGAAGCCCCGGGCCCCGCCGGCTGGTTGTGGCGGTGTTCAGGGGAGCACGGCTTTTTTAAAGGCTCTGACTGCCAACTTTGATCTCTGCATCCATCCAGCTTCAATACAGCTTAACCCTTATCACCGCCAGCCCAGAGACCGCCAGCATCAAGATGGATTTACAGGCAGGGACCCCTGGTTACAGCAACATGTAATCCATTACAGATTATTACAGATTACTGATCAGATGATTAGTTGTTGTAGTTGTAAATTTGAATTAGTTTGTTGGCAGTGTGACATGACATTTGATTGACACATTCTTGTGAATAAAAGCTAATAAACTGCTTCAATTTCAACATCCACAGTGAGAACAAGAGCCAAACCTGTTCACCATAGTAATTATCGATTGTAATATTATTTAAAACAGAAACAGGGCTATTAGCTTTTTGGGAGATTAACTCTTCCATTTTAAATCATCTCTGTTTATAAATGAACTGACTCTTTGTCTAAGAGCCTTTGTTTAGGAAAGTAATGAGGATTTTGTATGAAAACAGATTTAGTCAAGATGAAGGGTCCACTTACCAAATCTCACTTCCTGTCATTGAAACAACAGACAATAAATGGAAGGGGTTATTATTCCCTTTTTCTGAGGGTAAATCCTTCAGGGAGTCTCTCCGTTACATCGTCTAAACACTTGAATCAGTGGATTGGATTATAAACCCTGAGACAATAAAGGACAGAATACACACAGAGGACATGAAATATCCCACTTCAGTGAACTCCAATCCAGAATCCATTTATTCATTTGTTAATACTGTGTGGAAGGGATTTATCACATCATTTGAAGAATCCACAACACGCTTCTTTAGTCCCGACTGTTATTCGGTGCATTCCTTTGAAAACTCCACTTATAAGTGGAATAAATAAATGTCTAACTTTAAAGTTTAAATTAGCAACATGTATGTTAGAGATGTTACACATGATCTAATTAATATCTTGTCATAATTACCATGAATGGGAACCATGCTGGGCACATGTGACCGTTTCTAGTGTTTATCCAGATCAAGAGCTGCTTCCTGTCCCAGAGGGTAAAACATTTGTCTACAAAGTCTTCACTTCTTTTGGAGGAAAAAAAAAGACAGATTGTTTAATAATTTGATAACACTCGCTAAATATTTGACACACAAATGCAAATTCCTTAAAACTATTGCACGTTTCACAACGTTCCTTAAAGAATTAAGATTCTTTAAAATTGATTAAATAAAAAAAATGCTCTATATCTTTTTTATCAGACCTTCTATTTACACTGACCGATGAAAGAATTACTATTTTACTGTATCGAATTTTTATTTATTTATTCTTTTTATTATGAATTTTTGTTATGGCTTTCATTGTCACTTTTGTGTATATTGCACTGTAATACTGACTATTCTGCTCAGCTTTTTAAAATTGTATCAAATGGTGAAATGCTTGTTTATAAGATTTGTATTCTGAAGTTCAAGAGTCAAGATTTACTTTGTCATTGTCACGTGTACTTCCATACATACAAAAAATGAAATATTGTTCCCCAAGCTTGTGTCAGTATAAAACAAGGAAATAAATATAATAAAAACACATAAAATACAGCATATAGACATATAGGAGCTTGGGCACCGAGTATTAAAGTGCAGTGGAGAGTAGCAGCTTGTGCAGAACAGCAGCACAAGCTGTGTAAAGTGCAATGTGTTTAGTCCAAACAGTGCAGTTCAGGCAGGTAGCTGCACAGTAGAGAAGCATGGCAGTGGGAGGGGGCACAGTCCATTTAAAACAGCCTGTGGAAAGTAGCTGTTCATATATTCAGTATTAAAAAAAAATCCTTTTAACTTCTTTATCAATAAAATGTCAGCTTCAGTTCAACCTGAATGAACACAG
The DNA here is from genome assembly GCF_031162955.1 of Sander vitreus. Classification (NCBI taxonomy): domain Eukaryota; kingdom Metazoa; phylum Chordata; class Actinopteri; order Perciformes; family Percidae; genus Sander; species Sander vitreus. The sequence continues at coordinate 1,274,630 of NC_135878.1, read as the reverse complement.
CCCTCTTCCTTTTTTTGTGCTACAACAACAGGTTTGCTTCAGAATGTTCTTTTCTAAAATCTTAAATCCTAGCAGTGTTTTACAGTTGCTTTTGGGAAGTTTATTGTTAATGTAAATGTAATCTGTATGACCCAGTGTTTTTTTTTGTTTATGTATTTCTTGTTCTTACAATTAAATGACTTAAATGGAGACTTCTTTCTTTTGCAGCAATAAGACTTCTCATTGCATTCAAGCCATCGCAAAAAAAAGATAGGGCAAAAGAAAAGCTGCCAAGTAGAAGAGAGGGAGAGAAAGAGTTTAACAACTGAGGAAGATGTAAAAGAAAAGTAATCTGTGGACCTCCTAGGGGAGGAGGCTGAAACACAACACTTGAAAAAGATTTCCATTATCCGTCTATCGCAAAATATCTCTCCTTTCCAAAAAAAAAAAAAAAAAAGAAGATGCTTAGGGGAGTGTTTGAAGAGGAATGAGTGGTTGAGGGGATGAAGCTGTATAGGCTCCGGAGGACTCAGGGGTTTGTTTGAGGATTAGGAGTCTCTGAAGGCTCCTGGATCAGCTCTGCATTCCTGTAAAGAGTGATGGACAGCTGAAGTTCACGAACAGTGGGGATGGTAAATGGAAAACATTTGTGGGGTGAAAACTGAATTTGAGATTTGAGAATTCGTCATAAAGCATCATAGAGCTGGTGTATGATCTCATAATGCTGCTATAATGACAAGTTGCACACATATATTATATACTCACATTTTAAAACATATCCACACAGACAGGAGCAGAATTTCACTATATAGCTTTTTCCAGGTCACACTGAAATGTTGATGTGAGCCACGTAAAAGAGAAACAAAAACATTTTGGATGTTTTCACTCACAGTGAGAACAAAACCTCAATAACAGGTTAGAGTCAGCTGGATAAGAGTCAGTGTAAAACAATCTCATACCAAACTTTAAAATTGGGAAATGTATAAAATATAATTGAGTACATGAATATGCTACAATACACATTTGGCTCTATATACTATAGCCTAAGTGCTGGTCTTAATCTTCCACTTGTTTAATTGTGTTTCCATTTCTGGCTTGATCTGCTCCTGTTTTTTTGTGTGTTTTTTTTTTTTTAACAGTTGTATTTATTTTTATATACGTTTTTAATGTCCTTGACTATTAATTGATGCTGCAATATCGTCGTCATGTTGGCTGCCTGCAAACCAAATTTCCTTCAGGATCGTAGTAAAGTTGTCTTCCACTCAGATCAAAATGTAGAAGAAGTTGCTACCATGTGAGCATGAGGCCTGCAACATGTTAAAAGACCTTCAAAGCACTCTTTGGTGTGCTCAGAGAGTGTCCTGCATCGTAAAGACACTGAGGATATTTGCTCATCATCATAGTGTAAACTGTATACAGTGTGCGACTGGCAGAGTTCACCTGGACACAAATAATAAATGATAATGCCTCCATCTAGTGGCTGTAACCTGCATCACTATGGAACTGGGTGGGATAATTGACAAGTATTTCAAGCTCTATAGTTGTATTGCATTTTTGTAAAGTTTGTAAGTTTATATTTCTTCCTACTTCCTTTCACGCATGTAAATTAAATTTGCTAATGAAATTGATAATGCTCTCTCTTTCTCTTTATTAACCTTTTTTTTCTATTTTGTGGAGTGTTTTCAACAACTGCTGTTTTCTTTTTTTATGTTGCATTTCACGTGCTCAGAAATTACTTATTTTCAGATGTGAGTGCAATGAAGGCCTTATACAAAAAACTATTGAAACTTTTTGTTTCAAGATTTGACACCTAAATATCAAAAGTCCTTTTTCTGGCTGGTTTATGATACATTATTATATTTATTAAAGAAGCACTTCAGTAAGGACATAATCAGGGGTGAGAGCCTTAGGGTTGCCTGGAACCCTTTAATGTCGTTTTTTAAAACCTTATTCTACTGTGCTGTCTATTTTAACATAATTCTGGACCATCACAGTAGGGGAAACACTGAAATATGTAACTAGAAAGCCACTACCAATTCTGTGAAAACTTACTTTAAAGCTATAGTGCGTAGTTTCTGTCGCCCCCATGAGGAATTCTAAGTAATGACAACACTGTCGGTGCATCCACATGATCCATGATAGGTGAGGTGGTATTACAAATTACATGGTATTATGCAAATATGGAATAAATGGAGAAAAACTAAAAGTTACATTTATACAGCATCCAAAATAGAGTTGGTAATGTAAGGAGAGGAGGAGGAAGTAGAAAAGAGGAGACAGTCCTCACCGGATTGAGAATTGGGCATGCTTATTTAAATAGTACACCAAAAACATACAACAGGGTTGTGTAGCTGTCAGAAACTGTGTAACATGTTTTAATTGAATGCAGGAAATACATACTAGAGAGAAGGATCATGATGGAGGGAATGAAAGGACCAGGATTGAAGGGAACAGGATTGAAAAACCTACTGGAATGTCGAGGAGGTGGACAGGGCAGGAGAGGTTTGATCAGTTTTTAAACAGAAACTGAACTGATGGGCAGAGTTTGAATAATGGGGTTGGACACTATAGGCGGACTGTATCACCAGTAGCTGGCAGTAGTGCAACACACTGGATGCAAACTGTCGTCAAAACACAGAGGAAGAAGAAGAAGCTCCTCCTCATCCTCCTCCTCCTCATGTAGCAGCTATAAAAGTGTGTGTGTGGCACAGACTGATAGGACTTCACTCACATAGATCTCATTATAGGTGCCCTGTGAGAGCCCACAAGTTTCATCTTCCTCTTCTCAAAGGACAATCAAAACAGCACAATGGTGAGTACTTTTTACTATTATTAACTTATCCAAAAGAAAAGCAACATTCGCAGGATTTTATGAGATAATTTCTTGTTGCGTCTGCAGACTTTCCCTCCAAAATCTATTACAAGCCTCTGCTCGTTTCCACTTTAGTGGCCCCAGGTTGCTACTAAAATAAATTTTTGACATTGCTACAGCACATTAAAAACTCATTTATATGCTTGAAATTGTGAAAATTATAAAGTGAATCAGTGGAACCATTGCTACCAGGCATGTGGCTCCAGCCCCAGTAAAGGTTAACTGTTTCCATATGTCTGTCTGTCAGGAGGGCGTGCTTGTTTGGGGAATGCTGATGTGGCTTCCAGAGGCCGCTTGTGTATTTTACATTTCTATTTCTGCCGTTCAGCGCCATCGTGCTGATAAGCTGCTGCATTCCTGCAGTGTTTGACCTAAAGCTGCGTCTTGTGAATGCATTAAACACCCTTCAGATAATAAAAATAAAAAAAACATGTTAGACATGAGGTCTGGCACATGACAATAAACCCTAAAAGCCATGGATCAACATTTTTACAAGAGCTAAAGAGTCTTGCGTTAATTCTTCAGCATGAGTTCAGCATGATGACTTTTACTTTGTTCCCTTGGAAGAGCAAACAGTGAGTGTGTCGTAACGTTTGCAGGCCATTTGAAAAGACAGGAGTGAATACAAACGGTTTGTTTAGGCGCTGACTACAAGAAAAGTGTTTCCCCAAATGGTTTTTTGGTTCCGCTGACACTTCCTGTTGGGCCATTTGTGATACAACATGAAAGGGGAGCTGTGGACAGTCATACTGCCTTCAGAGTTGCCATCCCACATTTAAAAAGTATTGCTAGAGTGGGTTTAGATGAAGATAAATAGCATCTCTTGATTTTATGAACATTACGTGATTTGTCAAGTGTGGAAAAACACATCCCTCCACTTCATTTGAATTGGGAAGCTACAGAATAATTAAAGTTCTGTATCTTGGTACACAACAGACTTACAATACAATGCTCCACTGTGTTTGCTCGCCTATGTCTAGGCCCCAACGTCAGCTGTGACAGTTTTAGAACAAGATCCAGGAAGCGCATAGTCGCTCACTGTACTGCCATTGCCAGGAAGTGTAACTTTCAGTCTGTGTGTGTCTTGTAAGCATGAACCAATGTGGCATGTTGCACACTACCACTCCCACTTTTCTCATATCCTGTCGAAGCTCCCCGGCTCACAATAAGGCAGAATATAAGCTTCATCGCAGTTATGTCTGCATACTGCATTTTGCTAAGACGCTGTAAATGCTCCATAAAGTCATTGCATTTAAAGCATATTATTTCCATGATGTAAGCTGCCATCTAAACATGTTTGTGGTGTAGCTGTCTGTGTGAGGCTTCACTCAAAATAGCTGGCTGCTGAGCAGGCTGCCATCGCCATACTAGGCAGCTCCCGTGTCACCCTGACCCCCTCCTCCGTCTTTCTCACAATCTGTTTAAGGGGGGAGGGGGGAGGTCAAGGGATCAAAATTCAAAACAAAAGCCCACAATGAAAAAAACTGTTATTCTAGGCTAAAATATGCCGTTTCTGGTGGTTGTGCTATTTATAATATAAATTATACTACTATTACTCAGCTGTCAATGTTTAGTTCAGGTATTAGTAGCACTACCACTGTGGCAGAAGACTGACATCTCAACCATTTATTGATTACTTTTACGTAACTATTTCGACTATTAAATACAGCTGATACATTTGGCTATCGCAACACTTTTTTGTATTAAGTATTATTAATAACTTTACTACAATGGTTTATCCATTACTTTTAGCTAACTATTTTTTTACGTTTTTCCCATTACTTTTAGCTATTCCAGCATTTATCCATTAGAGTACTGTTGGTTATTTATTACCACCTTTATCATCCAGCTTACATTATTCCAATTTATCCATACTTTTAGGTAACTATTTTCATATACATAAAGGCATATTATAACCATTTATCTTACACTTATCTAACTAGTTTATGTGGTTTGAATTGAAACAGTATTACTGATATTAAGAATGTAGCTAACTTGAAAGAAAGTCGGTCACTCCACTCATTAAAATAATAACACAACTCACGTCAAGATAATTCCTGATTGAAAAAACATGCACAGCAAAGTAAAACCCTTCAAGACTGCTTATCAGACTGAATGATCTTGTGCGGGAGGACGGACATGTTCTGCAGAGCATTGTTAAGAGCTGTTTGTGTTGCTGAAGAGGTCCCACTGGGAAAAACATGCCAGGATGTTTTTAGGCTCGGCTCTAGGCTCAAAGACAGACTGACTTCATAGGAATTTCACAACATATGTAACAATATAATACACACCCACATGTTCCCTCCATAAATGAGGTCAGAGGTCAGCTGCAGCCTCTTTTACCACTATGTAAACATGGAATTATTATACATGAATATAAGAGTTGGGCTTACCTAAACTCTTTGGAGACATATCTGGCGTGTTTGTGTTGTCATCTGTGACAGCTGGCCTTTTGTTGACAGACTACAGCTGCAATAATGTAAACACACAGTGGAACAAAGCAGTTATGGGTCAGCAGAAATTAAATTGATCTGTTGAATTCACCCTCAAAAGGTGCTACTTTTTTGTAAAAAAAAAAAAAACTCCCTGTGTCACATATTTTCATTTCCATCACTTTTAATCTCCTCATGAAGCGCCAGTTAACCAAACAGGACAGTTGACGTTGCATTTTAAACTCCCTCAGGCCTTATTTCTCTTCTAAATTATGAGACCAAACTTGTTTTAGGCCTCAGCAAACGTGCACCCATTGCCTCCACCCTCCATCCCACCCACACCCTTTACAATGAGCTAGAAATACTTCAGGAGGGTGTGGAAGCACTTTGGCCCTTACAGATACTCTGACAAGAACATGCTAATAATCCATGCTTGCTTTTTTAGATAATGACTCCTGATTTGGATTGGTGTCACATCCTACTTGCAAGGAGATGTGAAAATGTAACAGGTTTCTGCAAAGTTTGCAGATGCAGACCTGGAAATTTGAATACACAGAAATCAGGTTGTGGGGCTAATGTGTAAATGCAAATTTAGGTTAAAAAGTCTTTTTTTTGTTATTTTTGGCACTTAACTGTCATTTTCAGCAAGTCACGACAGGTTATAAACAGAAATGTTTGCATCCAGCTATCCAGCAAAATGGTACGGCTTAAGTGTGAATTCCAATGGGGTTTGGTTTGCATGATGAATGCAGGGATAATTTTGCAGCTGAAAATCTGAGAAATACAGTTGATATTGATCATATTCTGAAGTTTATACATACACAAGTATCCCTAAATCATATTGGAAACAATATAAAATAATATACATACAAATCTCTCCTTTTTCATTCCGCAGCGCGAGTGTATCTCTATCCACGTTGGCCAGGCTGGTGTCCAGATGGGCAACACCTGCTGGGAGCTGTACTGCCTGGAGCACGGCATCCAGCCTGACGGCCACATGCCCAGCGAAAAGCCCAGCGGAGGCTACGACGACTCCTTCACCACCTTCTTCAGCGAGACCGGCACCGGGAAGTATGTCCCCAGAGCCATCTTTGTCGACCTGGAGCCCACTGTGATTGGTGAGAGCAACAACCTGTTGTTTGACATTATTTGATGTGGGAGCTAGTGTTTAGGAGAAGAGGGTCTTGCCTGAGATTTTATGAAGACAATACAGCTTTCTAAAGATGAAACTGATCATTAATCATTAACTAAGTCCAAGACAGTGCATATCATTGTCATTGACTTGAATTTATATTTCGACCAAAGTTTACTTCAAGCTATTTAAGTGAATGGGTCTGCAGTCAGTTTTATTTTGGCCACGCCCATTTCAGTTTGAATCAGTCAATCAGATCTCAAAAGCTAACTTTCCACTGCAAGTCCGGAAACTGCTCAAAGTATGTTCTTATTTTTAAATGCAGAGTCCAACAACACTCTAATCAACTATTCAATAAAATTACTCGGTGTCTTGGGCAAACAAAACATTCACAAAGCAAGACCTCTTCAATTCAATACAACTTCATCTATCCAAGTTGATGAAAAATAGGCATTGTAGATGTTAAATTATGCATAACCCAACCACTGCATGGCCTGTCGCCTCAAATTTATTTTGAAACTTAATGTGTCGGATTGCTCTAGACAAATCTGATATTTGAAACCAACGTGTTTTTCTTTGAAAGTCTTTTCAGTTCATTATCCACATAAAAGTCAAGCAAATTCTATCTACAGCCCCAAATCTAAACCGTATTACCATGCTCTCTCCTCCAGATGAGGTTCGTACAGGCACGTACCGCCAGCTCTTCCACCCCGAGCAGCTGATCTCAGGAAAGGAGGATGCCGCCAACAACTACGCCCGTGGTCACTACACCGTCGGAAAGGAGCACATTGACTCTGTACTCGACAGGATCCGCAAACTGGTAAGAAAAGCTCTTAATTCAAGAGGCCAAGCTTTACAGCAATTTCACAACATCCAAAATATGTCAGTCAGCTGTTGATTTAAAGGGTGATTTGATGCTATATAAGATGATTTAAAAACCACAATCTTAAATCAAATAGAACGAAGGAAACACTATTTCACCAAGCAGTATAGTCTTTGAATTTCTTGATAAAACTCAAATAAAAAGTGTGCCATTTAGTCCATTTCAAAACTTCTTAAATTCTACCTTTCTCTTGCAGTCTGACCAGTGTACTGGGCTGCAAGGTTTCCTGGTCTTTCACTCCTTTGGAGGAGGAACCGGCTCAGGCTTCACCTCCCTGCTGATGGAGCGCCTCTCAGTAGACTTTGGCAAGAAGTCCAAGCTGGAGTTTGCCATCTACCCAGCCCCCCAGGTGTCCACTGCTGTGGTGGAGCCCTACAACTCCATCTTGACCACCCACACCACCCTGGAGCACTCCGACTGCGCCTTCATGGTGGACAATGAGGCCATCTACGACATCTGCCGCAGGAACCTGGACATCGAGCGTCCGTCGTACACCAACCTGAATCGCCTGATCAGCCAGATCGTCTCCTCCATCACCGCCTCCCTGCGCTTCGACGGCGCCCTGAATGTGGACCTGACGGAGTTCCAGACCAACTTGGTGCCCTACCCTCGTATCCATTTCCCTCTGGCCACCTACGCCCCGGTTATCTCCGCAGAGAAGGCCTATCATGAGCAGCTCACTGTGGCTGAGATCACCAACTCCTGCTTCGAGCCAGCCAATCAGATGGTGAAATGTGACCCTCGCCACGGCAAGTACATGGCCTGCTGTCTCCTGTACCGCGGTGATGTAGTTCCCAAAGACGTCAACGTCGCCATCAGCAACATCAAAACCAAGCGCTCCATCCAGTTTGTGGACTGGTGTCCCACAGGCTTCAAGGTGGGCATCAACTACCAGCCTCCCACTGTGGTTCCTGGAGGAGACCTGGCCAAGGTGCAGAGGGCCGTGTGCATGCTCAGCAACACCACCGCCATCGCCGAGGCCTGGGCTCGCCTCGACCACAAGTTTGACCTGATGTACGCCAAGAGGGCCTTCGTCCACTGGTACGTCGGAGAGGGGATGGAGGAGGGAGAGTTCTCGGAGGCCAGAGAGGACATGGCTGCCCTGGAGAAGGATTACGAAGAGGTGGGTATCGACTCATTCGAAGAAGATGAAGAGGGGGAGGAGTATTGAAAACAGACAGACGTTTTTAAGGAAAGGGTAACAGTAACAGTAAAAGCAGCCTTGAGTGTTGATGTGCAGTTTATTGACTGCTGTGTAGACCTCTAATGAACACTAACATTACTGCCGAGCAGAGATCTGTCCGAGCTCAAGCCCATGGTGTTTGGTGTAATAAAAAATTACTCCAATGAGAGAGAATGTGCCTTTGCTTCCTTTTTCTAAATAAAACTGTTGACACCACCTTCTCTTGACTTCCAAGAATGTTTGATTTTAGAGTGTATAATACTTAGAGTTACTACCTTTGCATTTCCTTTTGGAAATGTGTTTGGAAACAGTTGTAACTATGATTATTTTCACTATTCATATTTGAATTGTTATTTTAACATGTAGTAATAATTGTGTTCAATAAACAGCATAAAACCTAAAGATATGACAATGATATAAAGATAGAAAACTAGCAACTCCTCATAATTGAGGCTTTATAAATGATCTAACTTAAGACAAATGAAAATGAACTTTGTGTCAATTAATCAACTAATTATTTAAGTACTAGTTGGAAACCTACACAGTTACAGCAGTTCTAAAGGAGAAAACAAAGAACATTACTGCCTTTCCAGAAGGTTCTCTTGTATGCCATTCTTCTTTTTCCCTCATCTATGGCCTTATTTGGGGAATTTCATATACTCTGCAAAGAGAGAACAGATAAATCAAACATCCAACATAAATTGTGTGCATGAAGGTAAATCAAGTAACGCACACATCATGGTTGAGGTGAAAGCGAATAAACAAAAGGAGGAAGGCAGCATTAAAAGCGTCTGATTAGTCAGAATGATTGCCCCTGGGGGGGGGGGAGGGGGGGTGTTCCTTTCCTTTTGAATCCTCTCTGCCTCAGCTGTTTCAAATTATTGAGCTCACAGGTCAATCACAAATAGACTCTGCTCACGTGCTAAAAAAAAATTAGTTTTCGCGTTGACGTTCAGCGTGTGCGATCTAATGCTGCGTTCATGCCACCTGGGAATAACAGGGACCGCCGCCCCCGTGGTTACGTTGTTTTTCCGACTGCCAGCGTTCACATGGTCGGGATGCGTGTTCTTCTTCTTCTGTTATATTGGTGTTTGGCATAACAACTTGTTGCATGACTGCCACCAACTGTTGGCCGTAGCCCAGAGCATCAGGTGTGTGAAAACATGGAGGCCATAATAAGAAAAGATTTGCTGCTGTCTTCTTATGCTAGCATAGAAACAGCACATGGACAGGTGTTTGTTTGTGTTATCTGCAGGACAACGAACGGGAAAGGACACGGATAAGGTGTTGTTTTTTTATACATAGGCCTATTTCTGAATCATTTGAAACATGTTATGTCTGTGTATGTTTCTTGGCAGAGGCGTTTGTCCACAATAAACAGTTTATTGTCACCACACATCTCTTCCGAGTACACCTCGGATAATGAAGGGGAAAAAAAAAAATTATATATATATATCTTGATACTGCACTTTCATATGTCTCTTTGTAGCATTACCTATTTAGAGCTAATGTACTTGCACTTACTACTTGTTGTCTGGAGTTTGCACCTTCAAGGTTGAACGCACTTAATTGTAAGTCACTTTGGATAAAAGCGTCAAAGTAATGTGTTGTCTTTTTATGTACACGTTGTGGGTGTTTTACCACAAGATGGCAGTGGGGTGCTACTGTGAGAGGAAGCTCATTACAACAACCACACTGTAGGGAAGATAACAGGAAAGAAAGAATATGTGAATTGAGAACTATCAAGGACAAGGCCACCAGCTCGGCGTACACACACACACACACACACACACACACACACACACACACACACACACACACACCATCTTTGTGGGGACCCGTCATTGACATAATGCGTTCCCTAACCTTAACCCTTACCCTCACCCTAACCAGAACCTAATGCTATCCCTAATTCTGAAACCAAGTCTTAACCCTCAAACAGCCCTTTAAAGGTGTTGGGTCCAGCATTTTGGACCCACAAAGCTGTTCGGACCCCACAAGTATACTGTATTCCCAGTTTTTGGACCCCACGAATATAGTTAAACAAGAACACACACACACACACACACACATATATATATATATATGTGGACATCCTTGGGTAAATAAATGATCTAATTTGTGAGTCTGGGGCTGTTCTTGTGCTGTGTTCCAGTTAGATATGCAGTTGAAATCTATCTGTGTTGTTCTGACTAATTACTGTGAATGCTCTAAGGTAAAGCTCATTTAAAACTAATTTAGACTTCTCGTTTGCTACAGCGTGGTTGAACAGTGCAAGAAGATGGCTCGGGTCTGTGTTGCTTGGCTGTGTTTTGATGCTTGCATGGCTTCTTATACTGAATGGGGATACTGTTGATGTGTAACTGTGTCTTGCTGCTTCCTGTAGCTCTGCATGGCTTACTGAGAAAGCGTATTTGTTGCTCTAGCTGTCTGTGTGGTGTCTTGTTGACTTCTGTCTGTATAGTTTAACCTGTACTAATGTCTTGCTGTTTCCTGTTGCTCTGGTCTAAAATCATCTAGCCAAAGGACTACAGTTGAAAATCAGACGCCTGGCTAACACTGGCACATTTACAGAAATGTTAATTAATGTGTGTCGTCCTTTATAAAATAAAGAATAAGAATAAAAAAATGTACAAAAGACTTCCTTCTTCACAGATTTTCCTGTGCAGGACCATGAGAGACAGACTTATTTTCCCAGTTCAGGTCTTAACTCATAGTTTCTGAAGTTGCTGCTGGATTATTTTTTTCTTCCCCTCCTCAGCGGAGGAGGCCTTCATATTGGCTCTGTAATTGCTTTGATGTAATTAAGTCTCGGCAGCGTGGGCAGAGGAATTATGAAGGTCATGTTTTTGTCTCCTATATTTCATATTTCTTCTCAGTATGGTTAAAAGAACACGATGGTTAGGCATTGTCACACAAACACAGCTACTCAGACAAAGGGAAACTAAAAGGTGCTGATATCAATGAACAACCATAGCAGGGTCAGGACAAATGGTTTTACAGTTAGAGTTGGTGGAAAAGGCTCTTTTCTTTGAGAGGATTGTTCTGGGAGAACAAAACCCCTTTCAACAAAACATGCATAAACATTATGCCTTGGTAAAACCAACAATACCAAAAGTTTAGTGTACAAGTTGGAGGTTTGGGTGGTGCAGCAACTAACAGCTTGGCATGCCGTAACAGCAGAATAAAAGCAGGAATGCCGTGTACACCTGTATCAGTGCAGCATTTACAGAGTATTTTTGAAGTTGGTATCCACGAAATCAACATAGTACCTTACTGCTTTACTTTACTTACATGTAGTATATCTTAAATGATGGTCACTAAAATGTAGTGTAATTAAACAGCAACTTTAATTATTTATTTGTTCATTTCATGGAGCTGTTTCACCACTATCCACAATTAGTTTTAGCTTCTCCATTTTCTTTGTGCGTTGCATTATTTGCATTGCATACTGACTGTTTTGAATAAACTTTATGTCACCTTTCAGTGTCATGCATTTAGCACACGGCGAAGGTTTACGGCATCTGTAATTAAAACGGCTTCATGTCATTGGGTGGGGAAGTGCAGGAGGTGGGTGGTATATATGGTGGTGGGGAAGGGGATTAGGAGATTTGGAACAGCTGTGGGAGTCAGAAAGGGAATGGCAGGTTAAAAAATTACTGATAATGTGAAAAAGAATGCAAGTAATACACATGTCTAGTGTATTTGAAATACTTATACTTGAGTATTTAAATTGTATGCTACTTTACTCTTCTACTCCAATTCATTTCAGAGGGAACTAATGTATGTTTGACACCACTACATTTATTTGACACCCACAGTTACTTTTTACACACAAAACACGATATGCCTATATGATATACTAGTATACTATATAGTACTCTGTACCCAGTATTATACAAAGTATCTTAAAGTGGCTCCTCATTAAAATGCTCTTGTGTATTTATTATGTAACTTTGAAAGGAGCCATTCTGCATAATGAGTACATTAACTTTTGATATTTTCAGTACATTTTTCTGATAGTACTACTTCTGTACTTTCACTTACCAAACATTTAAAAAATTCAGGGCTTTGACTTGTAACCGATACTTTTAAGTATTTCTACTTTTACTTTAGTAGCCTAAGTCTACTACAGGATGTGAGTACTTCTTTCATCTCTGCAAGAGACAAATGAAACTATTATTACATAAATATACATAATTCTCCAGGATTCTCTCCACCTCCTAAAAAATAAGACTCAAACATGGCTCATTCATGTTTCTTTAATATTAAAACAGCCAAAAAATACAATAACTTTTTCTCTATTCACCTCTCACCCACAATGTTTCCAACCCAGAAAATAAATAAATCAAGTTAAACTCACAGTAAAAACCCATTCAAAACAATAACTATGACTTCACACACTGTTTCTTTAAGTTGGACTTAATAAACTGTTACAGAGCACAGGCAGGACTGTTCAGCAGGTGGGTCTTTTGCTGTTAAGCCGGCACACAACGTTGAAGATGTTGCATCACCAGCCCGAGAGTAGCTGTATCCAAGACTACCGACAGGTTGGCATAACAACCAATAGCCATGCAATGTAGGGGATTATCACAATTTGAGATTAACGTTTTTTTTTCTCCTCACGTGTTAATAGCAGTTTGGAAATGAAACTCCAGACACTGAGCACATGTTGGCTCCTCTAAAAGCTACAACTGACTGAGGACATTTCTCACTGGGATTGATGGCCGACAGTAATTGTCTGCATAATCAGAGTGAGGAACGCTCTCTTGCTATGGCATTGTGTTGCCCGTAACACTTAAGATGCTTTTTAATTACAAAGCTTTATGTATAACACTATAAAATGGGAGTGTTTCGAAACAAAAGCCACATTTTTAGCAGCTGGAAATGCACAAGTGAAGGGCAATTGCACTTGAAATAATTCATCCAGAAGAATTCTAATGAATAAATTAGGACATGAGTTTCTCCAAATCAAGTTTACAAAACAAAAATAATATTGGTATGTTCTGTCAGCCAAGGATTTGAAGGAACATTAAGCGGTTTACGTAAGACCGTTAAGGCAACCAGTAGAAAATATAAAACCATAGAAAATATACCCTGCAGCTATTAAATGACATTACAGCAGGAATTCAATGCAAACTCCTTGTGACAAGGTTATAGTTTATCATAAAAAAAAAATGCAATAAACCGGCTGCAGATTTGTGTGAAGAAAAAGGTCCAAACAGAAAGAGGCCAGATGAAGAGTATGAAGCTGCTGCAGATAGATGGTGAGCCAGAGATATAATGTTCTATAAATATCTATGTAGTGAGAGTTATGTGCTATGGGACGAGAACAACTGCACTTATTGCTCCTTTAAGCTCAATATTTAGAGATGTTTTTTTTTATCATATATCAAAAGAAAATTGTTGTGACATGGTAAATAATAAAATAAATAAATCTCAGGTAATATACTGACAAGGAGACAGTGTAATAAATAAGTACTGTCCATCTGTTTAGCACTCTTGCTGTCTGAATAAAGGCTTAATGACTTCAAAATCTGTAACCTTATTTGTAAAACAGGTAACCATGCCAACATAAATATACAGGACCTAACATGACAAACTGGTTTTCTGAACGATGAGCGAACGGTGTCTGCTTTTTGATTGCTTACACACGTTGCATTATGTTTCCCTGCAAGTTAATCGCTTTCAGATGAAGTTTTAGCAATAAGAGATGTTGACATGACGCTGTCATGTTTTGTTGTTCTTTAAAACAAATGTATCGTCTTTTCCTATACAGGAAGCTTTGGAGGATTAATGATGTCATAAATGTGCATTTTTAAATTGGTTTCATGTCCCACTGATGGACCAGATTGGTGCAACTGGCATCGGAAAAAAAACCTCTCAATGTTGAGAAAAAGAGCTTGAAACATAATCAGTGTAACGGGCTTCTAAATAAAATCCATTTATGAATACTAGGTGGAAAATGCCATGCTTCATGGAAACAAGCTGAGTAATATGTGAGAAGATTTGAAGCTGCAGTTATCTCACCTTTACATGGGAAGAAGGAATAAAAACAACACGTAAAAAAAAAACCTTTGTTTCAGAATTTGTGCTAATTTCACACAATGTTTTGCGGAGACTGTGCCGACAGAAGCCTGTCATGGTTTTTAGAGAGTAGGTTGGCCTCATAAAGAAAGTCATTTTATCACCTCCTGCAATCTTCCCACACATTTTGTATAGTTTGCAAATCTTGCCATGACACAAAAAATGTAACATTTTCTCTGTTCTGTCAGTGAGAGAGAGGCGATATCTCTCTGAATGACCTGTTTGCATCATGGGAGCCGACTGTAGGAGCTTTATTCTACTGAGGTGACGAGCGATAGAAACTATATCTGATATGTTGGGAAGAAGCTTGTATTGTCCATCAAATGTGGTTCTACAGGTATAAAACACACACACACACACACACACACACACACACACACACACACACACACACACACACACTCAGTCAAGCAGGGGCACATCATAAACACACACGGTCCAGTAATAATAACCACGTTTCCTCTCACTCGTCGTCCCGTTGTTGTTGGTCGAGTAATGATGATGCATCAAGCAAACATCCTCTAAAATAACCAATTAGGGAGTGAGTCAACTGTATCTGGCTGCGTCTTGACAGGAAGTGTCCCTCGTCTGGGTAGATCTATCCCAAAAACAAACACAAGAGATAAAAGAGTGAAGAAGATATAAAAAACACATAAGGTCAACTGAAATTTAGAAAGTGCATATTAACGGATTATTGTCTGGTATTGTCTTAAAAAGACAGTTTTTCCTATGCAGTTTGGAACAGAGGATTCTTTTCATTGTGATTCAGGATTGCAAACTTTCCTTTGGCAACATACAACTTCTACATTGAAACCGTGTTACAGACTTTGATTACGTCAAACAGTCTTCTTTTACTTTGTCTCCAGCCCCAGTTGAAGTAGTCTGTTTAAGAGCAAAGTATTTACCTGCATAGTATAGTTGGCTCCGATCTTTATCAAGTGTTTGATGAGCTCTGCTGTGTGCTGAAAGTGAACGTTTGCTGTGGAGGAAAAACAAGACATGCAAATACGTGTCAACAGGGTTATTTTACACTGCTGCATATAAAAGCTGCGGTTCTCATGCAGGGTGGAGTTTTAAAGCTCTGCATCATCAAAAGAACACAATCATTAACACATAAAAGGTTATTGTGATGATTTCATCTTATATTTTGCGATGAAAACTGTCACATGAGGAGAATAGTGGGAGATGTGCGTACCGTCTGCAGTGCCGTGAGCCAGAAACAGAGTTCCGCCCTGCAGACCTTTCATGTTGGTGACAACTCTGGATGCCTGGGAGAAAAATTCTTTATGAATACATCAGATTTGATCACTTTTACATAAGTTTTGTATGTAAAATCCCCCAGTTTCCAGTCTTTATACTAAGCTAAGCTAAGCAGCAACTGGCTGTAGTCTTATATTTATCGTGCAGCCGACGTGGCCACATGTGGAGCAGCCTGACATGAAATTGACATATACATCTCATGTTCACATTGGCAGAGAAACTGGTGAGTATTTTGTATTTTTTTCCTCTGCAACAGGAAGCCAGATTGCATTTAGATGTATTGCTCAGGGGAGTTTGAATGGTAGCTGTTATATTAGAGGATATCTCAACCTCTCAATCCCATCATTCACTTTTTATTCCCAGCTGGGATGCAAACGAAGAAGATATTCCAGCAAGTCAGCCGCCGCACATCAGCAGCCGGACATTTAATAACCCCGTCTGCTTCTCGTTCAGTCTCAGAGGACGAGTGATGATGTCCCGCTGATTGTCTGATCAGATTGCGCCACATTTCTTTTTCATTGGATGTCATTTAAAAGCAGACACCCTCTCCTGCTGTGAGAGTCACAAAAATAGCCGGCCCACTTTTAGGCAACCCACTTAGGAGGAAAAACACACTTTGACTGCAACCTTCACATAGAGGACGATTCTGTAATTTCTTTTTAACCTCTGGCATTTTCCTACTTTTCATGTTTGTGTGTTTTCTGTTGCAAAAGGACAGGATTTGGAAAATTGCCTGAAATGCTTGTGGCCACATTTGTGTCTTTATTTGTAACCGTTTTCTTTGTGAAGTGAACCAAAGCAGAGTGCGTTTTCATTTAGAAAGCTGTGACCTCTACCTCGCTATTGAGGAAGAGAGACTTTGTGGAAAGAAAAAAAAATCATTTTTTAAGTAATTTGAAACAGTATGTAGTTAATTTACACTGTTGTAGTACTTTAATTTGTAGGCTCCAACACCAGCAGCCTTTTATTTGTGGCTCCATTCAAGTCTGCTAGTAAAATTGATTTTAGAAATTGAATAATTCTGTTGCCAAGATCTTGCATTAAGTAACCAAACATGTTTTCCTCGATGTTTCCCACTGTGCTCTGACTTATTGCTTCGCTTGAATGCAGTGGTGTCAGGTACCTTCCAAAAACTCACAAGATGAACCTGAGGGTCCAGAGGTGATTTACAGAATAGGAGAGGAGGGAAGTCATACTTCTGCTGCACAAAATAATGACTCTTTTTACATTGGAAGGTGGCGTACAAACTGACGAGTTAAATTGTTAAATTAACGGACATAATGAAACTATTAGTTAAATTTG